>NC_035445.2:150710087-151024346 GCF_002127325.2 Helianthus annuus
GGCACCTTGAACAGGAGCAGCCGGAGCTGAAGATCCTTCAGCTGCATCATGATATTCATCATCTTCAGAAGAGTCATTATAATCAGCAGCATCTTCATAAACCTCATTTTGAACCATATTGTTGACAGACGAAGAAGCTTGAGGGTCAACAACAATAGGTCTAACCAAAGGCGAGACAGCAGCGTTGTCACTTTCCAACAACATCCTAGCCGCTGCTGATTCTTCGTCAAAGGTTGGCAGATTGAAGGAGTCAAATAGCCCATCATAATCGAACATCCACGGATCACCCGGAGCCCTAACAGGACTCGTGTACCTTTGAACCCTAACTTCACTCCAAAGCTCAATCTTTTTGGTAGCTAGATTCCAAACACGAAAATTCAGAGTAGCATATCCAAGGAAGAAACCCTCGATAGCTCTTGCACCAAACTTTCCATCCGGCTCAATCATAGTACATGGAGCACCAAACGGTTCAAGGTAAGAAAGATCCGGTTTCCTTTTCTGAAGGAGTTCGAAGCAAGTCTTGCCATGTCTCTTTACTGTAAGAACTCTGTTTAACGTGTAGCATGCAGCCGATACAGCCTCCCCCCAGAATTGAATAGGGAGTTCCGACTCTACTAACATTGTTCTTGCAGTTTCTATAATCGTTCGATTCTTCCTCTCCGCGACACCATTTTGTTGTGGAGTATAACGAGAACTGTACTCATGAAGAATGCCTTTAGAAGTACAAAACTCATCCATAACTTGATTCTTGAATTCGGTTCCATTGTCGCTTCGGATCCTCTTCACTTTCAACGAATAGAGATTCTCCAACATTGTAAGAAGATCCTTGAGGATGCCAGGAGTTGCACTCTTGTGTGCCATGAATGATACCCAAGAAAATCTAGAATAATCATCAGTAACAACTAGACAATAAGCATCACCGAACGTTGTCTTGTGCTTCATAGGTCCAAAAAGATCCATATGAAGACGTTCGAGAGGCATGCTGACAGTGTTGATTTTCTTCAAAGGGTGAGACTTCTTTGTTTGCTTCCCTTTTTGGCATGAGACACAGATATCTTGCAAATGAAAACTTCTCACAGGCACACCATTCACAAGATTATTTTTCACCAAATGGTTCATCTTCCTCAAGTGAATGTGTCCCATTCTTCTGTGCCAAGATATAGACTCCTTTTCCGTGGCTTTTGAGACAAAGCAAGTGACTTGTGCGGATGTTGTAATCGCTTGACTCATGTCGAGAATATAAAGATCATTAACTCTCGGAGCCGATAAGAGAATCCATTCTTGTGGAATTTTGAATCCAGGTTTCAGCACATAGCAGCCGGCATCATCAAAATGCACGGTGAATTTCTTATCGCAGATTTGCGACACACTGAGAAGATTATGATCAATTTGCTTAACATAATTGATCTTATCGAAGCACACCATACCATTTGAAATACTTCCTTCTCCAGTGATAAATCCGCCTTTGTCACCCGCAAAAGCAACATACCCTCCTCTAATGTTTCTCACGTCGTATAGGAGCCGTAAGTCGCCAGTCATGTGCCTGGATGCTCCACTATCAACAATCCAGTGACTATTAATAGTTCCTCCTAGAACATCCTGCACATGTCATGTAAAAACATCAGTTGAGAATGGGGACCCAAGCCTTAGTGGTCTTGGGTCGTCCCTGAGCATCACGAAACGTGATATCAATCTCTTGATGGTTTTTAAGAACAATTGCTCCCCCTGAATTGTCACCCGACTTAGGTAACCAAGTTCGTTTTTGCCTACCAGTTTTTGATGAGTCTGGTTTTACAGGTTGTGACACACTTGGTTCCTTTTGAACTGTTTTAACTTCAGATTTTAAAGCTTTTTCAACAGTTTTCATGTTCTTACGTCGTTGTTTAGTTTCTTGTTCTTTTACAGTTCGTTTATCATGTTTAAGTGAAACTGACCGACGTTGAGGGTGAACTGTTTCAGGTGGAGCTTTCTCAACAAATTTCTTCTTTGGAGCATTTGGGCAGTTTCTGATGATGTGCCCAATTTCTCCACATTTGAAACAAGTTCTCCTTTCAACAGACTTAGGAGAACTTGATCGACTAGCAGATGTTGAACCTGTAGAACCTGAGGTACTTGCTCTTTCATCACACCCGTTTGTGTGTTGGGTGTAATTGTTATCACTGTTACGTTTCAAAATCTTGACTTGTTGTACAAAATCAGTGTTTGATTTGTTTTCAAAAGTCTCAATTTTATCTGTACCTTTTGATGCTACAAATTTAACATCTTTTGCTTTCTTCTTGTAACGAGCTCCTTTTGATTCATCCTTAGCCTTTGGCTTTGGAGCTCGTTGTTGTTGTTTACCCTTAGAAGCAGTAGGTTGTTGAGTGGTTGGAGATTTTTGATTACCAAACTGTTTTCTAATCTCAGCCTTAGGAATTGGATCACATTGTGTTACAACAATTCCCGGAAGTGTTTTTCCCAAAAACTTGTTTGTGTTGTCTTCAAAGACTTTATCAATCAAAGATTGATTTACATTTTTAATTGGAAAAACTTGATCTGAGTAGATTTTATTATCTCCAACCAGTGTATACAACACATTACTGCTTTTAACAGTAGACACACATGTCTCATCAACTTTGACAGAATCAATCACTTGCTTCTTAACAGATGGAACATCAGGAGTATCAGGATCACAAAGGATGTGATTCTCTCGTGGAATAACTACTCCTTTCATCTTGCTAAGTGATTTATCCTGATCACTTACAGCCACTTCTGATTCATCATCCGATGTCTCATAGTCCTCGATAATTGGAGGACTTTGCTTCATGGATGATGAAGTTTCTTGTTCCTTAGAGGCTGTGTTTGAAGAATTGTCCGGTTTGAACCCAAGGCCAGTAGCAAACTCCTCAACATCAAGAGGCACACTGGGTTCATACCGAGGCATTTCCTCCTCATCAGGCATCTTGGTATAGTTGTTCATCAAAGGGGGCGGACATTTCTTATACCCTATGCCTTTCTGATTTCCCTTTGGTTGTTGAACATCGATGATGTGATCAAGTACAAATTGGGAGTTAGAATAACTATCCAATTTCTGTTTGATCGCATCATGCTCGCATTGGGCAATGGCTAATTGCTTTTTAGTTTCTTCCACAATGTTAATGTATTCGTTTATACTTACTTGCTTGTGGTAAACTACTTTGTTAACCTCGGACACATTTTTCTTTAATGTTTCTATTACAGATTTAAATTCTTTTTCATTCCGGGTTAAAGCCATGTTTGCCTCTTTGCATTTCGACAGTTCAATAACCAAATTCTGGTTATGACTATGAAGCTTTTCTGATTCTAGCTTCATATCAGCACATGATTTACAAACACTAGGAACAGGAGGTTCAGAATTTACCTGACTAGAAGAGGCTGAACCGTTTGCCATAAAGGCAGTTTGAAAAGAAAAAGCTCCATCTTCAGAAAATAACTTCTCCATTTCCTTTGATGCAGTATCTGCCTTCCTAATCAGAATTGATTTCTGACATTTAAGCTCATCAGCTTCATTCAGAAGATCTTGAATATCATCACCTCCCTCCTCCTTCACATCAGACTCTGAGTGATTATCCCCAGAAACAGAGCCTTCTTCATCAGAACTTCCAGAATAACCAGAACTGTCATCACTTCCAGAAGACTCTTCTTTATGAACATGCTCGATGATCTTTGCATAAAGAGCTGTTCCACTTCTCTGATCATCATCACCAAACTGAACTGACCAGTCACATCCCTCATCTGCTTGAACAGCCAGAGCCCGATTGGGATTTGAAGTTCCAGGCTGGCCCTGATTGTTATTAACTGCCACCATCCTCCTCTCACGGTTCTCTTGCTGGGCATTCACATTTGTATTACTCGTCTGGTTTCTGAAAGGGTTGTGATTGCCATGTTTTGTTGGTAGAGTGCACTCACGTTTGAAGTGCCCTTTGTTACCACAGTTGAAGCATGTCACGGCGTTGATATCAAACCCATACTTCGTATCTTTCTTTCCTTCCAACGAAGTTCTACCAGTGCGAGCCATAAAGTCTCTGGCCCTTCTAACCGCACTTGCAAAAGCCCACTTAATATCCATCAACTCCATTTCTTCCTTGTCGATCTGTTGATAATCTTCATTGGTCATGTTGATGTTTCCAAGCTGACCTGCTACCAATCCACAGTAAGCACTGACCATTGTATTAATAATTTCCATGTGCTCCTTAGCAACTTCAATGCTGAGGTGTGAAAGGTTTGAATTATCGACTCGGATTGTGTGAGGATTTTGAGGTTGAGGATTGTTTGTATAATGAGCCTGCTGTTGTTGTTGTGGAGGTTGGACTTGTGGCTGTGTTGGGACAGGAATGTACGACCTCGGATCGAATTGAGGTTGTGGTGGAGCAGCTGTTGACTGAGGAAACGGAAAGGAACTTGTGTTGGACACAAAAGCAGTTTGCAGTTTAGGTTGCTGTTGCTGAGCTGCAGCGGATCTTGCCAAGGCATCGAAGCCTGGAAGATACATTTCTGTATTCTGAGGAGCTGGAGCACGCCTTGCTTTCCTGATTTCTTCATCATTTTTATGTTCTAGCTTCTGAATGAACTCGTAGATGTTAACCGTGTCTAGAGTTCCAGTGTGCTTCAACAACTCAATAAATGAACTCCATTTTGGAGGCAAAGCGTCAGCAAACCTATTCACCATGTCTTGTTGAGTAGAAACAACCCCATAAGCACACATTTCACTGATCAGATGATAGAAACGGGTTGTCATATCATTTAGAGTTTCGTTTTCCAAAAACTGAAACGATTCAAACTCTTTCTTCAACAAATCATGACGATACTTTCGAGCAGCTGCATTGCCTTCTCCTCTAGCTACTAAGGCATCCCACAACGTTTTCGTGGTCTTGCAGTAGGAGAACTGATGATAGATATCTTTGTTGAGTGCTTGTGTAAGTGTAGCAAAGGCCTTTTTCTCCAATTCATAAGCCTTCTTGTCATTTTCAAGCATGTTGGCATAACCTTCTGAAGTGGACGCAGCAGTTTCAAGATTAGTATTGAACGCATTGATGAAACACGTCCAAAGATCGGTGCTTTGCCCTTGAACATACGTGTGAAAACGGTTTTTCCATGATGGAAAATCGTTCATATGGTTCAACTTCGGTGGACGATTGTTGCTTCCCGTTTCGCTTTCACTAATCAAAAGGTTTTGAATGCTTTGACTTTGATTGGATACCAAAGCCCATTGACTTGGACTGATTGATGGCGGTGGAAACATACTTTTTGCCCAAGCATCAGCAGAAGTTAGTTCTTGACTAGATTGTGAGTTCAAACTCCAATCCCAAGGACTTGTACAACTCATTTTGATGAAATACTAATTGAACACCTACACAAACACAAACTGTTAAGGTTCAAACAGACCCGAAATGAAAGATACAACCTGGTTCGAAAGATCAATACTTGTTCGAATGATCAACAGTGTTCGAACGATCACTGTTGAGTTTCGAACAATAACTTCGAAAGATTGACTTCGAAAGACTGACCACACGAAGGATCCTTATCTTTCGAAAGATGATTTCGAAAGATTCTCCTTATATTTCGAACACAGATCTCGAAAGATTCACCAACACGAAGGATCCTTATCTTTCGATGAGTAATAGTAGCTCGAAAGATGTATCCTACGACAAGATTCCTTGGCTCGAAAGATAGAACACAGGCTTCGAAGGATATTCGAAGGATGGGTATCTGTCGAGCCTCCTTGATCGAAAGATTATCTTTCGATGTCGAAGGATGTCTTTCGAAGAGCTCTGACACAACTGAAAAGGTGACAGGTTGGTGAAAAAGGTGACAGGTTGGTGTACCAACTTTCGGCAGAAGGGATGTTCTGCACACGATTTTTCACCAACTTTTTGACTTTCAAACAAGATTTCCCAAAAAGGCAAATCTTATCAAACAAGTCCAGTCACCGGAGATAACCGGAATCTTGGCCGGAAAATTCAAAGTCACTTAAAAAAACAAGTTTTCAAGTTACCCAACCCAACCTAGAACACTCCCGAAGGTTTAGAAGTCGTTTTTCAGTTTTACGATACAAGAAAAACCACCAAAACGGGTGCTAAACCTAGTGTCCCAACACACCAAGAACTTGAACAAACCCGGTTTTAAACAAGGTAAAGAGCCACGACTCTGATACCACTTGTAGGTCCCTTTCACGGAGGATGACGAACCTAAACCTTGTTATACAAACTCACTAGCGAGTGCAGAATCCAAGCTAGCAAGCAAACCGGGATGAAGCAAGTATAAACACAACACACAAGGTTCACCGATTAACACCAATGTATTAATACGTATGAAGGTTTCGGTTACAAGCACAATGTTTACAAATCTAACTTGCAAACTCTCAAACTGTGTGTGTGTGTTTCGGACAGAATGCTCTCAAGAATACTCTCTATCTTTCTGTGTGCATCTGTCTTCTCACATACACTGCATGGGTATATATATACCCAGCCCAGGTTGTCATGTCCGAAGGATCCGATAGATGGTCGAAGGATCATCTATCGATTACAAAGTCTTCGAAGGATCTGCATGAACCTCGAAGGATGATCTATCGAACCATCCATCGAAGGTTCATCTTTCGAGTTCATCGAAGGATAACACTTATCCTTCGATGATCATCCTTCGAGCCAGAACAAGAACAACCATATATCTAACTGTTTACCAAGTCAAACCAGGAGGACGGTTGACTTGGTCAACTTACAGAACTGACACGGACATCGTTTACATCGAGACTAAATACAGACAAAGTACAGACACAAGTGCACCAACATCCTCTTGTTAAATGAACAATTGGTTCAAAGCATTCCTCTTGTTAAATGAACAATTGGTTAATGCACCCATCCTGATTGGTCCTGATTGGACACTCCCGTTTGAAATTATGTGCGACGCAGTGTCTTCGCTGTAGGAGCTGTTATGGGATAGATGAAGGAAAAACACTTTCACCCCATCTACTAGACAATAAAACTCTAAACGATGCTCAGGAGAACTACACTACTACAGAGAAAGTGTTATTGGTTGTGATATTTGCTTTTGATAAGTTGTGATCATACCTTGTTGTTTCGTCTCTACACTGATCATGATGCCATCCGTTATCTATTTAAGAAGCAGGAGGCAAAACCGCACCTTATTTGTTGGATCCTTCTTCTTCAAGAATTCGACATCGAGATATGTGATAAGCACGGTGCAGAAAACACTGCATCAGATCATCCTCACATCTTGAAGATCCTGCCCTCGAAAAGACAAGAGAAGAAATCATCAATGAAAAACTTCCTATCGAGTCTCTAGACATGCTAGAACTAAAGGGCGATCCTTGGTACACAGACTTCGCTAACTATCTGGCAAGTTGTAAGTTAGTAAAAAGGATGGACCCATCGGAAAAGAAGTAAATTCTTTTTAGAAATAAAACGTTACTTCTAGGAAGATCCTTACTTTTTTAGGATCTGTGTGGACCAAGTGATTGGACGATGTGTTCATGGCTGTGAAACCATAAGTATTCTCTGGCATTTCCTTGAAGGGCCGTGTGAATGACATCATGGTGCCAATTTCACAGCTAAGGAAGTGTTTGACTCAGGGTTCTATTGGCAACCATATACAAAAACACACATTCTTGGGTAAAAGCTTGTGACGCCTGTCATTGAGCAGGGACCATCTCATCCAAAAACCCCCAAAATGGTACCAAATCTGTGTGGTCTTTGATGTATGGGGTTAGACTCCATGGGACCTTTCCCTATTTCACGTGGAATAAATATATCCTTGTAGTAGTGGACTATGTGTCTAAATGGGTTGAGGTAGAAGCCTTACCCACTAATGATGCAAGGGTTGTTGTCAAGTTTCTCAAGAAACTATTTTCACGATTTGGCACACTCAAAGCATTGATCAGTGATCGTGGAACCAATTTCTGCAATTACTAAATGGAGTCATGTCACAATACGTTGTCAATCATGATTGTCGTCAATTTAATCAAGAAACTATTTTCACGATGTGTGTGTGTGTTAATGACTTTAGCTAATTAGTAGTTTATTGAAAGTGAGTGAAATATTAGTGTCGCCATTAATTTGGGTTACTAGTATTTCGGCTTAACCCTTAAAATCTACCAATAATCTTGCATCGCCATTAACTTGGGCCCTTCATGTTTTCTATGTTTATGTAGAATCAAACATGTTTCTGCTCCGAAAGGAGGTTAAATGTTTTGGAATGGGACTTCGGGTTGGTAAGCTCTTTCCGATGCGTGGTGACAGAACAAGTAATTTAAACCCCTTAAACTATCTAATTAACTAATATTAAATCATAGTGGTATATATAGTTCCCTTGCTGATTGGGCGGTACATTATGGTTTGATCCAATCTTGAGTGAAGTTCCCCTGCTAATTCAAAGCAATATGGTTGAGTGTGCTAGGGTACCTAACAAAGAACTACACAACTTCATACCTTAAGACATGTAGTTTCTCGTCTGATAATCGAGCCCTTGTTACCCCATGGTAAGGTTTAGTTAATGAAGCATCAAGAAGTAAGTACATCTTAAACTCCCCCGCTTTCTTATCATTGATTACTATCTTTTAATTTATCTCTTCATTTTTATTTCGAGCCATTTTTAACCCTTTACTTTTGGTTTGACTAGAGGCTAACGAAGATTAGTACTAAAAGTCGTTGTATCCTTCGATGACCTCGGTATCAGACCATCAGTGTATTACGCCAATGATGGGTGCACTTGTCCAAACGTGATGTGTAGTGTGATAGTATTTTATCGTGTTTTTATATATTAAAACTTCAGCTGGTATATAAAACGGCTAAAAACATACCACTTTTTATAGACACACCGCACCACATCAGAGTGTGTGTGCTAAATAGGGTTCCTACAAAATCGGTTTAGTCATAAACACCCTATGAAGCATTATTGGGCCAAACACCAAATATCCAACACCTTAGAGTGTTTGGGTGCGTTGGATTTTCCACGGAACCAGGTGTAACTTTAAGAAACTTGATGACAGGAATCAACCGCGGTGTATTATGGTTTTGAACCATGCTCAAATGCGTACCGTATATATGACCTAGTTCCTAAGCAAATCCATGTACAAAGGACCGTTGAATTCTTTGAAAATCGATGTTGGAATTGGAAAAAAGTGTATGAGTATCCATATGATAGTGAGTTAGTTATCGAGATTGGAGCTGATCACGATGAGCATGAAGACAAAGTTCAGCCAAACTCAACCAGCGGGTCCGAACCGTTTACACCGGTGACCGGATCTTCACTCGTTGGCTATGATTTTGAAGACAACGATCAGATACATGGGTCGGGAATACATGAGCAACACGTTTTTTATCCGGAAAGTGGTGAACTACAAGAGAATACACCAGTTCGTAGGTCTTCACGAACTCATATCATCCTTGTATGTCTAAAGGACTGTGTTATTCAAGATGGAGTTAATTGAGGGAATAATGAGGAGCTGTTATAGATTTCAGAAGATGAACTCTCGCAAGAAAAAGGTAGTAAGTTTTGGGCAAAGGCAAAGCAAGTTTAGCTGCAGTCGATTGAGAAAAATCACACATGGACATTAACCACGTTGCCTAAGGATGATCAAGCGGGATGCAAACGAGAAGATAGTCAAGTATAAAGCAAGACTTGTTGCAAAACGGTATGTCAAGCAGTGTGGTGTTGATTTTGAATAAGTATTTTCTCCTTTTGCTAGTATGGAGACGATGAGGTTACTAGTTGCCATAGTTGCTCGAGAGGTGTGGCAGATTCACCATATGGATGTTAAATTACCGTTTTTGCATGGTGAATTAAAGGAGGAGGTTTATGTGACCAACCAAAAGGCTTTGTTAAAAAGGGCAATGAAGATAAAGCGTATCGTCTTTCAAAAGCTTTATATGGTTTACAACATGCTCCACGAGCATGGAATCTTAAACTTGATGCTACTTTGAAAGGTTTGGGGCTCACACGCTGTAAAGAAGAACAAGCAATTTATGTTAGAAACATCAGAGGTGAGTTTTTGATAGTTAGAGTATACGTGGATGATCTTGTTACTATAGAGTATGTAAGCGGAGATGAACAACGAGCAGACATTCTCACCAAGCCTCTCGCGAGAATCAAGTTTGTTGAAATGTGAGGGTTGCTTGTAGTTGAAGACCTCACTATTTCAAGTCAAAAATTAAAGGGGGGGGGGGATTGTTGGTCGAAGGGTAGAGTTATAACCCAATAGTGTTTCTTGTTATTATTTAATTGTTATTATTGTCATTGTTGTTAGATTAGGACACTACTAGAAAAATGTCAATTTGTTACGAAATTTCCAACGCAAAAAAACGCGTTACAAATTCGGACATATTTGCAACACCTTTTTGACCGAAAAAATGCGTCACAAGTGCGTTGCAAAACTTTAAAGCTCTAAACTGAAATTGCGTTGAAAATTCGTCACAAAATTCCGACACCATATTTTTGTCGTAAATGCGTTAAAGATTGCGTAGCAAATAGTTTTCGACATGGTTTTTTCCAACATCAATGTTTTGTTGCAAATGTGTAACAAACTTGAATTTGCTACGCAACTGTAACGGAAAAGCTTGTTAGAAAATGCCAAATTTCTAGTAGTGGGATAACTATAAAGAGTTTATTTTATAATTATCTCATAGGAATTAGTCTAATAGTATGAATAGGATGTTGGATATATGCATGCCCGACCTTAATTAAAGTCAACGTAACTAACTTGGTACGATCCGAAGAGTTACACGTTGGTACACGAATCGTATATGTTCACGAGTAGGTAGATTATTATTTGTGAAATAATAATAGTTTAAACCCGAGGGACTTAATATTAATTAGATTATTATTAAGAGGATTATAATTACAATCTTAAAGGGCCTTAATGTAAGATTATTACTAAGCTTGGCCGCCATCCTCTTGCCGTCGACCAAACATCGCCGCTGCCTCCTTCTTGGCCGGTTCTACTCTCGGGTATCTTGTGCTCGGTTGTGAACTTCCTAGTAGCGAGGATTCGTTGTAACCCGCGTGTTACAATTCCGGTGTAGTCGTCAAAGGTTGATTACTAAAACCCTATATGGTTGTTTTTTCTTTTTATTTGTTTATACGTGTATAACCTTGATCCTGATTGGGAATATTTATTAATCGGATTAATAAATCAAATTTATATAATCGGCTTTTGGTAAATTATATAAACCGCTTCCGCTATTATTCCCATCAGTGGTATCAGAGCCACGGTTACACGCGTATAGATGGTAAAGTTACAATTTTGATCTATGTTTTATTTGTCAAAAATTATTTGTTTTGACAAAAGATCAAAAGCTTTTGGTTGTCTATGGATTGTGATGTGAATCGAGCCCTAGGTTATGACCTTTGTCATGGTTGTGTTGGTTATGGTTTTATAATGATTTGTATTTTTTTTCGGATATTGGATCTGATGTAATAGTATTTTTGATTTGTATTTTGTTGCGGATATTGGATCCGATGTAATAGATAGGATTAGATTTGGTTTTATTGTATTTTTAAATTTATTATTGTAATCTTTCGAGTACAAGATCAAGATCAAGATAAATGGCGAACAAGTACCATGAAGATAGAGATCGCGGGTCAAGTGTGAGCTTTCAAAAATTAGCTTTTGAAACCCTTTTTGACTAGTTCGTTTGGTTTCTGGCTAAAACGAAACGACCAACCTATTAGGTGCTCGATTCGTTTTTTTTTATTTATTTTGTTTTGTGGTTGTGTTTTATTTATTGTAAATAATCTAGATAACCCAAAATAAATAAAATTTTCACAATCAAGACAACGGTTTTATTAAAACAAGTTTTATAAAACTGAACAGTATAATTAATAAAAGGTTTTTTATTAATATTTAAAACAAGATCATTCGCGATAAAACGACCAACATAGTTTAATAGGGTATTTAAAACTATATTGTGCGAGCGTGGAAAGGAGTTTCTATTATCACGAATTATATAAAATCGGATTTTATAAACTATTGTGTAACTCGCCTCATGCTACGAGTTATTCAAAATATTTTTGGTAAATATTAAAATAAATCCCAAATTTTAAATTGATGTTTTATGCAACCTTAACGAGTTAACACTTCATTCTAAATCGAACCCAAATGTTAGTGCAATACCCTGCATCTTGGCGTCCATCATGAAAGAAGGTAATCATCGCGTTTCCTGTGTAACATAGGCTGGTGTTACAGTTAACAGTAAAGGACAAAACATCGCTTGTTCATCAAGTGGGCATAGTTAGGGTTAAACATACATCGTTTTAAGCGATAACCCCAAATGGAGAGTTGTGTAGTGGACACAATTAACAATCGTTGTTTACCTACATAATCATACTAGTGGATAGTGCTTAAGCCAATTCACTGTCATACGATGAATCGGGATCTCATCTTAATTAAAATTTTGTTTTTGGGTCATAAAATTAAATTAAGATATTAAAAACATAAAATACTAATTAATTAATTTTGAATTTTGTAGATGTCAACTGAAAACAATTCCTCCCAATTCTCTCTCAAGTCCATGTTAGAGAAGGACAAACTGAACCACTCCAACTTCATGGACTGGCACCGCAACTTGAAAATTGTTCTCAAAGCGGAGAACAAACTGTATGTTCTTGAAACGCCAGTCCCTGATGAACCCATCAAACAACAAACTGTTGCATATAAAAACTATGCAAAGCACTTTGATGACTCTATGAAAGTCTCATGTTTAATGTTATCATCCATGATTCCTGAACTTCAAAGGACCATGGATGACAAGATGGCATATGAGATGAATGAGCACCTGGTTGAAATGTTCCCACAGAAGGCTCGTCATGAGAGGTTTGATGTGATGAGATCACTCATAACCACTCGTATGCAAGAGGGTACATCAATTAGCGCTCATGTGCTAAAAATGAAGGCATATGTTGATCACTTGGCTCGTCTGGAATCTCCGTTGAGTGATGAATTAGCTGGGGATATCATCCTCAACTCATTGCCTAAGTCATATGATGAGTTCACTATGAACTACAATATGAATGGGATGGAGAAGACACTTGCAGAGCTGCATCAGATGCTCAAATTGCTGAGGTGAATATACCCAGCAAGACTACACCAGTGCTGATGATCAAGGAGGGTCATGTTAAGAAACCTAACACCAAGAAAAGGGGCAATCAGGGCAAAGGGAAGGGCAAAGGCAAATTAGTTGCAAACAAGAAACCTCAGAAGGATGCCAAGTGTTTTCATTGTAATGAAATTGGGCACTGGAAGAGGAACTGTGCTAAGTATTTAGCTGAACTGAAGCAAGCCAAGGCTTCAGGAGGAGAGTCCTCAGGTATATATGTTATTGAAATCTTTTCTTTTTCTGGCAAAACATGGGTGTTTGACACAGGATGTGGTTTTCACATTTGTAATGCTTTGCAGGGACTAAGAAAGATTAAGAAGCTGAAACAAGGCGACTTGGAGGTCCATGTTGGCAATGGACAAAGAATTGCTGTTAAGGAGATTGGAGAATATGTTCTTTTACTTCCTTCTGGTTTAGAACTTGTTTTGAACAATGTTTATTTTATTCCTATTGTTAGTAGAAATATTGTTTCGGTTTCTGCTTTGCATGGACAAGGTTTCAATTATCATTTTAAAGGTGAATTTATTTCTGCTTATTTTAGTGATGTATTTTACTTTGATGCATAACCAAACAATAGAATCTGTGAGATAGAAATCCAAAACAATAACATATTATGCAACATCTCCCATAAACGTAATAAGTTGGACTTTAACAATACATATATGTGGCATTGTAGACTTGGTCACATAAGCGAGAACCGTGTTAAACAACTTAAAACCGCAGGAACCTTGGATTCTAAGGGTTCGGAAACGTTTGGCAAATGCGAATCACGCTTAAGTGGAATGTTAACAAAAGCACCTTTTTCAAATGTTGGAAAAAGAGCTAGTGATATGTTAGGACTTGTACATACAGATGTATGTGGTCCATTCAGAACAATGTCAAGACATAGAGAAAGATACTTTGTTACATTCACTGATGATTTCAGTAGATATGGTTATGTTTATCTTATGAAGCATAAACATGAGACATTTGAAAAGTTCAAGCAGTACCAAAACGAAGTAGAGAATCAGCTTAATAGAACTATTAATATGCTTCAATCAGATCGAGGCGATGAATATCTTAGTCAGGAGTTCATCGACCATCTAAAGGATTGTGGAATAGTTTCACAGCTCACTCCACCTGGAACGCCACAACATAATGGTGTGTCTGAACGGAGAAATCGAACTCTATTCGATATGGTTCGATCAATGATGTGTCGAACAACCCTCCCACGCTCCTTTTGGAGTTATGCTCTGGAAACTGCCGCAAAACTTGTGAATATAGCTCCAACGAAGAAGGTTAATAAAACGCCTTATGAGATATGGCATGGAAAGAAACCAAAAGTATCCTATCTCAAGGTCTGGGGATGTAACGCTTATGTCACTCTAGAAACTTCGGATAAACTAGATCCCAGAGGCGAAAAAGTGGTTTTCGTCGGATACGCTAAAAGGATCGGTTACCTTTTCTACCACCCCACTGAAAATAAGATTTTCACTAAACGCAGAGGCACTTTCTTGGAGGAAGAGCTTCTGGCATGAGGGATTGGAGAAAACCATGTGGATCTTGAAGAAATTCGAGAATCACAAGTGACTGAACCAGTTGTTCAGGCAGAACCAGAAGTAACTGATCTAGTTGTTGAAGTTGAGCCTGAGAGGACTCAAGAAACAACAGAAACACCAAGTGTTCGAAGAAGTATTAGGGATCGTCGTGCACCTGAAAGGTATGACGATATCTTCATGATTGATGAAGCTGAACCTGCTACTTACAAAGCTGCAATGTTGGATTCAGAATCCAAGAAATGGCAAGAAGCCATGAATGCAGAGATGCAATCCATGTATGATAACCAAGTCTGGGATTTGGTTGATCTTCCAACCGAAGGTCGGATTGTAGGAAACAAATGGATCTTCAAGAAGAAGACCGACATGGATGGAAATGTGCAAACCTACAAAGCAAGGCTTGTAGCAAAAGGGTTCACTCAGACTCAAGGAATTGATTATGAGGAAACTTTCTCGCCAGTAGCCATGCTTACGTCTATTAGAATTCTACTTGCCATTGCTGCATATTATGACTCTGAGATATGGCAAATGGATGTCAACACCGCGTTCCTTAATGGACACTTACTTGAAGATGTCTATATGGTTCAACCAGAAGGTTTTGTCGATCCAAATAATCCTAATAAGGTGTGCAAGCTAAATAAATCCATCTATGGATTGAAGCAAACATCTCGCAGCTGGAATCTTCGTTTTGATCAGAAAATTAAAGAGTTTGGCTTCATTAAAAACGAAGATGAACCGTGTGTTTACAAGAAATCTAATGGGAGCTATATCACTTTTCTAATTCTGTATGTAGATGACATACTAATCATTGGAAACAATATCCCTATGCTACAAGATGTTAAGGCTTGGTTGTGAAAATGTTTCGCAATGAAAGATCTTGGTGAAGCCGCTTATATTCTAGGAATAAAGATTTTTAGAGATAGATCAAAGCGGTTATTAGGTTTAAGTCAAAGTACATATATTGATAAGGTCATACGACACTTCTCAATGCAAGACTCTAAAAGGGGGCTCTTGCCCATGGCACATGGAACCATTCTTAATGGCGAGCAGTGTGTTAAGACCGAAGATGAAAAGAAGAAAATGGAAAGAGTTCCATATGCTTCTGCTACCGGTTCCATCATGTACGCCATGTTATGTACCAGACCTGATGTCTCGTATGCTCTTAGCATGACGAGTAGAAATCAACAGAATCCAGGAGAGAGTCACTGGGCTGTAGTGAAGAACATTCTTAAGTACTTAAGAAGGACTAAGGACATGTTCTTAATATATGGAGGGCTGGATGAGGAGCTATCAGTTAAGTGTTATACTGATGCAAGTTTCCAGACTGATCGTGACGATTCAAGATCACAGACGGGATATGTTTTCATTCTGAATGGTGGGGCTGTTACTTGGAAGAGCTTGAAGCAAAGTGTGGTTGCTCAATCCACCTGTGAATTAGAATACAATGCTGCATCGGATGCTACTAAGGAGGCTGCCTGGATGAAGAAGTTCATTACTGATCTCGACGTTGTGCCTAGCATAAAGAAACCAATCGAGATGCTGTGTGACAATACTGGTGCCATTGCTCTTGCAAAGGAACCAAGGTCGCATCAAACCACAAGGCATATACTCAGAAAATTCAACTATATTAGGGAGATAATATAGCGTGGAGACATCGTAATAAGCAAAGTTCATACGGATCTAAATCTGGCTGACCCCTTTACTAAGCCTCTACCTCAAGCTAAACATGAGGAGCATGCTGGAAAAATAGGGCTTAGATTTGCTAGACAGTGGGCATGATCTGTAGTTAGTATTGGTGTTTTAATTTTGAACTACAATAGTTACATTGAAATAGTTATTTGATTTATTGGTTAAATGCAAGTTTAATTATTTTGTTACTGTGTTCGTTATTTGTATGTTTATATCCTTGAATAAGCGTATTCTAAAATATCCGTAGTCGATCAAATTACATGGGAATGAATTTGAATGTAAGACTATTGTGAATTGAGATGATTGTATTCATGAGATGAATAACTCAAGAGTTTGAGAATCAAAATTCACAGATATCACTAGGGAATGATATTGGATGTGACTAGCTTCAAAACGATCTCCATGTATCTAAGTCATGATATGTTTTGATATTGATATGTTCAATCTGTCCTTTTTCCTTAGGCACATATTAAACTACATTGATCAAGGACAACCTTTGATGTTATCTAACACTGTCCTGAAACATGGGTAGTAATCCGGGTAGCGTTGGGAGGAATCCAAGGTTAAGTGGGAGTTTATGGGATTAGAAGTTTAGACATTCTGACGCCCTCGTTAACTCAAACTAGAATAAACGCGTGGCCATGCTCGGACTAAGAGTAGTTCGTTAGACCACTTTGAATTAAAGATGAGAATAAAGAATGGTTGATCACTATATAAGAATGAATGATCCATGTCTTATGATCAACGAATGTTCTATACAGAAGGGACTTATTGATAGAATTATCAGGGCTATAGTATTTGGTTAAGTAAAGTGTTACTTGAACGCACAGAACTAGTTGACGACTTTAAAGTGTCATGTCGTGTTAAGAGCAGTGCGATGCAGTTAGGCGTCCAACTCTGCACACGTTGACTCATTTAATTAAAATCGCCCAAGTGGGAGATTGTTGGATATATGTATGTCCGACCTTAATTAAAGTCAAAGTAACTAACTTGGTATCATCCGAAGAGTTACACGTTGGTACACGAATCGTATATGTTCACGAGTAGGTAGATTATTATTTGTGAAATAATAATAGTTTAAACCCGAGGGACTTAATATTAATTAGATTATTATTAAGAGGATTATAATTTTATAATCTTAAAGGGACTTAATGTAAGGTTGGGTTTTATAAAAGTATGTTTATGGTGGAAACCCTAGGCACACTTATATAAAAAAAAACCCTAGCCACCCTCCTAAGCTTGGCCGCCATCCTCTTGCCATCGACCAAGCATCGCCGCCGCCTCCTTCTTGGCGGTTCTACTCTCTGGTATCTTGTGCTCGGTTGTGAACTTCCTACTACCGAGGATTCGTTGTAGCCCGCGTATTACAATTCCGGTGTAGTCGTCAAAGGTTGATTACTAAAACCCTCTATGGTTGTTTATTCTTTTTATTTGTTTATACGTGTATAACCTTGATCCTGATTGGGAATATTTATTAATCGGATTAATAAATAAAATTTATATAATCGGCTTTTGGTAAATTATATAAACCGCTTCCGCTATTATTTTGATACCATGATTCCCATCAATGGTATCAGAGCCACGGTTACACGCGTATAGGTGGTAAAGTTACAATTTTGATCTATGTTTTATTTGTCAAAAATTATTTGTTTTGACAAAAGATCAAAAGCTTTTGGTTGTCTATGGATTGTGATGTGAATCGAGCCCTAGGTTATGACCTTTGTCATGGTTGTATTGGTTATGGTTTTATTTTGATTTGTATTTTTTTTCGGATATTGGATCCGATGTAATAGTATTTTTTATTTGTATTTTGTTGCGGATATTGGATCTGATGTAATAGATAGGATTAGATTTGGTTTTATTGTATTTTCAAATTTATTATTGTAATCTTTCGAGTACAAGATCAAGATCAAGATCAAGATAAATGGCGAACAGGTACCATGAAGATAGAGATCGCGGGTCAAGTGGGAGCTTTCAAAAATTTGCTTTTGAAACCCTTTTTGACTTGTTCGTTTCATTTCTGGCTAAAACGAAACGACCAACCTATTAGGGGCTCGATTCGTTTCTTTATTTATTGTGTTTTGTGGTTGTGTTTTATTTATGGTAAATAATCTAGATAACCCAAAATAAATAAAATTTTCACAGTCAAGACAACGGTTTTATTAAAACAAGTTTTATAAAACTGAAAAGTATAATTAATAAAAGGTTTTTATTAATATTTTAAACCAGATTATTCGCGATAAAACGACCGACATAGTTTAATATGGTATTTAAAACTATATCACGCGAGCGTGGAAAGGAGTTTCTATTATCACGAATTATATAAAATCGGATTTATAAACTATTGTGTAACTCGCCTCATGCTACGAGTTATTCAAAATATTTTTGGTAAATATTAAAATAAATCCCAAATTTTAAATTGATGTTTTATGCAACCTTAACGAGTTAACACTTCATTCTAAATCGAACCCAAATGTTTGTGCTATACCCTGCATATGAGATGAATGAGCACCTGGTTGAAATGTTCCAACAGAATGCTCGTCATGAGAGGTTTAATGTGATGAGATCACTCATAACCACTCGTATGCAAGAGGGTACATCAGTTAGTGCTCATGTGCTAAAAATGAAGGCATATGTTGATCACTTGGCTCGTCTGGAATCCCCCTTGAGTGATGAATTAGCTGGGGATATCATCCTCAACTCATTGCCTAAGTCATATGATGAGTTCACTATGAACTACAATATGAATGGGATGGGGAAGACACTTGCGGATCTGCATTAGATGCTCAAAACTGCTGAGGTGAATATACCCAGCAAGACTACACCAGTGCTGATGATCAAGGAGGGTCATGTTAAGAAACCTAACACCAAGAAAAGGGGCAATCAGGGCAAAGGGAAGGGCAAAGGCAAATTAGTTGCAAACAAGAAGCCTCAGAAGGATGCCAAGTGTTTTCATTGTAATGAAATTGGGCACTGGAAGAGGAACTGTGCTAAGTATTTAGCTGAACTGAAGCAAGCCAAGGCTTTAGGAGGAGAGTCCTCAGGTATATATGTTATTGAAATCTTTTCTTTTTCTGGCAAAACATGGGTGTTTGACACAGGATGTGGTTTTCACATTTGTAATGCTTTGCAGGGACTAAGAAAGATTAAGAAGCTGAAACAAGGCGACTTGGAGGTCCATGTTGGCATTGGACAAAGAGTTGTTGTTAAGGAGATTGGAGAATATGTTCTTCTGCTTCCTTCTGGTTTAGAACTTGTTTTGAACAATGTTTATTTTATTCCTAGTGTTACTAGAAATATTTTTTTCTGTTTCTGCTTTGCATGGACAAGGTTTCAATTATCATTTTAGTGGTAAATTTATTTCTGCTTATTTTAGTGATGTATTTTACTTTGATGCAAAACCAAACAATGGAATCTATGAGATAGAAATCCAAAACAATAACATATTATGCAACATCTCCCATAAACGTATTAAGTTGGACTTTAACAATACATATATGTGGCATTGTAGACTTGGTCACATAAGCGAGAACAACTTAAAACCGCAGGAACCTTGGATTCTAAGGGTTCGGAAACGTATGGCAAATGCGAATCATGCTTAAGTGGAAAGTTAACAAAAGCACTTTTTTCAAATGTTGGAAAAAGAGCTAATGATATGTTAGGACTTGTACATACAGATGTATGTGGTCCATTCAAAACAATGTCAAGACATAGAGAAAGATACTTTGTTACATTCACTGATGATTTCAATAGATATGGTTATGTTTATCTTATGAAGCATAAACATGAGACATTTGAAAAGTTCAAGGAGTACCAAAACGAAGTAGAAAATCAGCTTAATAGAACTATTAAGATGCTTCGATCAGATTGAGGCGATGAATATCTTAGTCAGGAGTTCATCGACCATCTAAAGGATTGTGGAATAGTTTCACAGCACACTCCACCTGGAACGCCACAACATAATGGTGTGTCTGAACGGAGAAATCGAACTCTATTAGATATGGTTCGATCAATGATGTGTCGAACAACCCTCCCACGCTCCTTTTGGAGTTATGCTCTGGAAACTGCCGCAAAACTTGTGAATATATCTCCAACGAAGAAGGTTAACAAAACGCCTTATGAGATATGGCATGGAAAGAAACCAAAGGTATCCTATCTCAAGGTCTGGGGATGTAATGCTTATGTCACTCTAGAATCTTCGGATAAACTAGATCCCAGAGGCGAAAAAGTGGTTTTCGTCGGATACGCTAAAAGGATTGGTTACCTTTTCTACCACCCCACTGAAAATAAGATTTTCACTAAACGCAGATGCACTTTCTTGGAGGAAGAGCTTCTGGCACGAGGGATTGGAGAAAATGATGTGGATCTTGAAGAAATTCGAGAATCACAAGTGACTGAACCAGTTATTCAGACAGAACTAGAAGTAACTGATCTAGTTGTTGAAGTTGAGCCTAAGAGGACTCAAGAAACAACAGAAACACCAAGTGTTCGAAGAAGTATTAGGGATCGTCGTGCACCTAAAAGGTATGACGATATCTTCATGATTGATGAAGCTGAACCTGCTACTTACAAAGCTGCAATGTTGGATTCAGAATCCAAGAAATGGCAAGAAGCCATGAATGCAGAGATGCAATCCATGTATGATAACCAAGTCTGGGATTTGATTGATCTTCCAACCGAAGGTCGGACTGTAGGAAACAAATGGATCTTCAAGAAGAAGACCGACATGGATGGAAATGTGCAAACCTACAAAGCAAGGCTTGTAGCAAAAGGGTTCACTCAGACTCAAGGAATTGATTATGAGGAAACCTTCTCGCCAGTAGCCATGCTTACGTCTATTAGAATTCTACTTGCCATTGCTGCATATTATGACTATGAGATATGGCAAATGGATGTCAACACCGCGTTCCTTAATGGACACTTACTTGAAGATGTCTATATGGTTCAACCTAAAGGTTTTGTCGATCCAAATAATCCTAATAAAGTGTGCAAGCTAAATAAATCCATCTATGGATTGACGCAAACATCTCGCAGCTGGAATCATCGTTTTGATCAGAAAATTAAAGAGTTTGGCTTCATTAAAAACGAAGACGAACTGTGTGTTTACAAGAAATCTAATGGGAGCTATATCACTTTTCTAATTCTGTATGTAGATGACATACTAATCGTTGGAAACAATATCCCTATGCTAAAAGATGTTAAGGCTTGCTTGGGAAAAAGTTTCGCAATGAAAGATCTTGGTGAAGCTGCTTATATTCTAGGAATAAAGATTTATAGAGATAGATCAAAGCGGTTATTAGGTTTAAGTCAAAGTACATATATTGATAAGGTCATATGACACTTCTCAATGCAAGACTCTAAAAGGGGGCTCTTGCCCATGGCACATGGAACCATTCTTAATGGCGAGCAGTGTGCTAAGACCGAAGAGGAACAGAAGAAAATGGAAAGAGTTCCATATGCTGCTATCGGTTCCATCATGTACGCCATGTTATGTACCAGACCTGATGTCTCGTATGCTCTTAGCATGACGAGTAGAAATCAACAGAATCCAGGAGAGAGTCACTGGGCTGTAGTGAAGAACATTCTTAAGTACTTAAGAACGACTAAGGACATGTTCTTAATATATGGAGGACTGGATGAGGAGCTATCAGTTAAGTGTTATACTGATGCAAGTTTCCATACTGATCGTGACGATTCAAGATCACAGACGGGATATGTTTTCATTCTGAATGGTGTGGCTGTTACTTGGAAGAGCTTGAAGCAAAGTGTGGTTGCTCAATCCACCTGTGAATTAGAATACAATGCTGTATCAGATGCTACTAAGGAGGCTGCCTGGATGAAGAAATTCATTACTGATCTCGACGTTGTGCCTAGCATAAAGAAACCAATCGAGATGCTGTGTGACAATACTGGTGTCACAGCCCCCGATCCCTAGTTCCCGGGAACGGGCGGCCGTGAGCCAGTTTCGGTGGTATCACGTTTATTTATTCAATTTGGCAGCGGAAGTTTTCATCAGGACCGTAGTTAGGAAATATTTAATCAGAGTAAACCACCTCGTTTAATAATATTAAACATATGGGAAAAACCCAAGTTTTCAATACACACATTTCATAGGAATAAATCCTATTTATTTATTAAAAACATCTCTTTTATTCTTAGGTAACTTTATTGCCACTTTTCCAAGCCTTCAGTGCTGTCCAGCTGGCTTCTATTTGGCTTTCACATATTGTTACCTGGAACGCGTTTTAAAAACATTTTGTCAGTGGGAAATACTGGTGAGTGAATCCCAGTTGAATCAAGTTTATATAAAAACAATTTCACAGTGAACAGTATTAAGGGCGCATCCGCAATTACATTTGTTTCCAAGTTATATCAATTACCACCACTCGGTACTGTCGTTCCGACTTATGGTCATGTTACTCCTTTACCAGGTGGTAACAAATTTTGTATACAAAACCCCAAATTTACCGACTGTAATTGTATTCTTACAAATACTCAATAACTGCTATTCGCATGGAAAGATATTTAAGGTTTTGTAAAAACAGGTCACAAAATAGGGTTACAAAAAGAGGATTACTCACATTGCTGTCTTAGGTTATTCTTTAGGGTTTCCTGGTGAATATCTATAATTTACACAAATGCACGTGTGTTAGTATAATAACCCATTTTAACATTAGTAATACCCTCCCCGAGACGGCATTCCAACGACTACGTCAGGCAGAACCACGACAGCCGTTACGGAACCCTAGATCAATCGGGCAGCATATCTAATACGTCTCCAGGGGTTATAATACTTACATCGTAGCAGAACCTCGCTATTTTAGGGGGTATAATGCCCGGGTATAGTAACGCCACTATAGAAATTTAAGAAAGAAAGAAAGAAATGAGTGAGACGGACTGAAGGCTGATGGCCTCTATTTATAGGGCTGTAATCGCGTCTTCACGCGGCCCGCGTTAAGTAAGGCTAACCCTTACACGGCCCGCGTCAACCTCTGGTCAACGTATAGCTTGGCCCGGTCACCCTCTAGACTTGACACGGTGATGACACGTGTCATCACCGGGCTGCGCCACATTCTAGGTCGCTCGCGGCTCACATGGACTTAAGCGATCTTGTACGCGGCCCGCATCAACTAATGATTTCAACGGATTCTGGTTGCGTTCTAATGCGGCCCGCGTTAAGTTGAGGTGAGGTCAATGCAGCCCGCCTCAACTTAATAATTATTGTTTTTAATTTATTTTATATGTTATATTGTATTTTGGGCTCGGTTTTCACATACGGGTGCATATAAAGACATGTTGAGACATTTAAAGATATATTAGGGTGTCAGAACTTATTATGAGGGTGTCGGTTTTACCGAGGGTTGTTATATCCTCCCCACCTTGTTTTAGAGCTCGTCCTCGAGATCTACTGGAACAAGTGTGGATATTTCTTTTGCATTTCTGATTCAAGCTCCCATGTGTATTCAGGTCCTCTTTTGGAGTCCCACTTTACTTTGACCAGAACTAATCTCTTATGCTTGAGATTCTTAATTTTCCTATCTTCAATTTGTAGAGGCCTCTCTACAAATTTGAGTTGTTCATTAACCTCTATATCCTTGAGAGGTACTACGAGTGATTCATCAGCTAGACACTTTTTGAGATTAGATACATGAAATACATCATGTATTCCTGCCATTTCCTCTGGCAGTTGTAGCTGATAGGCTACAGGTCCTATTCTTTTAAGAATTTTGAAAGGTCCAATATACCTGGGACTAAGCTTTCCTCTTTTAATGAATCTTACCACTCCTTTCCAAGGAGAGACTTTTAATAATACTCTATCTCCCACTTGAAATTCTAATGGTTTGCGTCTGTTATCAGCATAGCTCTTTTGTCGATCACGTGCTGCTTTCAGTCGTTCCTTGACTTGAATGATTTTGTCAGTGGTTTCTTGTACTATCTCAGGTCCAGATAATTGTTTTCCCCAATTTCTGCCCAACAGACTGGGGTTCTGCACTTTCGTCCATAAAGTGCTTCGAATGGGGCAGCATTGATACTTGTGTGATAACTGTTATTATAAGAAAATTCTATTAAAGGTAAGTGTTCGTCCCAATTACCTCCGAAATCAATTACACAAGCTCTAAGCATGTCTTCCATTGTTTGAATGGTTCTTTCGCTTTGTCCGTCCGTTTGAGGATGATAAGCTGTGCTTAGATTTAACCTGGTTCCCATTGCTTTTTGGAAACTTGACCAAAAATGAGAGGTAAATCGGCTATCTCTATCAGAAACAATTGATAAAGGAATGCCATGTAAAGAAACGATTTCTTTTACATACAATTTGGCTAATTGTTCCATACTAAAGGTTTCCTTCATTGGTAAGAAATGAGCTGACTTGGTTAGCCTATCTATAATCACCCAGATTGTATCATTACCTTTTCTTGTTTTGGGTAATTTAGTAACAAAATCCATTGTTATTAATTCCCATTTCCAGACTGGCATTTCTAATTGTTGTAACAAACCTGAGGGTTTCTGATGTTCAGCTTTAACTTGTGAGCAAGTTAAACATTTAGAAACATAGGCTGCTACATCCTTTTTCATTCCTATCCACCAGAAATTTTTCCTTAAATCCTGGTACATTTTATCACTTCCTGGATGCATCGTATATTTAGACTTATGGGCTTCTTCTAATATACGGTGACGTAAATTTCCTAATTTAGGTATCCACATTCTCTTTTTATGGAACCTCCAAATTCCATCTGTTCCTTGTTCTAATTCTTTAATCATTCCTTTTAATTTTTCAGTATCTTCCTTGATTACTGATTCTTGAACTTTCCTAATCTGATCATTTAAATCTACTTGAAGATTTAATTTAAGAGAACGTACCCTTTTTGGCTTTTCATGATACTTTCGACTTAAAGCATCTGCCACTACATTTGCTTTTCCTGCATGATACTGGATATCACAATCATAATCACTAAGTAATTCCATCCAGCGTCTTTGTCTCATATTCAACTCTTTTTGTCCGAAGACATATCTTAAACTTTTATGATCTGTGAGAATAGTAAACTTACTACCATAAAGATAATGTCTCCAAATCTTAAGGGCAAAAATTATAGCTCCTAGTTCCAAATCATGGGTTGAATAATTTTCTTCATGATTCTTAAGCTGTCTAGAGGCGTAAGCTATAACCTTTTGACGTTGCATTAATACACATCCATACCCTAACTTTGAAGCGTCACAAAAGACTACAAAGTCTTCAGTTCCTTCTGGTAACGCTAGTATGGGTGTATGGGTTAATTTTTGCTTAAGGATTCTAAAGGCTTCTTCTTGTTTTGCTCCCCATTCAAATTTAACAGATTTACAGGTTAACTTTGTTAAAGGAATGGCTATTCTAGAAAAATCTCGGATAAATCTTCTATAATAACCGGCCAATCCTAAGAAACTTCTAACCTCAGTTGGTGACTCAGGGGTTTTCCATTTGGTAATTGCCTCTATCTTGGTTGGATCCACATGAATTCCTTTATGATTAACTAGATGCCCGAGAAATTGTACTTGCTCTAACCAGAACTCACACTTTGAAAATTTAGCATAAAGCTTTTCCTTTCTCAATAAACTTAAAAGTAAGTGCAAGTGCTTTGCATGCTCTTCTTTACTTTTAGAGTAAATTAGAATATCATCTATGAAGACAATTATGAATTTATCCAAATATGGCTTACATATTCGGTTCATCATGTCCATGAATGCGGCTGGGGCATTGGTTAAACCAAATGGCATGACAGTAAATTCATAATGACCGTACCTAGTTCTAAATGCGGTTTTAGGAATATCCTCTTCCTGTACCTTTAATTGATGATATCCTGATCTTAAATCAATTTTAGAGAAAAATCGAGCTCCTTGAAGTTGATCAAACAAATCATCGATCCTCGGTAATGGATACCGATTCTTAATCGTGACTTTGTTTAATTCACGGTAGTCAATGCACATACGCATTGATCCGTCCTTCTTTTTAACGAATAAAATCGGCGCTCCCCATGGCGATGAGCTTGGCTGTATGAATCCTTTTTCCAACAATTCATCTAGCTGGTTCTTCAGTTCTTGCATTTCCGCGGGTGCCAAACGGTACGGTGCTTTGGCAATCGGTGCTGTCCCTGGTAACAGGTGAATTCTGAATTCAACTTCCCTGTCTGGCGGTAGTCCTGGCAATTCTTCAGGAAAGACATCTGAAAACTGGGACACTACTGGAATGTCTTTTAACTCTTTTCCTTTAGTGTTAGTGATTATAGAAATCATATATACTATAGATCCTTTCCTTATATAACTTGCAGTTTTCATCACAGAGATGAATTTAGTGGATCTAGATGGTTTATCTCCTTTAACTGTGATCTTTTCACCTCTTGGTGATTTTACTTGAATTGACTTTTGATCACATAAGATATTGGCTTTGTTGGCTATTAACCAATCCATTCCTAACACAACATCAAATCCTACCAGATTCATTGGGTAAAGGTTTGCAATAAATTTTTGATTGAAAATTTCTATTCTTGCTTCTTGCAAGATTTCAGAAATCTTAACGGTTTCTCCATTTGCTGTCTCCACTAGACATTCTTGTGGTAGTTTAGTTAATGATTGATTTAGGAGTTTGCAAAATGAAGTATTAATAAAACTTTGGTTGGCACCAGATCAAATAATACTTTAGCAAATATATCATTAACTAAAAACGTACCAGCAATGACGTCCGGAATTAGTCTAGCTTCGTCTGTAGTTAGAATGAATGCTCTAGCATTTTTAGTGTTCTTGTTGTTTGCAACTGGAGCTAACTTTGGACAGTTTGGCTTGATATGACCTTTTTCTCCACAATTGAAGCACATTCCATTAGTTGGTTTTCTTCTGCATGTCTCCTCCTTATGTCCTGGTGCTTTGCAGAAATTGCAGTAAGTAGAGCATCTTCCAGAATGCTTCTTTTTGCAGGCTTTGCAGTATGGTGCAGAGGTAGAACCCATATTCCTATGGTTGGAATTCCCAGAATGGAATTCTTGAGTAAGACTTTGGGTTAGGTTTCTCCTCTGGTCTTCTTCTCTAGTTCTCACTAGTTCATCAGTCAAGGTATTAGCTAGTTCTACAGCTTCTTCTATAGTTTGAGGTCTAGCTGCCTTGACTACATGTCTAATCTCCCCAATTAATCCCCAGATGTACCGGGAGATTAACACTGGTTCTGGTGATGCAAGGGTTGGTACTATTCTAGCATATTCAAAGAATGTGGTAGTGTAACCCTTACTGTCTACCCCGGTCATTCTAAGATTCAGGAACTTATTTGCTATCTGTTCCTTTTCATTGGGAGGGCAGAATTTTCTTTCTACCATGTTTTTAAATTCCTCCCATTCCATGCTATAAACCCTATCACTTCCTCTTGACTGGAGGATAGTGTTCCACCATTCTAAGGCTGCGTTTTTAAACAGATTTGAAGCAAACATTATCTTATCTTCTTCAGCACATTTGCTTATTTTTAGAACGGCCTCAGTTTTCTCTATCCAGCATAGGGCTACAATGGGTCCTTCATTGCCCGAGAATTCTATTGGTTTACAGGACCAGAATTCTTTGTAAGAACAACCATATGGCATGGTTCTTCTTCTTTTGGGAATGGGCGCTTGAAGTACGGGTCCATTGTTCACGCTGTGTTCCGGTTCACTTGGTCGTTTACTACTATGCTTACTTTTATTATTCGCTTCTCGAACCGTTTGAATAATAAATGGCATTGCATCTATAATTCCTTGTGCCACTATGTGTTGAACGACACTATTATCCATTTGGTTTCCATTGTTATTGTTGTCCGGATTCTCATTAACCACGTTAATGTTACTCTGGTTATCGTTTTTCATATTATCCTGATTTTCCTCGTCGGCCATCTGAATTTTAAACAATTACCAAATATTAATATCACAATTAATATTTAAATATAGCCAATCACATGACACGCACTTTTAACCAAAAGCGTCGAGCATTGCGACTTTTACTCTATTTATATAGTATGCATCATTACACACTAGTACTGAAATTTAAAGTACAATACCGACTGAAATGTAAAGCTATAATACTAATAGTATGCATCCGTAGTGTTTTTTTTACACACATATATTATTATATTATATTATTATTATTACTACTACCGTTTCTGCCATCACATTCACTGATATAGATTCATCCAAAAATCCATATTACGCTCATCGTATTTCCATACGAGGCGTTCTCCCATCTGTCGCATTCTCTCACTGCTTTCTAAAATTTCCTCCCCAAAAGTCCTAAGTTCTTGGACATTTTCTGCACTCATTGGGGGTGCAGGTTCTAGGATTGGGTTTGGAATTTGTGGTACAGGTTCCTGATACGGAGGCATAGGGGCCTGGTACGGGTATGGATTCTCTAAAATTTCCCTAACATATGCATCACTAATGTTGTAGGGATCTTGAGGATCTAACCCTGGATAAGCTCCTAAGTTGGGTATTGGCACATTTTCCTGTATTGGGTTCTATTGCACGTAGTCCCTAACATCGTCCCACCAGGGGTCGTAGTTGTTTGGGTCTAGGGGATCTGGTGCAGGTACCCTAGGTATCTCCTCCGGGTTGTAATCAGGCATTTCTATCTGGTTTTCTACTTCCATGGGTTGGTCAGGATTTTGTGGTTGGGGTGCTAGCATTTGTTCCAGGTTTGGGTCAGCAGCAGTGGTTACTAAAATATGGATATTAGCGATACCCCTATTGAGCATATCCTGATTATAAGCATCAGTCTCTCTTTTTGCTGCGGCTAACACTCGCTGCTCCTGCAACTTTTTCATTCTTTTCCTACGTTCATGCGCTCCCCTACTGAACCATCCCCTCTTTTTCTGAGGAAATGGCTCTTCAGACTGAGCCTTAAACACAAAGATTCCTTCTTATATGTCAGCAGAATACCCTGAGAGGGCAGGCTGAGAAGAGGAGGTGCCTTCGCTCCTAGGCGAACCAGACAGTTGACGATAGGCGTCAGAAGGTCCTTGGTCGCTCATACTGTAAACTAACAAATAGTCAGATAACACATAGCAAGAAATACAATTATACACGTATTTCCATAATTTATTTCCTAACACTTTGAATTTTGATGTCAGCAGAACACTTCTGTGGCTGAATCATTGGCATAGCTCTGATACCACCTTCTGTCACAGCCCCCGATCCCTAGTTCCCGGGAACGGGCGGCCGTGAGCCAGTTTCGGTGGTATCACGTTTATTTATTCAATTTGGCAGCGGAAATTTTCATCAGGACCGTAGTTAGGAAATATTTAATCAGAGTAAACCACCTCGTTTAATAATATTAAACATATGGGAATAAATCCTATTTATTAAAAACATCTATTTTATTCTTAGGTAACTTTATTGCTAGTTTTCCAAGCCTTCAGTGCTGTCCAGCTGGCTTCTATTTGGCTTTCACATATTGTTACCTGAAACGCGTTTTAAAAACATTTTGTCAGTGGGAAATACTGGTGAGTGAATCCTAGTTGAATCAAGTTTATATAAAAACAATTTCATAGTGAACAGTATTGAGGGCGCATCCGCAATTACATTTGTTTCCAAGTTATATCAATTACCACCACTCGGTACTGTCGTTCCAACTTATGGTCATGTTACTCCTTTACCAGGTGGTAACAAATTTTGTATACAAAACCCCAAATTTACCGACTGTAATTGTATTCTTACAAATACTCAATAACTGCTATTCGCATGGAAAGATATTTAAGGTTTTGTAAAAACAGGTCACAAAATAGGTTTACAAAAAGAGGATTACTCACATTGCTGTCTTAGATTATTCTTTAGGGTTTCCTGGTGAATATCTATAATTTACACAAATGCACGTGTGTTAGTATAATAACCCATTTTAACATTAGTAATACCCTCCCCGAGACGGCATTCCAACGACTACGTCGGGCAGAACCACGACAGTCGTTACGGAACCCTAGATCAATCGGGCAGCATATCTAATACGTCTCCAGGGGTTATAATACTTACATCGTAGCAGAACCTCGCTATTTTAGGGGGTATAATGCCCGGGTATAGTAACGCCACTATAGAAATTTAAGAAAGAAAGAAAGAAATGAGCGAGACGGACTGAAGGCTGATGGCCTCTATTTATAGGGCTGTAATCGCATCTTCATGCGGCCCGCGTTAAGTAAGGCTAACCCTTACGCGGCCCGCGTCAACCTCTGGTCAACGTATAGCTTGGCCCGGTCACCCTCTAGACTTGACACGGTGATGACACTTGTCATCACCGGGCTGCGCCACATTCTAGGTCGCTCGCGGCCCGCATGGACTTAAGCGATCTTGTACGCGGCCCGCATCAACTAATGATTTCAACGGATTCTGGTTGCGTTCTAATGCGGCCCGCGTTAAGTTGAGGTGAGGTCAATGCGGCCCGCCTCAACTTAATAATTATTGTTTTTAATTTATTTTATATGTTATATTGTATTTTGGGCTCGATTTTCACATACGGGTGCATATAAAGACATGTTGAGACATTTAAAGATATATTAGGGTGTCAGAACTTATTATGAGGGTGTCGGTTTTACCGAGGGTTGTTATAACTGGTGCCATTGCTCTTGCAAAGGAACCAAGGTAGCATCAAACCACAAGGCCTATACTCAGAAAATTCAACTATATTAGGGAGATAATAGAGCGTGGAGACATCGTAATAAGCAAAGTTCATACGGATCTAAATCTGGCTGACCCCTTTACTAAGCCTCTACCTCAAGCTAAACATGAGGAGCATGCTTGAAAAGTAGGGCTTAGATTTGATAGACAGTGGGCATGATCTGTAGTTAGTATTGGTGTTTTAATTTTGAACTACAATAGTTACATTGAAATAGTTATTTGATTTATTGGTTAAATGCAAGTTTAATTATTTTGTTACTGTGTTCGTTATTTGTATGTTTATATCCTTGAATAAGCGTATTCTAAAATATCCGTAGTCGATCAAATTACATGGGAATGAATTTGAATGTAAGACTATTGTGAATTGAGATGATTGTATTCATGAGATGAATAACTCAAGAGTTTGAGAATCAAAATTCACAGATATCACTAGGGAATGATGTTGGATGTGACTAGCTTCAAAACGATCTCCATGTATCTAAGTCATGAGATGTTTTGATATTGATATGTTCAATCTGTCCTTTTTCCTTAGGCACATATTAAACTACATTGATCAAGGACAATCTTTGATGTTATCTAACACTGTCCTGAAACATGGGTAGTAATCCGGGTAGCGTTAGGAGGAATCCAAGGTTAAGTGGGAGTTGTATGATGCTGATGGAATTCTGTACTTCTATGGGATTAGAAGTTTAGACATTCTGGTGCCCTCGTTAACTCAAACTGGAATAAACGCGTGGCCACGCTCGGACTAAAAGTAGTTCGTTAGACCACGTTGAATTAAAGACGAGAATAGAGAATGGTTGATCACTAGATAAGAATGAATGATCCATGTCTTATGATCAACGAATGTTCTATACTGAAGGGACTTATTGATAGATTTATCAGGGCTATAGTATTTGGTTAAGTAAAGTGTTACTTGAACGCAAAGAACTAGTTGACGACTGTAAGTGTCATGCCGTGTTAAGAGCAGTGCGATGCAGCTAGGCGTCCAACTCTGCACACGTTAACTCATTTAATTAAAATCGTCCAAGTGGGAGATTGTTAGATATATGTATGTCCGACCTTAATTAAAGTCAACGTAACTAACTTGGTATGATCCGAAGAGTTACACGTTGGTACACGAATTGTATATTTTCACGAGTAGGTAGATTATTATTTGTGAGATAATAATAGTTTAAACCCGAGGGACTTAATATTAATTATATTATTATTAAGAGGATTATATTTTTATAATCTTAAAGGGCCTTAATGTAAGATTGGGTTTTATAAAAGGATGTTTAAGGTGGAAACCCTAGGCACACATATATAAAAACACCAAACCCTAGCCACCCTCCTAAGCTTGGCCGCCATCCTCTTGCCGTCGACCAAGCATCGCCGCAGCCTCCTTCTTGGCCGGTTCTACTCTCGGGTATCTTGTGCTCGGTTGTGAACTTCCTACTACCGAGGATTCGTTGTAACCCGTGTGTTACAATTCCGGTGTAGTCGTCAAAGGTTGATTACTAAAACCCTCTATGGTTGTTTATTCTTTTTATTTATTTATACGTGTATAACCTTGATCCTGATTGGGAATATTTATTAATCGGATTAATAAATCAAATTTATATAACCGGCTTTTGGTAAATTATATAAACCGCTTCCGCTATTATTTTGATACCATGATTCCCTTCATAGGAGAGCCAGCATATGGCTATAAATTGTATGATCTCTGCTGAGCATGTAGCGAGATTGCGAGTCAAAGTTTTTGAGTAATTTTTCTTTGATCAATAAATTGGAGAGCCTATTCCAATTTAATTTGTGTTTCGTTTTTCATGTTTAAATCATACTGATTGGGACCTTGATTTAAGGCATTTTTAGGTCCACCCGGAGGATCGAGTCAACCTCTATTCCTGTTTTCCGACAAACCGGAGAGTGAGGAATCCAAACGGGTATGTTAAGCCAAGTTACGAACACGTAAAACACAAGATTCACCGATTAACACTCAATGTATTAATGTTATGAAACGGTTACAATGCGGTGTTTACAAGATGCTCTCATAAACTCTCAGTGTGTGTGTGTTTACAGTGTGTTCGCTCCGAAATCTATTCAGACTTCTCTCTGTGCTCTAAGTGTTTCTGTCTGTTTGCTGTGTATATATAGTAACATGTTGACGAAATCCAGTCCTGGACGAAAACCCATCGACGAACACCCAAGGTCTCGACTTTCGTCACCTGGTGTCTTCGTCACTTGTTAGCCCCCTGATTTCGTCACATGTAAGATGGGCCTAAGGGATTTCGTCCCATGTATGTTGGGCCTCAGACTTGGGCTTCATCATGCTGGACTACTTCTCATGTTGGGCTTCTTCAATTGGACTAAACAACAAACATAACACATAAGCAATACTAAATGCAAACTGCACACACGCAGTTGCATTTACATCGTACGTTACAAAGTAAATCGCATACCGAGTCAAGACAGGAGGATGTCTTGACTACGGCCTTCACTTCGTAGCCGAGTCGAACCGAGCCGAGCCGTATCCACATAATATGTATCAACAAACTCCCCCTTGGATGCTGCTCGCGAGGTTCGTAATCTCGTTCTCCATCTCTTGATGGTTCTTTTTCTCGGAAAGGATCTTCAAAGTCTTCACGTGTCACGCATAGAAAGTGTATCAACAAACTCCCGCTTTCATTTAGGAAGTGTATCAATAAACTCCCCCTTAGATTATGCTAGTGAATCTTTTGATCTTCGATACTTGAGATCCTTGTGGTGTTGATGATTGATCAGCGGCAACTCGATCATCTTTATCATTTGAGTGCCTTCACGTCGTGTCTTCATTCCGAAGCTTGTCATCGAACATGTTCTCTTCGCCTTAAGCGTCTGCACATGTAAGAAATCTAAACGCGTAATGAGAACAACTGCTTGGAATATAGTTAACATAAAAAATGACACATATGAGACCAATTCTCATTCAACTACCGTCCGACAGTTAGTTTGAAAAGTTAACAGATTTTTCAATTTTGATTACTAACTTTCAAAACTTGCAAACTCTGACCGTTTATGAAGATTCAGTCGTTTTGGTTTTCAATCAGATTTCAGGCAACGAAGACTTGAGTTCCAACATCGGTTAATCAAAACTAAAGCAGAAATAAAATCTTTTTGACTTTTATAAAGCTTATATTAAAACACACTTAAAATCTTTTTGGCATTTTGAATATTTCAAACTTAAAGACTGAAAGCAGTAAATCAATATATACAGAGTTGCAGAAACTAAGAAAAGTAAATATATACAAACATTCTTTTTATGAGTTTCGAGGGTAATAGAATCATATCAGTGTACGGTCATGCCAAAACATTCTTGTTGTTCATTTTGTTAACATTTAGATAAGCATCCTATAACAATTATTGGTATTGTTGTCCACATAAGCTCAACTTATAAGATGTAATCATGGCGAGGGGATACGTTAAGGTATGATTTATACTAACCGACCGGTGTTCATCCACATCACGACACATTCCCGTATCAAGGTATGCACGAGAGTTCATCTTACTGGTGAGTATACCATTTATCATCTGTTTTGTCGTATATGAAAATGTGAGAAACTCACTTATTTTGATGAAAACAAGCCCTATGTGATAGAATGACTTATTGATGAGGAACTTGATTTTCAGATGCATGAAGGGCACAAGAGCAAGTCCGTGAACAGGTCAGTACTTTCGTACAGCAAAGAGACGAACTTGACTCCCGGATGAATGTGATATATTATCACTTATTTTGTTGGACATGTGATTGTTGATCACTTATTTAGGTCGTATGCAGTATGTACACGTATGTATGATATCATGGAAGATCTAGACTTCGTCTCCGTTTTTTTCGGTAAAAGTAACAACCATGATACCCAGATATAAACAGCATAAAGACCACATATCTCAGAACCTCGGCAATCTCTCAAACGAAATTTCGGTACTAAGACCATATGCCAATGAGTGGTTCCCACCTGGTCTTCAGTCGATTTAAGTTTATATCACCCTGCACACTTTAAGATGATTGTAAGCCTACCGATACATCTTATATAGAGCTGCTTAACATTTTTCATTTTGCATTTCAGTTTAAAGATGTTTGGACAGACCACTGATTTACTATCATTTTCTCTTTTGCTCGTCAGGAAACTCATTTTTGTTTTTCTATTGTTTTTGAGTTTTGAAATTTTTCGATGTTTTTGAATTTTTCAAATTTGGATTTACTCCCCCTAAAATCAACAAACTTACAATAATTTTAAAAACACAAAGATATTTACAAAAACGATTTTCCGATGCGGATTACTCTTGCTTGACCTTAATGCCGTTTACCAAAATTAATTTTAATCAGAATTGATTTATCGAATTTTGGAAAAATCAGTTGGCATGTCGATAATCGGTGTGGACCATGACAACATTGACGAGTTTCATAGTGAAACAATCACGTGTGAAGTGATATTCGAGTTCAACGTGTCAGGTCAAAGAGTGCTTATACGAGATGTTACTAAATCATAAAGCAGCTTAAATATCGACAAGTATAGAAGAGATTAGAAATTTAAAACCGTATCCTGCAACTGCTTCGTGCATTGCGAGGAATCTGAATGCTCTTCCAAACTGGATATCCACCCGTTGTGGACTTCGAAGTCGATTTTGCAGCTACTGAGAAATCTCTTCACAGCAACAAGATCATAGACCTTTGGGTCCGGCTGGTCTTTCACATTGCACCAGCGAAGGTCTTTGACTTTCTCTTTGAGAAGTAGTGTGCGGTTGTTCAATCCACGCCAAGGCATCCGCACACCCGGTTGGTTTGTTCAACAAACACATTTTCTTTAATCACACCGTAGAGAAAAGTACTCTACACGTTCATCTTGTGGACTTTGAACTTCTTGTGGAAGAAAAATCCATGAATCTTAAAAAAGCTTCAGACGTGCTGCAGGCGCGTACTTTTCATTGGAATCTTTCCTGTCGACCCGATCAGAAACCATAACAACCAAATTTTGGCACATTTTTCATCTTCATTCCTTCATTGGAATTGTTGGACCCGGTATGGCCTAAACAACTTCTTTTTACGTAATATGGCAAGTGATTTCAGTAGATGTGAAAAAGATGTGCGGAAATGGAAATCAGACTTTCAAGAAACAAGACCTACAGAATTATCAAGTTTATATCACTTTGAAACACAATAGTTTAACAAGGTGATTGTAAGATTATTATCTAATACAAATGAATCTTGAATTCTGTGGGTGAGAAGAGCAATGGAGTTTAGGTGTTTGTATGTGAATGCTAAGCTTCAAACTCCATTGCTCTTCTAACCCACAAAATTCAAAGTGATATAAACTTGATAATTCTGTAGGTCTTGTTTCTTGAAAGTCTGATTTCCATTTCCACACATCTTTTTCACATCTACTGAAATCACTTGCCATATTACGTGAAAAGAAGTTGTTTAGGCCATACTGGGTCCAACAATTGGTATCAGAGCTTGATTGGTGTTCGATGGTCCTGCTTGATTGTTTACAGGGACCAAGGTGCGATCGTCATTTCTAGCTTGATTCTGATTTGCCTGGTTGCCTTGACCTCTGAAAGGATTCTGGTTCCCATGCTGAGCTGGCTTTGTGCATTCACGCTTGAAATGACCACGTTCACCACAATTAAAGCACTTGACGGATTGCTTGTCGAACCCATACTTGGTATCTTTCTTACTTTCCAAGCTGGTTCTACCCGTCCGTTCCATAAAGTCTTTAGCCCGCCTAACAGCACTAGCGAAAGCCCACTTGATGTCCATCATATCCATCTCCTCTTTATCGGTCTGCTGATAATCTTCTTGAGTTAGATTGATGTTTCCGATCTGCCCTGCTATCAACCCACAATACGCGCTCACCAATGTGTTCAATATCTCCATGTGATCCTTAGCTACTTCAATGCTAAATTTGGAGAAACTTGATGTGTCTAGTCGTACTGTATTAGATGGCTGACCAGCTGATGACGTGCTACCATAACAGGCTTGCTGTTGCACAGGTAGTGGATTGCCGTACAAATCTGTGGTTGGTAGAACAACCGTTGGTCTTGAGGAAGCTGGAAGTGGATTTCCATACAGATCTGTTGCTCCGGTAGATCGAACAGGTAATGGATTTCCGAACATATCAGTTGCTACGATAGATCGTTGGCTTGGCTGTTGTGGAGCTGGTTGTAGTGGATTTCCATACAAGTCTGTGGTTGGAGCTGGCTTTACAGGAACTTGTATCTAATTGCCATACAAATCTGTACTTGTGACAAACGCCGTTTGAAGTGGAGCATGTTGAGCAGGTCTTGCAGAAGTGCTAGAAGCTCCATAATACATATCAGGATTTTGTTGTACTGGAACCTTTTTCGCCTTTAGAGTTTCTTCCTGATCTTTATTCTCCAACATCTGAACGAAATCATTGATTGAGGTTGTAGCTAATGTGCCATTGTACTTCAAAATTTCCAAGAAACCCTTCCATTGAAATGGCAGCGCATCGGCCAACTTTGTGACAACCTCTGCAGGAGTTGTTACTACCCCATAATGATTTAACTCAGTCAACAAGTGATAAAATCGACTTGTCAAATCTCTCAAAGATTCTCTTTCCATACATGTGAAACCATCAAACTCTTTCTTGAGTAAGTCATGTCGTAATTTGCGTGACGCTTCGTTTCCTTCACCTCTCGTCTTCAATGCATCCCATAACCGCTTTGTTGTCTTGAAGCTTACAAACTGATGATAGATTTCTTTGTTTAATGCTTGAGTTAGAATAGAAAAAGCCTTCTTTTCTAAATCATAAATCTTCTTATCATCTGGAGAAAGATCTGTAAAAGACGCAACAGTTGAAGCAGCAACATCAAGTGCTTGATCAAAGTCTGTAATGAATCGTAACTATAACTCCGTGTTTTGCCCAAGAATATACATATGAAATCTGTCTTCCCATCCCGGATATTCATTCATGTGCATTAGCTTCGGTGGACGATTATTGCTTCCGGTTTCATTTTCGCTTAAAAGTATACTTTGAATACTTTGATTTTGATTTGAAACAAACACCCATTGTGTTGATGAAATTTGAGGTGACAACGATTGTACAGGAGGTTCAGCCCATGATGGAGATAATCCCGTGCTTCTATACTTACTTTCCGTATTAGACGGAGTACCCCACCAATCTGGATTCATTTTGAATGTATAATGACGAATACCTGCTCAAAACACTCAAATCAAACAGTTAACAATGAAATAAAGTCTTCTGTTAGAAATGTTCAAATGTATAGGACGAAATCTAAAGCAGTTCGTCCAAAACAATAATGACGAAAACAAGAGAGTTCGTCAAGATCAAATGTGATTAAATCAGGGTGATTTCGTCGGTGAACTGTAAGTGATTTCGTCGCTGACGTGTGATGAAAACAAAGTGATTTCGTCGCTGAAAGGTGTAGACGAAATCAGGAAAACATAAGGGGTTTTCGTCGCTTAAAGGTGATTTCGTCCAGCATAAGTGCACAAGTGATTTCGTCACTGATGCTGTAGGTGATTTCGTTGAGGCCAGGTTGATGATTAAATCAAAGGTGTTCGTCTGGATATGTTTGACGAAATCAGATGTGATTTCGTCCAGTATGATATTGTTGACTAACGAGACCAGACAACTTGGATATTATGCAACAATTAAAATCTTATCCTTCTGACACTATGGTCACTTTTATCAAACACCTTATCTTTAAAGACTCCTTTTGGTTCTCTATTTCAACCCATCATCATTTGCAAGACACATAATTCAAACAACTACAATATTATAATTAAAAACACTTTAGTAGCATTTCAACAAAGATCAAACATACATATTTATCAAGAAAACTATGAAGATCCTGAAGAACAAATAAAGAACTCCGATGAGTTTTTGAAGATTTCGACAATAATTTCACCGGAACAATTTTCCGAACACGAGTTTTGCAAAGAAGTTTAGTAAAAACCAAATCTCAACATGTGTACATGCATTTTAACAACGGTTTTATAAAAACTAATAGCAAAATACAAAGATTTTCAAGGTTTTGATGAAAAGCTTTTCCAGAATATGATTTTTAAACAAGAATGCAAACTGAAAAACAGTTTTAAAATCTATCAAAACACAAGAAAATCGACTTGGTTTAAACAAGGAATCAAGCCAATGCTCTGATACCAATTGTAGGTCCACCCGGAGGATCGAGTCAACCTCTATTCCTGTTTCCGACAAACCCGAGAGTGCGGAATCCAAACGGGTAAGTTAAACCATGTTACGAACACGTAAAACACAAGATTCACCGATTAACACTCAATGTATTAATGCTATGAAACGGTTACAATGCGGTGTTTACAAGATGCTCTCATAAACTCTCAGTGTGTGTGTGTTTACAGTGTGTTCCCTCCGAAATCTATTCAGACTTCTCTCTGTGCTCTAAGTGTTTCTGTCTGTTTGCTGTGTATATATAGTAACATGTTGACGAAATCAAGTCCTGGACGAAAACCCATCGACTAACACCCAAGGTCTCGACGAAATCCAGGGGATTTCGTCACCTGGTGTCTTCGTCACTTGTTAGCCCCCTGATTTCGTCACATGTAAAATGGGCCTAAGGGATTTCGTCCCATGTATGTTGGGCCTCAGACTTGGGCTTCATCATGTTGGACTATTTCTCATGTTGGGCTTCTTCAATTGAACTAAACAACAAACATAACACATAAGCAATACTAAATGCAAACTGCACACACGCAGTTGCATTTACATCGTACGTTACAAAGTAAATCGCATACCGAGTCAAGACAGGAGGATGTCTTGACTACGGCCTTCACTTTGTAGCCGAGTCGAACCGAGCCGAGCCGTATCCACATAATATGTATCAACAGCATTGAAGCCTGAAATTGAGGGTCCTGTTAAGAATTAAGATGTTCCACCCTACATCTATGAAAGAAGCCTATCATTTGGCCAGGTTTCAAGATTCTAACCAATAAGTCATTGGGGTTAGTCTCTTCTCAAAACCACAAAAGGTACAATGCTTCCAACTATCCTAAAACTTCAATTGCTGTAGTAAAACCTTTTGTTCATATAACCACTTATCATTCCCACCCCCCCTACAGGTGATGTCATACTGATGTGGCGATTGAATACCTAGTATCTTATACACAGTGGCGAACCTTGAGATTTCTGACGGTGGGGTCGAAAACGTATATACTCAAAAATTTCTATAGAACAAGGGGGTCGAAAACGTATATACCCAAAAATTTCTATACAAAAACCACATATATTACACTACTGAGCAAAAATTCGGGGGGGGGGTTGCAATGCTTATACATAATTACCAATGTTCTCAGGGTTGGGTCAGACTGGTGGATCAATGAATCGATAAGAGGACGGTTAGATGAATAGTCCACCTGATTAGATTTAATGCTTCCAAAGGACACTACTCAACCTGGCAAAAGTGAGTTATCAATGGAAAAATATAGAACTCAAGTTTCTGGATAAAATTCACTCTGCCATTCAAGTCTGTGAATCACAAGAGAGTTGAACAACAGTTACACCCCATGATGCTAAAACTTATAAGAGAGAATATAAAACAAACACAAAATAAACACTTGAACTTTAAACCACAAATCTTGTATGGGGTGTCTGCAAGGGCTTTTTCTACGGCTGTAGTGGACTGACTCATGTTGGACCAAACTGAACCAAATATGACCCAATTCGCCTGCTCCATCTTCTGCGACTAGTAAATTTGACTTGCCCGGGCTGTGTCTATCACTCGGGTAATCAGGTATGGTATCCACGAGAAGCATAAGGTCAGTATTACACATTTTGTTTGATTATTTATACTAAATCGTAATTTAAAACTAATCGTTGAACTGATTTGGTTGATTAATCGAAACTAATGAAAAGTGATAGTCATCCAGCTATAAACAAGAATTAAGTGAAGATTGTTTCGGTAATCAAGAATCATCCGAGTCACGTATTTGGGCCTCGGGCCTGTTTTATGTTTATTTGTTTTAATGTTATTTAGTTATGGGTCAAACAATAGTTTATGTTATGTATTTAGTTGGGCCGTAGGCCACAAGAATGGGTCGAATGATTATGTAAATATGCAGTCCATTAGCAGCCGGGTATGCATACGGAAGTTGGGCCATAAGCGAACCGGTGTGTCTCCAAATAACCGAATGGCGGTTATTTCTGAATCGTCACATCTCTTTGAACCAACGTGACTATTGGAGACGTACCTCTTCATCCCTATAAATTCGCTGCCAAACTTCCCTATCATATCGGCGGTTATCAGTTTGTATTCGAACGTGTTTCAAGTAGTTATCATATTCAAAAGTTCAAGTGTCAATCTAGTTTTACATTCGGTTAGTTTACTGTTTCTGCAAGTCATTCTCGTTTCAATTCATTATCATGAATTCGTGTGAGTGTTGTGGTTTGTACGTGAATGATTGTGTTTGTGGTCACAAGTCCATCCGTTCCGATTGGTCCTGGGTTTCCGATGACGATGATACCAACATTGGTATCAGAGCCAAAGGTTTAACAGGAACCGGAAGGAATTGTGATCAAGGAGAGAACCGAATCGGTGGAAACAAGGGGAAATCGGTTATGACCGATTTTGGTGATGATGTGTTTGTTCGTAGTGGAGAGTGCGGCCGGGCGGCGGAAGTGGATGAGTACGCGCAGGGGAAGCCAACCATGCGGACCGGGGTATCACCAATGAAAAAGTTTCCAAAGAAAGTATTCAGAGGGGGTTTCACGAAGAAGAACGGGAAGAAACCCAACGCATCAGTGGGTAGGCCAAGAAAACCGGGGGTTCGGTGTTTCAAGTGCAAGAAGTTTGGCCACATAGCGTCAATTTGCCCTAGTAAGTATATTATACTATCACCTTTACCAGTCGAGAATGATTATATTGTAAAGGATACTTGCGGGGGTAAATGGGATTCAATCTGGGTTGTGGATCCCACGTTTAAGACGCACATGACGGGAAATCGTAGTTTGTTCAAGTGTTTTAAAAGACACTTCGGGGTTGTAACGAATGAAAGCAAGAATGATGTTTCATTTGTTCATGGAATTGGTGAAGTAAGGGTGCCGGTGGACGGCAAGGATAAGATAATTCCGTGTGTTAGTTACGCACCAAAACTTGACAGGAATGTTCTAAGTTTGGAACAACTCCTGTTTCAAGGAATCGAGACGGTTACTATGGGTGAAAAGTGCGTATTGAAGAAGATGTTCGGTTGTCGATCAAAGGGTTTTGATATTTACGAAGACAAGTCGGAAACCGACTTGGAACAAGATTATCTTGACGCCTTTTATGATAATCTTGGGGTCGACAATGGGTACAAGGAAGAAAAAGAAAAGTTTCAAGAATGTTTAGGCGATTACTATGAGCGGGAATTTGAAAAGTCAAAAAATAAAAAGAAAGTGTATGACGAACGCCCTAGTGCAAGGAAAGTCGTGTACTCGAAAAAGGCAAAGAAAGCTTTAATGATTTATCTCGAAGGCGAGAAGGATAATCCACGCCAATCAAGGCAAATGCTTCGGGAACGGGCAATAACCCTCTCTCAACTCGAGGAGGATGTTGTAGAAAGGGGGTTAATCATGGAAAGCTGCATTGAACCAGGGGATCTAATCACACTACACGAAGAAATCAAGAAGCATCCAAGATTCTTCGACACGCCGTTTGAAGAAATCTTAGTTTGGTTCATCACGAACTTTCTTGGAATTGTTTGTGAGAAGGCAATGCCACCGGAGTTAATTGATGGTCGTGATGTTAGCCTCATACTACTACACCGCATTGTGAAGCACAACGGTGGGTTTGATGAGATAATGGCAAAAGACAAATGGGGCGAGATATCGGTGAAGTATGGTTACGACAAGGACGACGCCTATGAAATGAAGGTTGCATACGTTTACTATCTAGAGTTGGCCGAATGGTACTTTGATTACATCAAGAAGGAGCGTGCAAGAGAGAAAGTTGGAATGGCCGAGAGCTCGAGCAATTGCGGATGGATCGAAGATTCAAGTGATGATGACGTGGTGGTGAAGATCGAAGTCACCAACAACCGCAAGGAGTAAACGGATCGAAGAGCTCGGATATTTCTTGCTTAAGGGGGAGAATGAAGATTGTTTCGGTAATCAAGAATCATCCGAGTCACGTATTTGGGCCTCGGGCCTGTTTTATGTTTATTTGTTTTAATGTTATTTAGTTATGGGTCAAACAATAGTTTATGTTATGTATTTAGTTGGGCCGTAGGCCACAAGAATGGGTCGAATGATTATGTAAATATGCAGTCCATTAGCAGCCGGGTATGCATACGGAAGTTGGGCCATAAGCGAACCGGTGTGTCTCCAAATAACCGAATGGCGGTTATTTCTGAATCGTCACATCTCTTTGAACCAACGTGACTATTGGAGACGTACCTCTTCATCCCTATAAATTCGCTGCCAAACTTCCCTATCATATCGGCGGTTATCAGTTTGTATTCGAACGTGTTTCAAGTAGTTATCATATTCAAAAGTTCAAGTGTCAATCTAGTTTTACATTCGGTTAGTTTACTGTTTCTGCAAGTCATTCTCGTTTCAATTCATTATCATGAATTCGTGTGAGTGTTGTGGTTTGTACGTGAATGATTGTGTTTGTGGTCACAAGTCCATCCGTTCCGATTGGTCCTGGGTTTCGGATGACGATGATACCAACATTAAGAAGATATTCACCCTTACGTTTCAGGTTTAGAAGCCAGAAATAACCTAGGTCCTAGGTTGATTACCAAGTTGGAAGAGTAGACATAATCATATTTGTTTTATATTTTTGAAGGATAATGGAGAAGAAATCCGGCCGTGCTGACCTTAAGGAGTTAAGGGTTGACAGCCAATTAAATAAGCTAGGACACTGTCAGACGGATTATCTCCTAATTAACACTCAATAAATTTGAATTAAGAAAAATCGTTATTCGGGGCTCTTCAAAACTCAAAACGAATACATAAAACACTCATAGATTACAAACTAGACATGTTCAACTAAGGTAAAACCTGATTTTATACACTTACTAGCTAAACCTTACATCCATGGTTGATAAAAAAAAATTAGCCCTTCTGAATCCTTTCGGTCCAGTAACAACCCATCATGCCAAGCCTTCAAGCCCATTTAGTTATTTGTTTTACAACCCACGTGAATTCTAGTTAGCCCAATGTTAATTCTTTTCTTTTGCACCTACTTAGTCGACTTCAAAGGGTCATGCGGCGCAGCTTGTTGCCCGTTTACCAACTATCTCGATGTAAATTCATAACACGAAAAATAATAATCTAATTTATTAAATAAAATATTGGATATTTCATGTATAAACCTACGAAATTATATGAATCTTCATGACCTCTTTTTTTCTACAACACCATTAACATCTTTATTTTAATCATCCATTTCAGCATTTAACCATGATTAAACTTGGCTTTTCAACATCTAAACTTGATCTCTAACTTTGTTGTTTTTATTATTTTTTTATTTTAAAATCATCATTTTAGTTCATTCATCTTGAAACCTATAAAATATAAAAACATTTTAAAGTAATATATTTTATAAAGTTATCGATGCATTTATAACTCATTAATATTCGATAACATGTCCAGCCGGGTGATAGACTCTTAGACAAACCATTTGAGAAGTTCACATTTTGCAATACCTTCACCAGTTTGTGCCAGCAATATTGCTTCTGTTCCTTGGTTATATCAAAATTATCAGTAGTTTAAACAATGCTACTTAGAAGTAATCGTTTGTTAATTACAATGTAAGAAAATGAAATCAGCGCCGCATATTCACATAATCCAAAAAAACTAAGACAAAATATTATAGATTTACACAATGAAGTTCTATTCACTATATATATATAGAGATTTTTCAAACATCTCAGGTGATATGTGCTCAAATCTCCAATAAACATGGAGATAAAGAGAACTAATCTTTTACAGGTTTTGCTATTGTTGGTTCTTACTTTCACCACCATCTTTACAATCGCTTTTGCGAATTCCGACCAAGCAGAAACCTACATTGTCCACTTAAACGCTCCAGATGGCGTGAAGTTTGATAAACCTGAAGACCGTAGAGGTTGGTACAATTCCTTTCTGAAGGCTAGCACTGCCCACTCAGATGTGAAACCGAGCTTGATCCACGCATACCAACATGTGTTCACTGGGTTTGCAGCCAAACTGACTGCGGATCAAGTAAAGGCAATAGGGAATATGGACGGGTTCATGTCAGCAAGACGCGACAGGGCGTACAAGCTGCATACGACGCATACTCCAACGTTCTTGGGGTTGCATCAGAATTTAGGGGTCTGGAATGCATCGAACTATGGAAAGGGAATCATAATCGGGGTTTTAGACACCGGAATTACGCCTGGACATCCTTCTTTTGATGACAAAGAGGTACCTCCTCCTCCTGCGAAATGGAAAGGCAAATGTGATGTTTCAGGGTGTAACAATAAGCTGATCGGAGCGAGGGATTTTACTGAAAATGGTTCGGGTTCACCGATTGATGAAGATGGACACGGGACCCACACTTCTGGTACAGCTGCTGGGAACTTTGTCGAAGGTGCCAATGTGTTTGGGCAAGCAAAAGGCACTGCAGCTGGAATGGCCCCACTTGCTCATGTGGCCATGTATAAAGTTTGTGATAGTACTTGTCTCGATAGTGACATCTTAGCAGGTATGGATGCGGCCATTGAAGACGGAGTGGACGTGCTTTCACTCTCGCTCGGTGGAGGTTCGGTTCCATTTTATGAGGATGGTATCGCAGTTGGTGCGTTTAGTGCTATTCAGAAAGGAATCTTTGTAAGTTGCTCAGCAGGGAATGAGGGTCCAGTGAACTCATCATTGTCAAATGAGGCACCATGGATTCTCACTGTAGGTGCTAGCACCGTCGATAGAAACATAAGAGCAACCGTTTATCTCGGAAACAAGGACTTGCTTGATGGAGAATCTTTGTTCCAACCAAAAGATTTTCCTCAAAATTATATGCCACTTGTGTACCCGGGTTTGAATGGCGGCCAAGATGCAGCATGGTGCGCTCCTGGATCGTTAAAAAACATCGATGTTAAAGGGAAAGTAGTGCTGTGTGATAGAGGTGGTGACATAGCACGGATTGACAAAGGGCAGACCGTAAAAGATGCTGGAGGGGCTGCGATGATTCTTGCAAACGGAGAGAGTGATGGGGATTCTACAGAAGCTGATCCTCATGTTCTGCCTGCATCACACGTTGCTTATGATGTCGGTGTAACAATCAAAACATACATCAATTCAACCTCATCTCCTGTTGCTACCATCATATTCCGGGGAACTATTATTGGCGTAGATTCAGCTCCTGCAGTGGCTTCTTTCTCGTCCCGGGGACCGAGCTTGGCAAGCCCAGGAATTTTGAAGCCCGACATCATCGGTCCTGGAGTTAGCATTCTTGCAGCTTGGCCCGTATCAGTTGATAACTCGACACAAACAAAAGCAACATTTAACATGATATCTGGGACTTCGATGTCATGCCCACATCTTTCAGGTATATCAGCACTGTTAAAAAGTGCACATCCTGATTGGTCTCCAGCAGCCATCAAGTCTGCAATCATGACCACAGCAGGTAAGCTAAACCTCGGTGGCCAACCCATTGAGGACGAGAGAGATCTCCCTGCAAATATCTTTGCAATCGGTGCTGGACACGTCAACCCATCAAAAGCCAGTGATCCAGGACTGATTTTCGACATCCAACCCGATGACTACATACCTTATTTATGTGGTCTCGGATATACCAGCAAACAAGTTGGAGTCATCGTGCAGAAACGGGTCACGTGCACAGAAGTTATACCAGAAGCACAACTGAACTATCCTTCATTTGCGGTTACTTTAGGACCTGGTGAAATAAAAAATTTCACAAGGACAGTGACTAATGTTGGTGAAGCAAATTCAACTTACACCATAAAAAGTGTTGCTTTACCAATCGGTCTAGATTTAGAAGTTGGTCCCGCAGAGCTCCAGTTCAGCAAAGTGAACCAAAATTTGACGTATCAGGTGATGTTCATACGCGACAAAACACAGGAACCACAAGCTCCATATGGGGAAGGATTTATGCTTTGGACTTCTGATAAACACACAGTGAGAACCCCGTTCTCTGTCAAGTTCGTGTGAGGGAAACAACAAAGTCTTGATCCCACATTTTTCTAGTTTTGTTTGAATCATGCATGTTCTCTATCTTGCTTATTTCCGTTTGTTGTCCACATTAATAACACTTGATTTACTTCATAAATTGTCGAGTTCAAGTATTGAACTCGTTAATGAAACAAATTAAGCTGTTGGCTATATAGTTTAACTCATTTATGGTAGACCCTAATGGACCTTAAACATAGTGGCAGATTTAGCCACATTTTGTGGGTTCCTAGGAACCCAGTCAGTTTGGAAAAAAATAGTGAGAACTAGTGAAAATCTTGTATGATTTGGAAAATATTAGTGATAATCTATCAAAAGAACCCATTAGAAAAAAAAAAAAAAAAAAAAAAAAACATGAACTGCATCCAGATCCTTGTAAGTGTTGCGAATTTAATCATCTTGTATGGAGTGAGTGTAACTCGGGTTTTTTCGTTAAGTTTGCAAAACCGTGCTACAGTTGCTCCATCAAGAATCATAAGGTCCACCACGATAATTGCCTGATTAAAATAACATATTACAAACTATGATCACATACAAACAACATAAATCCATATGTAATCTATGAAAATGGTTTTCATTGTTGCCCAGAATCTTCTTGATGAACATAATGAATATAACAATGAATGAATAAACTGATACTGCAGGACCAGTTATGCTGCCTCATTAAAAACCGTTCTAAGAAAACCCAACGGGACAAAACTTAGTCAAGGAAAAGAGTACAACGTGTATAATGCTCCCCCTCAATTTAACTAACGTCTTTCAATCTACGAAGCCCGATCTCATGTGATAACTGCTCGAAACTGCTTCTAGGTAAAGATTTTGTGAACAGGTTTGCTAGATTTTCACTTGACTTGATCTGACGAACATCGATTTCCCCTTCCTTTTGTAAGTCATACGTTGAGAAGAACTTTGGTGAGATGTGCTTTGTTCTATCGCCTTTAATGTAGCCGTCTCTTATTTGAGCTATGCAAGCAGCGTTGTCTTCGTAAATAATCATCGGGTCTTTCTTGATTTGTTCTAATCCGCATGTTTCTTGTATATGATTGATCATTGATCTCAACCACATGCATTCTCGACCAGCATCATACAATGCTATCAATTCGGCATGATTTGATGATGTTGCTGTAAGTGTTTGCTTAGTCGACTTCCAAGAAATTGTTGTGCCACCGTATGTGAATACATAACCTATTTGAGATTTTGCTTTGTGAGGATCTGATAGATATCCAGCATCAGCATACCCAACCAGCTGGGACTTTTGATCTTTCTGATAGAAAAGACCTAAGTCTTGGGTCCCGCAAATATACCGGAATACATGTTTTACACCATTCCAGTGTCTACGTGTTGGATTCGAACTGTATCTCGCTAGTACATGTACTGCGAATGCAATGTCAGGTCTTGTGTTATTTGCGAGATACATAAGGGCACCGATCGCGCTTAAGTACGGTACTTCTGGACCAAGTACTTCTTCGCCTTCTTCTTGAGGGCGATAAGGATCCTTGTGTGGATCTAGCGGTCGGACAACCATAGGTACGCTAAACGGATGTGCTTTGTCCATATTGAAACGTACTAACATCTTCTGGATGTAGTTTGATAGATGGACAAATGTACCATTGCACAGATACTCAAATTGTAGTCCGATACATAATTTCGTCATACCAAGATCTTTCATTTCAAATTCCTTCTTTAACAACTGAGCAGCTTTCTCTATCTCTTCAAGAGATCCGATCATGTTGATATCATCAACATAGACTGCTATTATAGTGAAATTTGAGAGTGATCTTTTTTTCAAGACATATGGACTAATTACATTAGACTTGTATCCTTCTTTTTCGAGATATTCACTAAGTCGATTGCACCACATACGACCAGATTGTTTGAGACCATATAAAGATCTCTGGAGCTTTATAGAACACATTTCTCGAGGTGTTGATTTTAATGCTTCAGGCAATTTTAATCCTTTAGGGATTTTCATGTAGATGTCATTTTCAAGTGTCCCGTATAAGTATGCGGTGACGACATCCATTAGTCTCATATGAAGTCCTTTAGAGATTGTGAGGCCGATTAGGAACCTAAGGGTTATCGCATCCACTACAGGGAATACGTTTCCTCATAATCAACTCCTAGGATTTGGGAAAACCCTTGTGCTACAAGTCGAGCCTTTTATCGTACAATCTCATTCTTTTCATTTCTCTTTATTGCAAACACCCATTTATAACCTACTAGTTTGATGTCTATGGGCATTCGGACTACAGGTCCGAAAACATGTCGCTTTTCGAGCGAATTTAATTCGGCATTTATGGCTTCTTGCCATCTTGGCCAATCATTTTTGTGCATGCACTCTTCTAAAGTTTTAGGTACGTAATCATTTTCATTGATTACATCCGTTGCTATAGCATATGCGAATATATCATCAACACGTGTTTTATTCCGGTTCCACATTGTACTATCTTGTACATAATTAATAGAGATCTCATTTTCGTTCGGTACCGGTGTTTCTTCTGAAACTTCATTTTCCTCTGGAGTTATAGTTGTCTCTTCCGGGACATTTACCTCTACCGGGGTTTCATTTATAATCTTTTGTGAGTTTTCACCAACTGCGTTACTTTGCTCTTTTCGTTTCCGTGGGTTTTGTTTTTGGAACCGATTGGCCTCCCACGCTTTCGTTGTGTAGTAATCACTTCTGGGATTACTTCAATTCGAGCAGGTGCATTTGATGCTGGTACATGTGACTTTGTCACTCTATTCGTGTCTGTGAATGCATCTGGTAATTCATTCGCTATTCTTTGAAAATGTATAATCTTTTGGACTTCATACTCACATTGACCACTTCGGGGGTCGAGATTTGATAGCGACGATGCATTCCACGTTATTTCTTGTGTTACCAGTCTTTCTTTGTCCTTATCTCCCCCTAAGACTGGGAACATCGTTTCATCAAAATGATAGTCAGCATACCGTGCTGTAAACATGTCTCCCGTCATTGGTTCTAAATATTTAATAATGGATGGGGAGTTAAACCCAATATAGATACCCAGTCTTCTTTGGGGTCCCATTGTAGTACGTTGTGGTGGCAGTATTGGTACATATACCGCACAGCCAAAAATTCTAAGGTGGGATAAACTTGGTTCTCGTCCGGAGACCAGTTGCAATGAGGAGTATTCGTGATCAGTAGTTGGTCTCAATCTAATCAGTGCAGCAACATGCAAAATAGCATGTCCCCATGCAGAAGATGGTAGTTTACATCTCATTAAAAGTGGTCTAGTGATTATTTGTATTCGTTTAATAAAAGATTCAGCTAAACCATTTTGTGTGTGAACATGAGGTACTGAATGTTCAACATTGATCCCGGTTGACATGCAATAGTCATTAAACGCTTGAGATGTGAACTCTCCCGCATTATCTATCCGGATGTTTTTAATTTGATAATCCGGGAAATTGGCTCCCAATTGTATGATTTGAGCTAAAAGTCAGGCAAATGCTACATTTCGAGTAGCTAAAAGACTCACATGTGGCCACCTTGAGGATGCGTCAATTAATACCAAGAAATAGCGGAATGGTCCACATGGAGGATGAATAGGCCCACAAATATCCCCTTAGATTCTTTTTAAAAATGATAGGGTTTCATGTATCAATTTAGTTTGTGAGGGCCGAGTTATAAGTTTGCTCAGAGAGCATGCTGCACATGATAAATCTTGTGGTAGCAAAACTTTTAAGTTTTTAAGAGGGTGCCCGGTTGCACTTTTGATTATTCGTCTCATCATTATGCTACCAGGGTGACCTAGACGGTCATGCCATATATTGAATGTGTCTTTATCTAACAGCTTTTGGTTATTCACCATGTATGACTCGATAGGATTGATATTAGTAGAATATAATCCAGAGGATAAGGCTTCTAATTGTTCAACAATTGTTTCTTGGCCATTTTTGTTTTTGTTTGAAGTAATTTGAAGATATTCAATATTATTTTTAGATATTGTTTTTAGGTGGTAACCGTTTTTTCGAATATCTTTAAAGCTAAGTAAATTTCTTCTGGATTTACTAGAAAATAAAGCATTATCAATAGTTAATTTGGTACCCGGAGATAATATTATGTGTGCTCTACCGGAGCCTTCGATAAGGTTACTGACACCAGATATAGTACCAATCGGTGTCTCTGCCGGAGACAACTCAGAGAAAAATTTCATATCTTTGAGAATAGTGTTAGTACTACCGCTATCTACCAGACATTCATAACCAATAATAGCTCTACTGGAGCTAGTATACATATTTCTTCAGAAAATAAAAATAAATAAAAGTTAATGCAAAGAAGTAAAATGAAACATTGCAAGAGTTTCAAACCAAATCAAGTACAAAGGTCACATGCATAAAGTAAAGCATAAAAAAGGTACATTAAATATGTTTAAACATCACGGACATTTTCAATAAAATCACATGCATCCAAATGAATGTCTGGTATCGTGGCTCGAGGTGCATCCTCAATCAGATTAGTTTCAGCATTCTTTCCTTTTTCTTTCATCATGCGTTGATATGCCTCAACGAGGTGTTTAGGAGTGCGACATGTGTGGGACCAATGATTTGACATCCCACATCTATAACAAATGTTGCCTTGGTTCCCGCTACTTTTGCCTCTTGAAGGTCGCCCCGTATTATGTCGACTCGATTCACCACCGCTATTTTTTGTGTTCTGAGACTCTCGATGCCATGCGTAACCACGTCCTCGACCACGACCATGACCTCTGCTGGGGCCGCGGCCTCTACCTCTACCTCGTCCGCTTTGATAATTGGCCACATTCGCTTCAGGAATGGGCTTGCACCGGCGGGTCGCGATTGATGGTTTTGTAGTAGGAGCTTGTTGTTTTGCTCCGCAACCAGAAGACACGATATTAATTCAGAATATTTAGTAAATTTACGTTCCCGGTATTGCTGCGACAGGAGCATATTTGAGGCATGGAACGTTGAGAAAGTTTTTTCAAGCAGGTCTTCATCGGTTATTTTTTCACCACATAATTTTAACTCAAAGGTAATGCGGAACAAGGCAGAATTATACTCACTGACAGTCTTAAAATCCTGTAGTCATAAATGAAGCCATTCATAGCGAGCTTTGGGGAGTAAGACCAACTTTTGGTGGTCAAAACGTTCTTTTATATTTGTCCATAGTTCAAGGGGGTCCTCAACAGTTTAATATTCCCGCTTTAGATCTTCGTGAAGATGATGGCGGAGGAATATCATAGCTTTCGCTTTATCTTGAGGTGAAGTTTGATTACCAACAATAATTGTCTCCCCCAAATTATTTGCCGTCAAATGGATTTTAGCGTCAAGAGTCCATGGGAGATAGTTGTTACCCGAGATGTCAAGTGCGGTGAATTCAAGCTTTGATAAGTTCAATATTTTTTTTATCTACAAAGAAAAGATTCATGCATTTAAAATGACGAGCATGTGTATAAAATGTATACGGTATGAGAACTTCAGGTTCTCTTTAATTAGAACTACATGTTCTAAACATCATACGATAGAGCTGTTTTGATGTGATTGTGAAGGAAATCAAAAATCATAAGTGTTGACGCTAATTCGTACGGTGCGACGGGATGTTGATTTGTGCAAAGTATTCTTTTCATTTCTTTTCTTATTGTAGAATACCATACTGAAGCATTAATGGTCCAATTCAGTTAGACTAAATTGAGCATCATTATTTACCTAATTATTGACGTTTGGCGTGTGCTAGTGATCGATGTCGAAAGGTCGGTCAAAAACAAGTTTAAAAATTGGTCCTAAGTACCTTTACTAGCAAGGGTAAGTAGGGTCGTCTCCACAGGGAATATGTGGTTAGTGTTGATTGTAGAAACCTAGATTAACTAAAACTAAAAAAAACTATTGCTTTGATTGCGTTTTGAGATTTTTGATTGAGGATAATTAAGAAAGTTATCAATTTTAAAGAAAAGCAACCCCCTCCGGATTTCCGGTTCAATGATTCACCCAAACCTGTTTAATTAGATAGAAACCAAAAGGTCTTGTTAACGGTTTAGTTTGATTGATAATCAAAGACAAGTTTTTAATAATAACCTATGCAATTTAATTACCAAATCATAAGTGCCAAGAACCCACCCAATAACCAAACTACTCACGATGCAAGAAAACCGAATGCGAATGGTAAAAGATGAGTAATTGCAACACTCACAATTCTTTTAAACAAAACTAAACCACAAGTATTCTTCAAGTTATGAAAAACAATCCATAGAACTAAATAAACAAGGTTTGAGTTTCACATACATGAACCATCCACCCGGAGGTGGTCACAAAAGAATCTAGCCACTCATAATCATGATTTGATCTTCTTGGTTTTCTTGGATGTTTGATTGCATGAAAGATTGATGAAAATTGAGGTTGGGAACTCCAAAATTCATCCTTGGGAAGTGGAAAACGGCTAGGGTTAGTGAATATCTCATTTTGGGGTTGAAGATATCTTAAAATAAAGTGAAATCCTGAATTTTCGCGTGACTATCTGCTGTCAGCGCAAGGTTGCGCCCCCCCTGGCACAAGGTTGCGCCCCTGACTTACTAGCATCTGTATTGCGCCCAAACTGACACCAGGTTGCGCCAAACTGGTTTCTTCTTGCGCCAAGTACTGGTTTCTCACCATTTTTCGCATTTTTCAACTCCCAACTTGTGTGTAAGCTTCTAACCTTCATAAATCTTCCCGAAAACCTCCCGCTTAGCTTCAATATCCATCCGTTAAGCTTTGGGTACCTACAAATAGAAACACACTCAAAGTAACCATGTTTTATGATGATAAACACTTAAAACCTTATATTTACACATGTTAAAACACGGTTATTTACCCTTCTATCACATCCCCACACTTCACCTTTGCTTGCCCTCAAGCAAACCGTCACGGAATTACTCACCATCGTAACAATACCTCTAAACCCCTATACCGATGCAACCGTTTAAGTCCCAAGCCATACCCGTCCCATAGACTAACACAATCGAGATTGACAGTCCGACAAGCAAGTGATGCAATTTATAAAACTTAAGACTTGTCTATTCAAAACTAACATGCTTAGGATTACAACACATGCTACACGCCTCTCACAATAAACTCTCCTCTCGGTTTAATATCTAAACTAGCGTGTAACGTGCTAGCATTTATATCACTCAAAACCAAACATGAAATCCTGTAATCATAGGCTTGTATAACAATCATACCTCCACTGTATCATATAACATGACACGCATCAAAAGGACTTTCGGTTTTGGGCTTAGGCTAAAGGTAGGAAATTTTTGGCTTATATTTATAGATTTTTATGTGGCAAACAAACGACCAAACCGTGACAACTTATTTGCAAAACGTAACATACTTTTGGGTTGGTTTTTACCCAAGAACATAGACAATATTCACAACACTTTCTTTTTGTCTTTTTCTTTTTCTTCTTTTTTTCTTTTTTTTTCTTATTTTCTCAATTATTCAAAACTGTCATCCACGGTCGCTATCAAACAATTCATGTTAGGTGGACAAACGAAAGGGTAAATAGGCTCAACAGGGCTACTAAGGGTGATGGTTCGGTAAACATAAAACAAACACAACGGGTGTACGGGATATCCTAATGCCTTTATCATTCACGTGCACATGTCAAACCACAGTCTCAGCACGCATCAAATCATACAAGTTCTAACACAGAATAACATGCGGCCTGCTCTCAACAAATGAAGTCATAAAGTAAATCATTCTATCATTCTACAGGCTCAAAATCTCACCAAGAAAGGGTAAAAGGGTTTCCGACATGAAGCATATGCAATCTAAAGCATGTTACCCCTAAATAGACATCTCTTCTCAATTCTTTTATCCAAAAAACACTTGTCGGACCTACTCTCATGAAACTTAAAGGAATGACCATGACAAGGGACTATGTTAGTTTACTACCGGCAAGGAACCCATCAGTGATTGGAACATTCAGTTTTCATATCCATTTAGTTTACTTAAGGCGATGAAATTCTTTAAAATTTTCAAAATTTTCAATTTTTTTAGTTTTCATCGTTTTCAATCATTTTCAACCTCTTTCAAACTTTATCCCAAGCCTTTCCCTTCCCGGGTTTCCACATCCCCACACTTGGGCGACATTGTCCCCAATGTATAGTGCTTTTAAAACAAACCCGGAAATAACAACCAAACCATCCCATAAGCGGCCAATCCCTAACACAAATAACTAAAACACATTCCCTAACACATAGAGTTTAACACCACCAAAAACACGAATAGAAATGCAATAATAAAAGTGGAACAGACTCCCTTGGTTTAAAGCATAGAAGCCTCATGCGTCATGTTCCACCATGACCGTATAGCATTTCATTCGCGGTCGTGTCCAACAAGTATTCGGGTCAATCTCTACAATTAGTGTGCAAATCATCCCCGTCCAAATGGAGATTGAGTATGGACAGTTCTGACTGAACTCTAATCCATGCATTGTCCGCAATTGCAAATAGAACGTACGAGGACTTCACCAAACATCCCCACACTTGGACCATTGCATCCGTAGAGATTAATAACCTAGTAACCTGCAACAGTACTCATGCAAAAACAAAACAAATATACACTACTCTACAACCTCGGGCTGCCTCCCGAGAGCGCTAAGTTTATAGGTCTTCAGCCGGACCGTACCTGATATACCCTCATGGTGGTCGAGTGGGATGCTTGCGTCCCATGGCCTTTACGTAGGTACCCAGCCAATGCTCTAGTAAGTCGTCCACTGTCTTCCACATTGGAACGAATAACTTTAACCTCCTTTTTGCATTATTAACTTCAGACGGTTTCTTTTTCTTCTTCTTCCCTCGTGGCTTCCCTTTGTCTGTTTTAATCTCCTCATGCGCCACACTTTCCTTTTTCCTTACTGCTTTGCTCCCCGCCACTTCAAACCTGTCAACCAAAAAGCACTCATATTTTGTTTGAATCTCCTTTGCAGGAGAGACATTCTCATCACCATTTTCAACTTTTGAGCGTTCACCTGAAATAAAAGGATCAGTAGCATTTGAAAACACATTTAACCGTAATTCGCGATCACCAAACTTCATACTTACCGTTCCATCATCGCAGTTTATAATTGCATGAGCAGTCGCTAAGAACGGTCTACCCAGAATGACTGGAGAGTGCGTGTTCTTTGAACTTGTGGCACAATCCAGCACTAAGAAGTCAACTGGGTAGTAACACTCTTCTATTTTCACAATTACGTCCCTTACAATCCCCCTCGGACACATGGGAGTCTGATCAGCCAACACCACGGTGGTGTTGACTTTTTGTACCGGACCAAAATCATATTGGTCATACAGACTCCCTGGTAGAATACTAACACATGCTCCAAGATCCAACAGTGCCCTTTTTATTTTAAATTCACCCACTTGTATGGAAATAATGGGTGCTCCTGGATCTTGGAGTTTGGGGGGAAGGGTACCCAATAAAACGGCATTCACGTTTGTAGTTAAATCAAGTTTTTTAGGGAACTTGTGAAGTCGTTTTTGGGTACTTAACTCTTTCAAACACTCAACATGATCGGGACTCTCTTTAATCGCATCAAGTAAGGGTAGATTAATTTTAGCTTGTTTAAAGCTTTCCCACCTTTCATCCATTGGTGGGTCCCGATCATGTTGAGAATCCGATTCAGTATTAACATACTCCACCACCTCCTCAACTACTTGTGATGGTGGAGCTACCTCAACGCTACCGGTGTCAAAAGTTGGACGAACACTTACCGCATTGATGTGCACATTTCTTCCATTCTTTAAGCTAGATGACTGATGTGCTGGATTAACTGTGGTAGTGCTTGGCAACTTACCTGGATCTCTTCTCAGCTGAGCTAGATCTTCTGCTAGCTGCCCCAACTGTTTCTGCATTGCTTCCGAAGTTTTGTCTCTAACCTCATTATCCTTCTGAATATCCTTCATAAATGACATGATTGCATCTAGCTTCGAATCACTCGAGTCGCCTCCACCACCTGAAGAATTACCTTGCTGGTTGCCTTGATTCCTCCAACTCCCTTGATAATTGCTTTGATTTTGCTGTGGTTGTTGGCTTGAGGCCCTTGATTATATTGGCTCCGATTCTGGTAACCTCCTTGTTGGTAATTTCCTTGCCGATTATGATACTGTTGACCTCCTTGGTTAGGTACCTGGAAATTGGGGTTCAACTTATTAGCAGAATTACCATAACTAAAATTGGGGTGGTTTCGCAAACCTGGATGATATGTATTCGATTTCATATCATATTGCTTTCGATCACCGTACAATTGATTTACTTCATCAGTCTGACCACCCAACACAGCACACTCTCCGACTTGATGCCCTAGCTCTCCACATTCAGTGCACACCGAAAACGTATTGGCGGTTTTAACTTCACCACCTTTTCCAAGGTTCATTTGAGCTACCTGACGCTCAAGCAACAAGTTTTGATGCCTCAACTTCTCGACCCGTTCCTCAGCTTCATAATCAACCAATTTCGCTGAAATCAATCTTGCCCTCCTGCTAGATTGTGCCTGTCTTTTCGAAGTGGCACTTTGTCTCTCTAAGTATGCCCAATCTGCAGCCTCGGTGTTCGTGAGAAACGTACCATTGCTGATGGCGATAAGATCTCTTACATCATCTGGAAGTAGCCCATCATAGAATGCCTTGATCAATTCCCATGTCTGAATTTCATGATGCGGGCATTTCCTCAGCAACTCCTTAAACCTTGTGAACGCCTCATGGAACGGTTCCCCTGAATGTTGTTGGAAAGCTCTGATTGCGTCTCGAGCTTCACTAGTTCTATTCATGGTGTAGTATTCCTCCAAAAACACCAGCTGCATCTCTTGCCAAGTGTATATACTACCTGGAGGTAATGTGGCGAACCAGTGGCGTGCTTTGTCTTTCAGGGTAAATTGAAACAACATTAACTTTACTTCATCCTTTGTAAACCCCGAAACCCCAATTGTCTGACAAATTGAATCGAAGCTTGCAATATGCAAGTATGGTTCTTCAGTTCTTTTTCCATAGAATTCCGGCAAATGGCCTAAGTACTGAGGCCTCACCTCAAAGGGTCGATTATTATTCCCCACCGGTGTAACTATAGCTGATGAGTTGGGTACTATAATGGGTCGACAGTGACCTTCAACGCCTTGAATTGGTGCCCCTTGAACGACTTGTGGGACACCATCCAAAAACTGTATCTGCTCGCCCCTAAACCGATTATTAGCTCTTTGATTTCTCGCATTAAACTGCGGGACTCCATTATGAACTTGATTTTGTGGAATCGGCCGCTGGATGTGATTTCTTTGGTTGACCTATTGTTGTACCGGGTGTCCTTGATTAACATTATACCCTTCGTCGTATCTGTAATCAGCATACCTCCCGTCATACTGGTTTTGATAATCATCATCTTCCCAACCGGATTCCCATGTATGCACGCTGCCTTCTCTGTGTTGGAAACCCTCATCATACCCGTGTTGATGTTGTGGTTGGTTAAGACGAATGATGTCCCCATGTCGGAGATTAAGATTTGCAGGTTGGTTTTGTGGGCCTGGGTTGAATTGTGGAAATGGTTGTGGTGGTGGTTGATTCTGGTTTTGGTTATTAGGCTGGTTTTGGTTCTGGTTTTGATTTTGATTTGGGTTTTGAGGGATTGGTGGATCTGGAATGGGAGGGATTGGATCGTTTTGGACTTGGTTTTGTGGCTCTTGATCAGCCATTTCGTGAGCTGCTTGTTCAAGATCTTGAGCAACTGTTGATGACTGAGCTTTAGTTTTCACTGCTGAACGGAGAAGAACAAGATTCTGTCGAGCAGTCTTCTCAATTTCTGGATCAAATAAGAGCGGTGAGGATTTCTTTGAAAACCTGGTATGCATGCAACACGAGAATCACCTGCACACAGACAAACAAGAAACCAAGCGTAATACGGAACAAACAAATAAAGACACACAAAAAGAAATATTTTTGGTTTTTCTAATTTTTAGGTTTTTTTTTTTTTGAATTTTTTTAATAAAAACAACTACTAACACTAAGCGCACCGATTCCCCGGCAACGGCGCCATTTTGATCGATGTCGAAAGGTCGGTCAAAAACAAGTTTGAAAATTGGTCCTAAGTACCTTTACTAGCAAGGGTAAGTAGGGTCGTCTCCACAGGGAATATGTGGTTAGTGTTGATTGTAGAAACCTAGATTAACTAAAACTAAAAAAAACTATTGCTTTGATTGCGTTTTGAGATTTTTGATTGAGGATAATTAAGAAAGTTATCAATTTTAAAGAAAAGCAACCCCCTCCGGATTTCCGGTTCAATGAATCACTCAAACCTGTTTAATTAGATAGAAACCAAAAGGTCTTGTTAACGGTTTAGTTTGATTGATAATCAAAGACAAGTTTTTAATAATAACCTATGCAATTTAATTACCAAATCATAAGTGCCAAGAACCCACCCAATAACCAAACTACTCACGATGCAAGAAAACCGAATGCGAATGGTAAAAGATGAGTAATTGCAACACTCACAATTCTTTTAAACAAAACTAAACCACAAGTATTCTTCAAGTTATGAAAAACAATCCAAAGAACTAAATAAACAAGGTTTGAGTTTCACATACATGAACCATCCACCCGGAGGTGGTCACAAAAGAATCTAGCCACTCATAATCATGATTTGATCTTCTTGGTATTCTTGGATGTTTGATTGCATGAAAGATTGATGAAAATTGAGGTTGGGAACTCCAAAATTCATCCTTGGGAAGTGGAAAACGGCTAGGGTTAGTGAATATCTCGTTTTGGGGTTGAAGATATCTTAAAATAAAGTGAAATCCTGAATTTTCGCGTGACTATCTGCTGTCAGCGCAAGGTTGCGCCCCCCCTGGCACAAGGTTGCGCCCCTGACTTACTAGCATCTGTATTGCGCCCAAACTGACACCAGGTTGCGCCAAACTGGTTTCTTCTTGCGCCAAGTACTGGTTTCTCACCATTTTTCGCATTTTTCAACTCCCAACTTGTGTGTAAGCTTCTAACCTTCATAAATCTTCCCGAAAACCTCCCGCTTAGCTTCAATATCCATCCGTTAAGCTTTGGGTACCTACAAATAGAAACACACTCAAAGTAACCATGTTTTATGATGATAAACACTTAAAACCTTATATTTACACATGTTAAAACACGGTTATTTACCCTTCTATCAGCTAGTACATAAAATTTTTATTAACATGGGTTGAATATCATAAGCGTCTTTTAGATTTAGTAGTATTTTCCCTTACATTATATATATATATAAAAAAAACTCCTCTCTAATAATAAATTTAAATAATATGATTTGAAAAACCAAAAAAAAAACACTTCATAGTAAAACACTTTTCCATTTATTCATCACTTTTCCATAATTCATTCTGGATTAAATTACAACAACTTCCTTTCTTTTTTTTTATTTAAAATTTGAAAGCATGTGACAACGCATCATGTTTCTGACAATGGTTTTGTAAAACCATGTGACAACGCAGCTGGTTTTGTAAAACTATATTATTTAAGTTAAAAACCTCAAATACTTTAATTTAATTTCTTGAATCCCTGTTTTTCGAATGAAGAACAATTCTCATGAAAAGCAAAACAAAATCCTATTTTATTCAAGTTGTCTGATTCGAAACAACGACATCAGACGTTTTGATTTCAAAAAAATAAACAAGGTGTTCAATTTCTGAGGTTAAACGGCGAGATTCTCGATCGGCGAAGAAGATGACGACGTTCCACGCACCATCAAACGCCAGAGACTATCCGACGAAATCGATGAACAACAAGAGAGTAACCATCGATAAAAACCGTCATCTCCGGCGACGGTTAAGCAGTCGGAGCGTCGCCGGACTGGCCACGGTTGGCAGTTGAGGACAATCGCTGAGAAAAAAATTTCGGGTAAGAGATTTTATGTATTATGGATTGAATTTTTTGTTTTGTTCGGTTGCTTGTGGCGGCAGTGACTGCCGGATTGTTAGAAAAAAAAACTGTTATTTTCGATTTCGTGATGATTGATTTCGTTTTTGGATAACAGGGCAGTCCTAATTTGTTCTAAAGTTCAAAAGGAAAACCTATGTCTTGTGATCCAAAGAATCAAATTAGAAGTCCAATTTGAAAATATTTGAACGAAAAAAAAAATTGTTCTTTGTATGCCATCGTAAATTTTTTTTCTTATAACAAACAGGAATTTCTATTCAAACTTCAACGTCATTTCCACTGTATGTAAAATCGAAGTTTGTGATTCATTATTGGATACACAAGGCTATACTAATAACATGGAAACATTTTGAATATAGTGTGGAGATTATGATGGCGTACCCGGATTGTGATGAACAGAGAATTATATGAAAAAGTATAGAAACGTATGAATCTCCGGTGAAGAACAAACGTTGCAGATGGCTTGTAAATCCCAGTGGAGAGGCAAAGGTGCTGATAACGTGATAGAAAAACAATGAAATTGTTTATTGAATCTTGATTATTGTTTCCACACTTGATTACGGATATATACATATATCTCTATAACAATATGGTAAAATAGACATATAGATGGTAACTGCCAAAATGGTTATCAGGGGATGTTAACTGCCAAACAGTTATTTGGTTAGTTTATATATCTGGTTTTCTAACAAAACTAACCTTTGATTTCTGAATGAATACTGATTGTGAATGTATAAGTATGCTTAGAATTGAAATATCTGTTAGGATCGGAGACACTTAGAATTGTGTTTGTTTGTATAACTTGAGCAAATCAATAGATATGAATAGAGATAAAATGCAACGGAAATGAAAACAAACTTTGTAAACACAATCAAAGGGAAAATAGTTTTGATAAACACATGCTTCTAATTAAGTCAAATGATTATAATCAAAAGCTTACATGCATGCTTACAAACTAAACTCCCCCTCAGCCTGATGCTCCCTGGTTGATTGCACAAGATGAAAGGATTGGATTAGAGGAGAAGAACTCACTCAATCAATCAAATGTAACAGTACAGGGTACTGTTCCATTTATAGGCAAATCAAACCACTGAAGCATCTAAGCTAACGTCACCATGAAAGTGACATCTAACAACCTAACAACCTGTAACCACTGATACATATAACTACTGCTAGCTAAACACTGATGCAATTACAATAGACAAAGTAAACAATTGTTTCTTCAATCCACTGCTTCATTCCAGGCAGGGCTTTGGTCTTTAGCAGCACTTGAACTTAGGGCAGTAGATTAAAGAGCAGCACTTTGTCTTCAGCAGTTGTTGTGCACAAGCAGTACTTAATGGACAGCAGTTGTATTATACGAACAGTGGATGAGGGCCATCAGATGTTATAACCACTTTCAAGCGGAAAGTCTAATGCAAACAGCTGCTTATGATGAATCCACTGATGTGAACCAGTTTTAGCTCTCATTATCTATTCCTCTTATAGGGTTCAATCCCAACAATCTCCCCTGGAACAGATAATGCCAAAACCTTTCATTATTCTAGATCTTTATTGTCTCATCAGAAGTTCCCTAACTTGTCCTTTAAATTGTAGTTCAAAATCCATGGAACTTGTGTCAGCCTCATCCCTACACAGTGTAAGCTCAAGGAGATCTTGTAGATCTTCAACACCCAGGCCTAGTGTTTTTTCCCTTGATATGTGCTTAACTTCTCCATTGGATCTGATCAGTGTCAATACATGGGTCTTTTGATCAGACATCCATTTTAGTATTTTTGAACCCAATGGGTTTCTTGGGAGAGGTTTATTTACTGATGAGATGGGAGATTGTGGCCTTGTGAGAATTTATTGATCAGTAACCTGAGCTTTTGCTAACTCAGAGTTTTCAGCTAACATTTGTTTGAAATCCCTTTTTATGATGTCATATGCTGCAGCAATATCTTCTGCAGTTTCCTTTTCAATCTGCTCTTGCCTTTTTCTTTGATCTATCTCAGTGACTGAGACATCTACTGATGTGATTAGTGGTTTAGGAGCACTGATCTGTTTTGGCTCTTTTTGTTCAGGCTCTTGTGGTAAACTAGGATTTGTCATTCTCCTTCTTTTTAGCCTTTCATAAGCCTCATCTGTATTCTGCTTTGTCCATTTTGATATGGCTTTAGCAGTTCCAACCTTTGCATCAACCAGCTCTTGTTTCTTCCTTTTGTATTCTGAGGTAAGTTCATCAATGGCCTTTTTGTATTTGCTCCAATTTGGAGCTGTCCTTTTCTTACTTGGATCGTTCTTGATTCTCTTGATTCTGTTTACCTCATGCTTTAGTGCAATGAGTGGCCATTCACTGAATTGCTCTTCTTTGGCTGGATAAAACTTTTCTTTCATGATGAATGCAAGATAATCCTTTCTCATTTCCTTTTGTAGGGCAACATCAGGAGGCATATTTGACATATCTTTGCTCAGGTCTCTTGCATAATCTTCCATTTGTTTGACCTTAGTGAGTAAAAATTCCATTCTTTTAGAAATGGCTTCATCACCTTGATCTTTACATTCAATTCTAGCTCTTATATCTGCTTGCCTGGCTTTAAGTTTTAGATACTCATCCATATTTATTGGATTCCTGAAGCCCCTGAGAGAAGGAAATCTTCTTTTTGAAGGATCATCCACCATATAGAATTGTCTCATCTCATCCTTTACAGCTTCTAATTCCAGTGGATAACTTTCAGCAATGGGTACAAGATTTGCAGGGTTGATTGGTTTGGCTAGAGTTGGTGGAGTGGAGGATTGTGGCTTAATGACATTATAAGGAGCAGATGAAATGGGATCAGGTGCTGGTATGTCATCATCATGTTTTTGAGATTTCTTTTTTCTAGAATACACCCTTTTAGGAGAAGGTGTTTTTGAATCAGTTTCTGGCACAAAAGGAACCATGGCTTTTGATGTGATAGGTGATTGACTAACAGCTGTAGAAACAACTGGTGTTTCAACCACTGTTGTCATTACAACAGATGTTGTGACATCTGATGTCTTTTGCTTTATGGCAGGAGGTGATGATGGTGGTGAGGTTGGTTTTGGTGGTGAGATGATTTGAGGTGGTGATGGTGAGTCAGTGGTTGTGGTGTGTGTTAAAGTGGTGTGTGTTGAAGTGGTGGTTTTAGTTTTAACAACTGCTGAAACCACTGATGTACCAACAGTTGTTGATACAACAGGAGTTACAACAGCTGTTTGGGTAGAGGTTTGATGCTTGTAGCCTTTTGGAGGTGGTTTGGAAACATGCTTTGTTGGTCTGGATGGTGTGGATTTGGGTTGCCTCACTTGTCTAGTGGGCTTCTTCTTTTCATCCTTAGGATTTTCATCATCCTTTGGCCCTGAAGTACCCTGTGCATTCAGCTCTACATAAGCTCTTTTCTCCTGTTCCCACCTGGCTTTATCCTTAGCCTCTCTATCCTTTTTAACACTTGCTTTTGCTTCTGCAAGTGCATTTGTGGTGACATCAATTTTCTTGCTACCATCTGGCAAGGGAATCTTTTTGGTCATGGCATGCTTTTCCGGTTCAATATACAGACCATCATCTATCCCCTTCTTCTTCCACTCCTTGATTTTCTCCCCCTTTTTGGCATTATCTGGGGGTAATTGATCGATGAAGAGAACAGTGGGAGGAGCAGTGCCAGTGGTATTCAGGATGTGGGCCTTTATAGCCTTGATGTCTGCTTGAGTGTTTCTAAACCTTGACTCCATCATGTTTCTCAGCTCTTGTACATATATTGCATGTTGCTGATCTGCCATTTGTCTTTGTTTTTGGAGCAGGGGTTGAAATAAATTCCATAGCTCATTTGTAGCAGGTGTAGGTTGTGCAGGTGCTTGAACTGGAACAGCAGTGGGTTGTACTTTTTGAGTTTTTAACAGCTGTTGCACCATATCTTTAATTTCAGTGACAGATGTTTCAAGATCGTCAATTTTGCCTGTCAATTCCTGATATTTTAAATCATCACCCAAGTTAATGGGATCATCTGATTCCCCACCAGCAGTGGTTGTATCAATATGTGACTTAGGAAAAGAGTCCCAAAAATCATTCATTGATGCCCCTTGTTCTTGGTACTGGGGTCTTCTTCCTTCAGCTCTTGATAGCCTTTTGAAGGTACCAGTGGTCATAATAAACTCACTGGTGGTTACCAGAGGTGCTATAAAAGGAATTGCCTTCAAGGGAGTCTGATTGATGAAACAACTGGCCAAATGTAGATCTGTTGATCCAACACTTGTAGTTGCTGCTCCACTTGAACTATTGTCAGGAGTTACTTGTAACTCCTGCAGTGTAACCTCCTCAATTGTTGCTGGGATAGCAGAGGTATAAGTATCAGACCCAGTCACTTATGGGAATGTACTCTCAGTGATAGGTGATTGAGAGGAACTGGTTTGTGTCTGAACTACAGCAACTGCATGCAACAAGGGTATTATGGATTGTGGTAATGAGAGGGGTGAAGATATGGGTGTTGAAAGAGACATGTCCTTAGGATCAGGACTGAGGAAGATGGATCCAATCGGATCCAGAGCTTCATAATTTGGGGTCCCTGTGTTTACAACCTGATCCTTTTGTGAGGATGCAGGAGGAGTTTGAGGTAAGGGTGGAGATCTTTCTTCCATCTGCTGTGAGGAAGTAGCAGCAGTGGTTGTTAGTGACATTTGTGTTGGTTGTTAGTGACATTTGTGTTGTCAATGGCAGTGGCTCTGGGATCTCATCTTCCAGAGTTGCCTTTGATTTGGGTTTGGGGGGCTTTTTGGATGTTTTCTTTTTGGTCTTTTTGGTAATGGCAGGTGTGGGTTTCAAAGCAGTGGTTGTGCTGCTATGATCACCTGGAGCAGTGGGCTCAGCAGCAGATACTTGAGGAGCAGTGGTAACTGCTAATTCTGCTCAGGCACCTCTGTTTTTTGTTTTTGAAGGTGTTAACATTCTAGTGAATGTTTCAGGTGTTAAACCATTTATTTTAAAATAAACACCTTGTTTGAGCAAATTTTCATTTTCCTTTCCGAATTTTTGTTTAAAATAGTAGCTTAGAAACCTTGGAAAAAGTAAAAATGATTTGCTATCAACATTTTTTACCAAGTCATCAAAGATCTCCTGGGAATAGTTAAAATTTTCATTATGTAAAATAGCATAACCCAGAAATTGGATCTTTAACGGTATTTCGTTAAAAGCAGTTGTTTTATTTGAAACACACATTAAAAGTGTATGAAATAAAAACCTAGGTGCAGAAGGGAATAGGCCTTTTTGTAAGGTATCCCTTTTTGTTTCCTCTGCATATCCTCTTTCCAGAAAATCAGTTTTTAACTCGTTTTTGGGAAGAGAAGTTTTACCTTCCTGATCATCGAGTTGAAAGACTTCCGAGATGGATTGTGGAGTGATTTGAATCTTTTTACCCTGTATGGAAGAGTTAATGGCTATGACCTTATTGCCTTGTTTGTCAAGGGTAGCATTTTTCCAAAACTCTCTTTGGGTTTGTTGTTATATTGGAGCATTAGCAGTTAACAAAGTTTTGTACTTTGAAGCTATAATGAGGTCGATGATGGAATCGAAGGTGTGGGTAGTGCTGGGTTTTGTTAGTAGACCAGGGTAATTGTGAGGGGATTTGTATGGAATTTCTATGGGTTCAGCTGCCTTTTGAGTGACCTTTTTAGAAGATGAGGATGATTTTGATTTTGATTTCGTCATTTTGATGAAGAAGAACGAAGAATGATTTGAGAAGAAAGGTTGAAAACTGTTTTGAGAAGAGAATTTTGGAATTCAATTCGACAGTGTAAAACCCTGTTTGGGGGTTTTGGTCAGGGTTTTATTTAGGAAAAAGTGAATGCTGATGTGGCAGTGGTTATAAAGATCTAATGGCTAGAAACTGACCACGTGCCAACCTCTGATGAAAATGAATAATGGAGGACAGTTGTTTTGAGAACCACTAATGAAGCAAATATCAGTGGTTGTAACGGTCATTAGTGAAAACAGTGGATGATTTTCACTATCAGTGGATAGCACATCAGTGGATAAAACACTGATTTTGAACATCAGTGCTTATCAAGAGAATGGGAGAACAGGGGTTGACTTTCAGCAGTGGACAGTATTTAGAAAACAGACGTTTGAGCACAACAGTGGTAGGGAAATGGTGAAGATTTGAAAGCTATTAAGTCAACAACTGATAGTGCAACAGTGAGTAAGCTTTTGACAAAAAATTTTAGCATCTGCTGTTCAGATGAGAGGAATGATTTTGTCTTATTTAACCACAATATCATGTCCAACATCTGTTGATGATGATTTATGAAATATCTACAAGAATGCTATCCTCAACAAAATACATTTTAGATGCAAATTGTCTAGATTTGTATGTCAGCAGTTTTTACAGGAATATGTATTCAAGGTTTTGCCACATGTCTATTACAAGTTTTGAAGCTTTTATAAATTCTTGACTGTGGTTTAGTACCCCAGATGACGCAAACTCCTTTACAAGTTTTGGAGCCATCACGATTCCAATGTGTGGAAAGCTAATGATCACAAAGAAAGTTATGGTAGCATTTGAGAAACACAAATACATAGAAACATACTAAAACAACAATTCAAATAGTAAAAGTAGATCACTCAATTTATATAATTTTGCAAGTTATCTACTAATCTATATGTTCGACATTTCTAAATATAGAACATGAAGATGTAAAAAAAAAAAAAAAAACCTTTTAGGCTGACTCCAATTTTTTCGAGATTGAAGGTTTTATTTAGCAATGGAGGTGAAGTCATCACCAACAAGAGAGGTTTGATCAACCTGGGGAGAAACGTGAACCTGATATCGGGTTTGGAAAGCAACTTTAATTAAGTTTCCCAAGCTCATCGCAGCTGCTCTCCTGGATATAATGAAGGTGAGGTATGGTTGCTGTCAACAGCTAATACGGTTATAGACTTCACCATTGCTCTTTCATAACCCTTTTGTTGATCAGTTCTGTAAGTACATAATTGAAAACATGTAAAGTGTGTACATGTTACAACATTCAGGCCATCAGATAATCCAAATGCAGTCATCGAGGTAGACATGATAGTCAACTTGATCTGTTTCCCGTTTATGGAGTATAGTAGTGATGAGAATTATGAGTTCTTGAAGATGATGAATTCATGAATATTGGAGAGAGAAGGACGATATCTTGATGTTATGTGTAATGTCTAACCCTTTAACCTCTCTAGTTATCTCCATAAATACACCAAAGGGGAAACCTTTTATTGGTTAGTAAGGGTAATATGGTCCATCAACAATTACCAACTAATATTATAATAAGGTATAATTTATTATTTTTTATCTAGGGGAATTGGCCTGTAATAATCCCATCTGAACCTTATTAGCCACTAACAATCCCACCTCAGAATATTCCCCCCACCAGTCCCACCTTTCACATATTTTTCCTACAATGGTCCCCCGTTAAAAAAACTTAACGGAGTTAAGCTTTTTTCCAAATTATAAACAGATTTTTTAGGGCTTTTGATCAGAATGATGATACGAGTCCAATGATGTAAAACTTACTTCGAAATGGTGCTCCAAGTAACTTGATTTTGGTTAATTGGAAATTTAAACACCCGAATTGAAGCGCTGTTTTCATCGTTTGGAGCACCGTTTCAAGGCAAGTTTTACATCAGTGGACTCGTATCGTCATTCTAATCAAAAGCGCTAAAAAATCTGTTTATAATTTGGAAAAAAGCTTAACTCCGTTAAGTTTTTTTAACGGGGGACCATTGTAGGAAAAATAGGTGAAAGGTGGGACTGGTGGTGGGAATATTCTGAGATGGGATTATTAATGGCCAATAAGGTCTAGATGGGATTATTACAGGCCAATTTCCCTTTTATCTAATATAATATAAATGATTATAATGGTCACTCGATTAAGTACAATTAATATATATTTAGTCTAATATTCTTCCACTTGACCGAGTAATCAAAATGAGTATTAGATAAGTCTGATTAGAAATGTATACTCATTTTAGCTTTAAAACAAAAATCATAGTAGAGAAATACAACTGTTAAGTCATCATAATTCAACTCACGACCCTATTCAGGCATGTTTGGCTAAGCTTTTTGAAACAACTTATTGACTTATTGGTTTTTTGAAAAGTTGTAAGTTTCAAAATGATGTTTGGCAATGAGGGTGTATGTGAGGGGAAAAGTGACTTTTTCAAAAAGTCACTCCATACTGACTTTTCCAAAAAGTCAATAAGGAGTTTTATAAGCACTCCCAAACACCCCCTTAGTCATACTACAACCTCAATTTAAAACCAAATAATTTACAACTAAGCCCTTTAAACATTTTATATGTATTTATATTTACTTATATGTCATTACGCTAGCAGAACATATCTTAGAGACATACAAAATCAAAAAATGAGAAAATTTCATTAATTAAAATGTAAATAAGTACAATATGCAATTAAATAGGGTCTTTAGTAAATCTCATATTTGAAACGTATTCTTCGAAAATTTAATTTAGATGAGAGACCTTTAGTCATTAGATCGGCAAACATATTTTTAATTCTTATATACTTAGTACAAAGATTATTTTCCTCAGCTCGCTCATGTACGAACAAGTACTATGTATCAAGATATAAACCAGCTCCAGTCGAACTATTACTGTTCAAGAAACTAACGACAACTGAATTAACACAATAAAGCTTCAATGGTCTAGAAATGAAATTAACTATTTTGCGTCCAGTGATCAGATTTTTAATCAACATTCCATGACATGTTGTGCTGTAAACAACAATATATTATGCCATCATTGTGGAAGTTGGGGTTAACTGTTGTTTATGATTCTTTTATGAAATGGGCCCGTCTGCTAACATAAAGATATAGCCCAAAGTGCATTTCTTGTCATCTTTGCATTTAGCAAAGTCATAATCAGAATAACTTATCACTTCAAAATTATCACTTCTTCTATAAGTCAGTTTATAGTCTTACGTCCCTTGCAGATATCGAAGTACTTTCTTAGCTGCTTTCCAGTGATCTAGGCCATGATTAGTCTTATAACGGCCTAGCATTCCAGCAATATAAGCGATATCTGGGCGAGTACAGACTTGAACTTGCATAAGGGCTGCTAACTACTAGGCATAAGGTAAGGTATCTGGCTTATTTACTCTTTTACAACCTCTGTTTTCTGAACATTGGAAAAACCAAAAACGTCTCTCTTAACTACTGGAGCTACTCAGGGTTTACACTGTTGCATGTTGTAACGAGTAAGAGCACGATCAATGTAGTCCCTTTGAGATAATCCTAAGATCTCTTTGCGTCTATCTCGGTGAATTTCAATGCCTAAGACGTAAGAAGCATCCCTAATATCCTTCATGTCGAAGTTATGTGAGAGTAACCGCTTTGACTCATGCAGCATATCTAAACTATTACTTGCCAATAGAATATCATCCACCTAAAGGACAAGTACTATCTTGAGGTAGATGCATTGATCCACTTGTTCTTTGCAAAATCTTATTGCTTTATGACCTCATCAAACTTGAGATACCATTGGCGGGATGCTTATTTCAACCCATATATTGATTTTTTTCAACTTACAAATGAGAGGTTCATGACCCTTCAGGTTTAAAGCCTTCGGGTTGTTTCGTGTACACATCTTCGTCTAAGTCGTCGTTAAGGAAAGCGGCTTTAACGTCCATCTGATGCAACTCTAAATCAAAATGAGCTACTAGGGCCATATTAATCCTTAATGATTTTTTACAAGAGACAGGTGAGAAGGTCTCTTGATAATAAATTCCCTCTTTCTGGGTATAGCCCTTTGCAACCAATCTCACTTTGTAGCTTTCAACGTTCCCATTCGGATCCAGTTTTGTTTTGAACACCCATTCACATCCTACGGGTATTACACCATTGGGTGATTTCACCAAATCACAAATGTCATTTTTCTTCATGGATCCAAGCTCATTGTTCATTGCTTTATTCAATTTAGAAGACTATTAATGGCTTCATTATAAGAGAAAGGATTATTAAATTTTCCGGCATCCATTTCAGATTCACTCATGTAGGTAACATAATCATCCCAATAAGTAGGCCTTCTAGGCCTGTATGACCTCCTGAGTTGATTATTCGGTTCAGCGTTGTCTTGGTTTTGAGCATTTGATGTGCCTTCGTTATGAGGTATAGTGGGTTCTGGATGTGGAGGTGGAGTTAGTGTAGTGGCATGAGGTACAGTTATTGCATCGGGTACAACAGGTTCCCATTTACGGTGTATATTAGTGATGGGAATTATGAGTTCTTGAAGATGATGAACTCAGGAATATTGCAGAGAGAGAGAGAGAGAGGGACGATTTCTTGATGTTATGTGTAATTTCTAACCCTTAACCTTTTCAGTTATCTCCTTAAATTGACCCGAGGAAAACCCTTTATTAGTTAGTAAGGGTAATATGGTCCATCAACAATTACCAATTAATATTATAATAAGGTTTAATTTATTATTTTGGTATAATATAATATAAAATGATTATAATGTCCATTTGATTAAATACAACTAATATATATTTAATCTAACACCTTGAACAAAACGCCAACATGTTTGATTCTTAAAAGAGCATAACGCGATTCCAACACGAAAAAAATTATTAGATACCTTATGGGCAATATCCTGTCTTGATAAAGAGATTCATCTGTCATCTATAGGACTTATTTGTTCTGCTTCTAATTGTTGATTTAAAAAACTAGGATTAACCACTATGTCAACATAATTTTGGACATCTTCCTTTTGTACTCTTCCATGTTATCTGGACATCATTTACATTAATACCGTGTTGTTTTGCAGGACTGCGAACAGTAAGAGTCGGTAATGTTTCGCCTTTTGGAGTCTTTATTAGCTCTAGGCTTTCATTATTGGGTTCGATAGGATGAGAACTAAGCGACGTCTCACACACATTTTTTGGGACATGAGAACCATCATCACTTAAGCTCAAAAGAATCTCGCCAGCCTTAGATTAGAGTTTTCACAAAAGCATCAACAAATAACTACAAGTAACGCATCTTAACCAACTTTGGTGTAATTTGGACTTTAGGCGCTAAAAACTATCAAAGTTTCTAAAACAAATGGATTTAATGTAATCAACGTTTGTAAGTTTTAATTTAAAGTATTCTTAACCGGTATCGGTAAAAATCTATTTGGTCAACTCACTAAAGGTGCATAGGCCTTGCCCGGAGCCTAGTTGCAAGGCACAAAAAAGCAAGGGTTTTTTAGCAATGCGCATAGTATAAAAATACAATTTCTAGGATTTTATACTTGTTTTAGGCTTTTTTAGGATAGTTTAGGTTATTTCATGATGATTCTTGGCTTGTTTAGGGGATTTAGACATGTTCAAACAAGTTCATACGGATTTTGGCTAGAAAGTGCGCATGATCGCCTAAAACTTCACCTTTAAAGGTGCAACGCTTTCCCTGGGTTGCACTTTTGCACCTAGGTGCGCGCCTATGTGTGATAGGGTAGGGATGAGTTTGGTACCGATACAGTATTTATATAACACCCCGTGTTTTCGAAAGTCAAAGTCAAAGTCAAGATTGACATCTTTGACGGTAGTTAGTCTATTTTATGTTTACATTAGTTGTATTATGTGGAGTGATAAAGTACAATCGAATTAATCGAAGTTTATTTATCGATGCGAACCTCTTTACGACTGTGAATGATAGGAAGTAACAATGCGATAAAGTCCATTAATCAGTAATCGAGCTAATCTAATCATCATCGAACTCGAGACTCGAATTACGCGAATTTTGGTGTTAATATACGTGTGTGTGCCTTATGTGTTACTTGTGCGTGTCTACTTTATGTTATGTGTGGTAATCAATCGAAACTCGACTCGAAATCGAAACCTAATCGAACTCTTATCATAATTGGTGGAGAAGAGACAATGCAAGATATAGATGATTCTATGTTAGATATAGTGGTTGGGATTAAAAGTAATTTGAATAGAAAACTCTATCGTATTCTCATCAATCGCAATCGAGATCGAAATATCAAAAATCGTCGCACCAAACACTCGAATCGTGCAGCTGAACGGTCAGGCTACCAGCCGATCGAACAGCCAACCGATCGGACTGCTGTCCGATCGGACAGGTCCGATCGGACAGGCTGTCCGATCGAGCTGCCTGGCCGATCGGCCAGCACTTTCCTCATTTGGCATCCTATAAATACCCCTTGTCACTCACAAACTTTCCCCGGCCGGATTTGGGTGATTCCTGTCCGATGAGAAGAAACAAGTAAGAACGAGGGTTCTATGGTTCGACTCGTTGTCAAAACACCTCGATATAACGACAAAACAATCAGAACAGCCAATGTTAGACGAACAGGCTGATCAAGTCTGGATGACTGACCGATCGGACTGCTGTCCGAACGGACAGCCAGCCGAACGGACAGTCAGCCGATCGACTGGCCAGCCGATCGGCTAACACAAGGTCCCACACTTAATCAATTATTTTGAGGACTAGTATTGAACGAACAGCTGTTCGATCGGTACTCTTCAGATCATGAGATACTATACTTCAACACGTAGTCGATTTTCAACGTGTTCAATGCACTAGGAGTGCCACCCGATCGAAATAGCCGCCCGATCAGGTGACACCCTGCTGAGAACTTGTCCTACAAGAAGTACCTAACCGATCGGGCTGTCGGCCGATCGAACGACCGTCCGATCGAACGACCTGAAAGGTAAAGATACTTAAGTGCTTTCAAATGCTACAACAAAAACTTCAAAAGTCAAACCATCATACACAAACACATCCATCTCTAAGGAAGAAACAATCCACTCGAACAGCCATCCGATCGGCCTATCGACCGACCAGACAGCTGTCCGAACGGACTGTCAACCAAACGGTCAGCCGTTCGATCAGACTACCGTCCGATCGACCAGTTGTCCGACCCTCCAACACTTACTTTCCGTTTTACGCGTTGCTTATCGTTATACTATCGAACTATTCAGGCTAACCCTACTCTCAAGCGCGCTCCCTTCAATCCATCAATCATTGTGAGTATACTCGAACCCTTTTTGCTTTAGCACTTTTGGGTATTACATACGTTACTTATTCTAAATCACAATCGAACACACTACTCGATTACTTTAAACGCAAACCATTATCACATGTATTACGTGACTAAATGAATCCTTGTTGTTATGTTTACACGTGGAATGCTATCTACCTGCCTTAACGACGATAGTACTATAGTTTGGACTCGGCACCCGTTCACACGGGGTTGTTAAGGACAATTACTTGCATGGATTACGGTGGTAATCATGTATTGCGAACTGCCTCGGGCAGTCAACCCGCAGTCATTGGTATCGATAGATCCATGTCGATAATTAACATGCTTCGTTTTCTTCTGTGTACGTGCTGGTTATGCGTAAACTATTTCGAACTCTATTATGCTATTATCAAACTTGTATGCTCACCTTTACATTTTCTGTATTGACTTTATTTTAACGTATGTGACAGGTGTTTAAGATGCTTATCTGCTAGGGAGGCGAAGCTAGAATAAAAGTCTAGAGCATAGTTGTCTGTAGATCTTGCAGCTTGAGTCTCTAGACATAGATAAACAATATTTATATTTAAATCTGAGTTGTCAGAACAGAATATTTGCCTGGATCTTATCTGTAATAAGTTGATTGCTATTTGAGGTACGACATGGAACGTATTATATAAATTGAATAGTAATGATAATTGTTATGAAAACTTCTGGACAATCTGTTTCGCTCAATGCCATGCCCCGATGATTCCGCCATCGGTTGGGGTGTGACAGATTGGTATCAGAGCCATAACTATAGGGAATTAGGCAACACTCGACCTAGTCTGGGTCGATGTCTTAGAGACCTAGACTATAGTTAGGAACCAACAGACCAAGCTTAAGTGCTATATATCCTGCTATTTCTCGCCTACACTACACCATCACCACACTCGAACTTTCAAAAAATGAGAAAGCGATTTAGCCAAGATTAGGTGTGAAAACCGCAAACTCTCGACTAAATTGCTTGATCAATGCTATTTTTATCAATTTATCAATGATTTCTTCATTCTTTTCAATAACAAACGCTTGTTCAATGGGAGAATTATACCAAATCAGGAGTGAAATCCATATTTTGATGAATAATCTCCTCTATCTTACTAAAATCAAGGGGAAGTTGTCAAGCTAGGGGTGAAACCCTAACCTTGACGGCTATCCAAAAACTTTATCAGAACTCTCAGAAAAGCCTCGACGGACTCCAACGACCTGAACTCACAAGTATGGCTCAAGGGATGCGCGCCGAATGCCCAAGAATCGAGGCAGAGGCCGATCCCGAAAGTCGAGATGTGATGACAAGTTTTTTAGAATAGTCGAAACGCTTTGGATAGTCAATGTCTAATAGCCGCAGACAATCTATTTCTCGATTTTTACGTGTTTCGATTCTGAGCCCGCAACTGCTGACTCTGATGACTCGTTTATGTGTTTATGTGAGTTTGACTGTTTATGTGTTTAATTTTGATATTTACTCGATTTTGCTCTCACTCCGATTGACGCACACAACCCGCATTGCTCTCCTATCTCAAAACGCTAACAAGTCGCTACAATAAGAACAACATTATGCAACGATATACACTCTTACTATACCATTCGATATATTATACGCGATCGCTATACTCGAACAACTCGCGAGCTTTGAATGATAGGTTTCTGTATTCTGACTACGTCTGTGATTGAATGCGTATGTGCTTCTGTGTTTCTGTGCCCTGCGTGCAACGATATATGCTCTTACTATACCATTCGATATATTATACGCGATCGCTATACTCGAACAACTCGCGAGCTTTGAATGATAGGTTTCTGTATTCTGACTACCTCTGTGATTGAATGCGTATGTGCTTCTGTGTTTCTGTGCCCTGCGTGCTTACGTGCTTATGTGCTTCTGTGACTACGTGAATCTGGGGTTATGTGCCTATGTGTTTATATGATACGTGCTTCAACGTGTTCCTGAGCTTTAGTAAGTAGTAGACATGTGAGGTGAGATTCGATTTTGATGTGTCTGAGACCTACGACGATGTCTGTTGCAGACAATGTCGTCATCTGGACACCGAACCCCACTTACTCGCCAAGAAAAGAGAGACAGACGTCTTGCTGCTATCATTGCCAAACAAGTAGCAAAAGCTGTGAGCGATGTCTACGAAAATGTCAGCAAATCATCTGAGGAGTCGAGAACTGAAGCTCCCAAAGATGCTACCAAGACTGTTTTCAGCTTTAAACAGTTCAAGGCATGCGGACCAAAGGAATTCACCGGAGAAGATGGCCCAACGGCTATGTTTCAATGGTTTGATTCCATCGAAGTCACTCTGCGCCAAAGCGGTTGTCCAGAAAATCTCCGTACCCTAAACGCAACCGGTGTCTTCAGTCCCGAGCTCTAGACTGGTGGACGGCCGAGCGAAACAAACGCGGAAATGATGCAGCTTATGAGCTGACTTGGAAAGAGCTGAAAGCCATTATGATGGATGAATTCTGCCCTCCCTATGAACGCCAAAAGCTGGAGGACGAGTTTTGGAACATTAAGCAGAAGGATGGAGACAACGCTGCCCTGACTGCTCGCTTTAAACAGCTCAGCATCATCTGTCCCGATCAAGTCAAGACGTCAGATATGGCCATCAAGAAGTACACTCGAGCTCTACCCGATTGTGTTGCCGATGTTGTTCATGCCGCAAAGACCTCATCAATTGAAGAGACTTACCTGCTTGCCGCCGAGATCAACGACGAGCGAGTAAAAGCCGGTTTCTAGGATAAGCCCTCCAAGTCTCTACATCAAGCCACCACTGCACCGACCGCCGAAACCGCCACTGCTCAACCATCCAAGTCATCACGCCGCAAGAAGAAGCACAACAACAGCAGCTCCAACAACAAGAACTGTGCTGTCACTACCACTGCTGCCCCTCTGCAAGCTGTACCGGCTCAGCAGCAGTCCCATCATCGACCGGCACCAGTTACTCAAGCGCCGCCAGCAAAGCGTGCTTACACAGGTCCCCACCCGCTCTGCCCGACATGCTCATATCATCATCCGGTGGGTCTTGCCTGTCACTTCTGCGCTCATTGCAATTTGTACGGCCATTTCACTATCAACTGTCGCTATGGTCCTCGCAACACCGCAGCTCCTGCCACTACTCATCAAGCTCTACTCCCAGCCCCGCAAGGCCAACACGCAGCTCAGGCACCCGCGATCAATGCTCGAGTCTGCTTTGCATGTGGTGATCCAAACCACTTTGCAAACATGTGCCCAAACAGGGTGGTGAAGCAAGAGCCCTAGCAGCAACAGCAGCAGCCTCAACAGCAGCAACAAGCAGCACGCGCTAGAACCTTCAACATCAATGCTCGTCAAGCCCAGGCTGACAACAACGTGGTTAATGGTACGTTCCTTGTGAATGGTATTTATGCATCGTGTTTGTTTGATACTGGAGCGGAGAAGGAAAAGAAAAGGAAGGCATAAGTTAAAGACGTTCCCGTGGTCCGTGAATTTCCTCAGGCGTTCCCTGATGATCTTCCTGGACTACCGCCAAGTCGTGATATCGACTTCCGTATCGACCTCATTCCTGGAGCTAACCCCGTAGCCAAAGCCCCTTATCGACTCGCGCCATCCGAAATGTGGGAACTCTCGAACCAACTCCAGGAATTACTTGAAAAAGGTTTTATTCGCCCGAGCACCTCTCCTTGGGGCGCGCCAGTCCTCTTCGTTAAAAAGAAGGATGGGTCGTTCAGGATGTGCATCGACTACCGAGAATTGAATAAGTTAACCATCAAGAACCGTTATCCCCTACCTCGCATCGACGATCTGTTTGACCAACTGCAAGGTGCTACGTGTTTCTCAAAGATCGATCTACGCTCAGGCTATCATCAGCTACGCATCCAAGAGGAAGATATACCCAAAACTGCTTTTCGCACTCGTTATGGCCACTGTGAGTTCGTTGTTATTGCTTTTGGTTTAACCAACGCACCCACGGTTTTCATGGATCCGATGAATCGCGTGTGTAAGCCGTATCTTGACCGTTTCGTCATCGTGTTCATCGACGATGTCTTGATCTATTCCAAATCGAAAGCCGAACACGCGCAACATCTACGTTTAGTTCTCGAACTACTTCAGGGGAACCAACTCTATGCCAAGTTCTCCAAGTGCGAATTCTGGTTAGAAGAGGTTCAGTATCTGGGTCACATCGTGAATAGTCAAGGTATCCATGTCGATCCTGCGAAGATTGAAGCAGTTAAGAGTTGGGTTACACCAAAGAACCCGTCTGAAGTCCATTCTTTTCTCGGATTAGCGGGCTATTATCGATGATTTATCGAAGGATTCTCCAAGATCGCTGTGCCGCTTACCGCTCTTACGCATAAAGACAGGTCTTTTGTTTGTGGAACTGAACAAGAGTCCGCTTTCCAAACTCTCAAGCAGAAGCTTTGCAATGCTCCTGTTCTCACACTGCCCGATGGGAACGACGGTTTCATTGTCTATTGTGATGCTTCCAACCTTGGTCTTGGTTGTGTTCTCATGCAACGGGACAAGGTTATAGCTTACGCTTCTCGACAGCTCAAGATCCACGAGAAGAACTATACAACCCATGATCTCGAGCTAGGCGCGGTTGTTTTTGCATTAAAGATTTGGCGACACTACCTGTATGGTACCAAGTGTACGATCTTCACCGATCAAAAGAGTTTACAACACATCTTTGATCAGAAAGAACTCAATATGCGTCAACGCCGATGGGTAGAACTCCTCAACGATTACGACTGTGAGATTCGTTATCACCCAGGCAAGGCAAATGTCGTTGCCGACGCGCTCAGCAGACGGAGTTATTTGCTCAGCATTCGTAATACCCAAGCCCAACACGACCTCGAAACCCTCATCCGTGAAGCCCAACATTCTTGCTTTAATGAACGCACCTTGAAGAAGCAGAGAATCTATCACGATGGAGCTCAGCTTGTAAGCAAATCGAATGGGATCTTCTATTTTCTGGACCGAATTTGGATCCCTAAGCGGACCGAATTGCGAAAGAATATAATGGACGAAGCCCACAAATCCCGATATTCTATTCATCCCGGTGCTGATAAAATGTACCAGGACCTTCGCTACAAGTACGGGTGGCCGGGCATGAAAAGGGATATCGCTCTCTATGTCGGAAGATGCCTGAGTTGTGCAAGGGTCAAGGCTGAACATCAAAGGCCCTCTGGCTTACTCGAACAACCCCCAATTCCTATATGGATGTGGGAGAGTATAGCTATGGATTTCATAACCAAACTTCCGCCCACATCATCAGGTCACGACAGCATCTGGGTTGTCGTTGATCGTTTGACCAAATCAGCCCATGTTTTGCCAATACGGGAAGACTACAAGGTAGAACGATTAGCCCGAATCTACACCGACGAGATCATTTGTAATCATGGTACGCCTCGTGACATCATCTCTGACCGTGATGCCCGATTTACGTCACGACTGTGGGAAACGTTTCAAGCAGCTCTTGGTACGACGCTTAACTTAAGTACTGCATTCCATCCTCAAACCGACGGACAGACTGAAAGAACGAGCTGTACTCTTGAAGAGCTCCGTGCGTGTGTCATAGACTTCGGTGGTGATTGGAATAAATACCTGCCGCTAGTCGAATTCTCGTACAACAGCAGTTATCATACCAGCATCCAGATGGCACCATTCGAGGCTTTATATGGAAGAAGATATCGATCGCCTATTGTGTGGCACGAGATCGGTCACTCGCAATTAACCGGTCCTGAGCTATTACAAGAAACGACTGACAAAGTCCTCCAAATTCGAGACAACTTGTTGAAAGCTCGAAGTAGACAGAAAAGTTACGCCGATAGAAGACACAAGCCCCTGGAATTTGACGTTGGCGACTACGTACTCCTAAAGGTATCATCTTGGAAGGGTGTGGTCAGATTCAGCAAGAAAGGGAAACTAGCGCCTCAATATGTTGGACCTTTTAAGATTCTGGAAAGGATCGGAAAAGTTGCCTACAGACTCGAACTACCGGAGGAACTTAGTAACGTCCACCCGACTTTCCATGTGTCAAACCTCCGAAAGTGCCTTGCTGAGCATGATCTGATTGTACCTCTCGACGACCTTCAAATAAACGAAACGCTACACTTCGTGGAGAAGCCTGTCAAAATCATGGATCGCCAAACCAAGCAACTCAGACGCTCGCGCATTCCTATTGTGAAAGTCCGATGGGAAGGCAAACGAGGCGCGGAGTTCACTTGGGAACTCGAGAGCGACATGAAGGCAAAGTACCCGCAGTTGTTTAAGTGAAAGTCTAGAGAGAGAAAGTAGCAAAAGGTGATTCACGGTGTTGTGCAGCTTTCAGCCTAATTTCGGGACGAAATTCCCTAAACAAGGGGAGGCTGTAACACCCCGTGTTTTCGAAAGTCAAAGTCAAGATTGACTTCTTTGACGGTAGTTAGTCTATTTTATGTTTACATTAGTTGTATTATGTGGAGTGATAAAGTAAAATCGAATTAATCGAAGTTTATTTATCGATGCGAACCGCTTTACGACTGTGAATGATAGGAAGTAACAATGCGATAAAGTCCATTAATCAGTAATCGAGCTAATCTAATCATCATCGAACTCGAGACTCGAATTACGCGAATTTTGGTGTTAATATACGTGTGTGTGTGCCTTATGTGTTACTTGTGCGTGTCTACTTTATGTTATGTGTGGTAATCAATCGAAACTCGACTCGAAATCGAAACCCAATCGAACTCAATCGAAATCGAATTATCATAATTGGTGGAGAAGAGACAGTGCAAGATATAGATGATTCTATGTTAGATATAGTGGTTGGGATTAAAAGTAATTTGAATAGAAAACACTATCGTATTCTCATCAATCGCAATCGAGATCGAAATATCAAAAATCGTCGCACCGAACACTTGAATCGTGCAGCTGAACGGTCAGGCTACCAGCCGATCGAACAACCAGCCGATCGGACTACTGTCCAATCGGACAGGCTGTCCGATCGAACTGCCTGGCCGATCGGCCAGCACTTTCCTTATTTGGCATCCTATAAATACCCCTTGTCACTCACAAACTTTCTACTTTTGGAAACCTCTATCAGACCAGCTCGTGCTCCCCTCTTTTTCTCAGATTTCTCCCAATTCTGGTAAGATTTCATCCTAAATCTTGTACTTTCTTGATCTACACGCACTCCTACACCTTTCTATCTTTCAAATCTTGATTTCTAACCGTGAAATCATCAAGATTCAAGTGTTCTAGGATGATGTCATCATGGTGTTGAAGAACTTCATGTTTTGGCCTCAATCCACCAAGAATAACTTGGATCTAGCCGATTTCTACATAAACAAACAAAGATCTTTCATGGATCTAAACATTTACACGGTGAAAAGGATTGAAAGATGGTTTTCCAACTTTCTTTCAACTCTTTTACACTCAATGCCTTCAAACCGATAGAAACGGAGCTTGTGCCGATTTGCTAATCATTCTGGTGGTTGCATGACTCAAGATCCGGATTCTATCCACGAGGTTCACCAATTTCGGGTTAAACGTTAAACTCCGTTCCGAACAGTTCCCCGGCCGGATTTGGGTGATTCCTGTCCGATCAGAAGAAACAAGTTAGAACGAGGGTTCTATGGTTCGACTCGTTGTCAAAACACCTCGATATAATGACAAAACAATCAGAACAGCCAAGTGTTAGACGAACAGGTTGATCAGGTCAGGATGACTGACCGATCGGACTGTTGTCCGAACGGACAGCCAGCCGAACGGACAGTCAGCCGATCGACTGGCCAGCCGATCGGCTAGCACAAGGTCCCACACTTAATCAATTATTTTGAGGACCAGTATTGAACGAACAGCTGTTCGATCGGACTACCGTCCGATCGGATTACTCTTCGGATCATGAGATACTATACTTCAACACTTAGTCGATTTTCAACGTGTTCAATGCACTAAGAGTGCCACTCGATCGAAACAGCCGTCCGATCAGGTGACACCCTGTTGAGAACTTGTCCTGCTAGAAGTACCTAACCGATCGGGCTGCCGGCCGATCGAACGACCGTCCGATCGACCGACCTGAAAGGTAAAGATACTTCAGTGCTTTCAAATGCTACAGCGAAAACTTCAAACGTCAAACCATCATACACAAACACATCCATCTCTAAGGAAGAAACAATCCACTCGAACAGCCATCTGATTGGCCTATCGACCGACCGGACAGCTGTCCGAACGGGCTGTCAACCGAACGGTCAGCCGTCCGATCGGACTACCGTCCGATCGACCAGCTGTCCGACCCTCCAACACTTACTTTCTGTTTTACGCGTTGCTTATCGTTATACTATCGAACTATTCAGGCTAACCCTACTCTCAAGCGCTCCCTTCAATCCATCAAACGCTGTGAGTATACTCGAACCCTTTTTGCTTTAGCACTTTTGGGTGTTACATACGTTACTTATTCTAAATCACAATCGAACACACTACTCGATTACTTTAAACGCTAACCGTTATCGCATGTATTACGTGACTAAATGAATGCTTGTTGTTATGTTTACGCGTGGAATGTTGTCTACCTGCCTTAACGACGATAGTACTATAGTTTGGACTCAGCACCCGTTCACACAGGGGTTGTTAAGGACAATTACTTGCATGGATTACGGTGGTTATCGTGTATTGCGAACTGCCTCGGGCAGTCAACCCGCAGTCGTTGGTATCGATAGATCCATGTCGATAATTAACATGCTTCGTTTTCTTCTGTGTACGTGCTGATTTTGCGTAAACTATTTCGAACTCTATTATGCTATTATCAAACTTGTATGATCACCTTTACATTTTATGTATTGACTTTATTTTAACGTATGTGACAGGTGTTTAAGATGCTTATCTGCTAGGCAGGCGAAGCTAGAATAAAAGTCTAGAGCATAGTTGTCTGTAGATCTTGCAGCTTGAGTCTCTAGACATAGATAAACAATATTTATATTTAAATATGAGTTGTCGGAACAGAATATTTGCCTGGATCTTATCTGTAATAATTTGATTGCTATTTGAGGTACGGTATGGGACGTATTATATAAATTGAATAGTAATGATAATTGTTATGGAAACTTCTGGACAATCTGTTTCGCTCAGTGCCATGCCCCGATGATTCCGCCATCGGTTGGGGTGTGACAATTTAAAGGTTAAAATCGGTAAAAGATCGGTACCGAACGAGAACCGAAAGTACCGATCCCGAAAACGGAAAAAGGTGGATACCGAATTAGTACCGAAAGTGATTTTGGTACGGTAAATTCGGTGTTGGTACTAGTTTAGTTTTGGGATTTGGTATCATTTGCTCATCCCTAGATGGGGTACTAACGTGGCGATTGAATTATCCTACAAACCGTGAGAATAGATAGTAGTACTTAAAAAAGTTAAATTATCACACACTAAAACAATACATAAGTAGCACTTTTGAATTATATTAGCATATAAAAATTAGTCAAGATAATTGATTTTAGCACATATGTGAATGATATTAGAACATTGAAAACAAAATTAAGATCCAAATAAAGAATTAATTGTTTTTAGCATAATTATGGGAATTTAATATAATTGATATTATTTAGTTTATTATTTACAATTTCTTTATAACTGGTTGGATGGCTCATGACACTTTTTAAATGATTCTTAAAGTTTGCATACGAAATGTAGCTCCGTTACCAATTTTCTCAGGGTTGGATCATCCTGGCTAGTCGGATTAATGAACCAAATAAGACTACTGGTTTGATGAACAGAATAGGCTGGTCACGAATATACTAGTAATTACCTTAACCAAAGTTTTCGAAACTTTGATAATTTCTCCTAGCCCTAAAATAAGTTGTTGCATGATACATTTTTCACACTAAAGTCCAGTCACCTTTACAATGCGTACTTCGTTGAAGACCTCCCGTATACAACTCAGAAATTCAGGGGGTGAATGTTTGCCCGCAGTTACGTACATGGGTACGGCTGGAAAAATTAAATTTGTCCACAAGTTTATGATTAAACATTGTTAATTAATTGGCGGATAACCGTCTAGTATGCCATACGTATTGAGTTAAAATGTGTGTTAGATAATTACTGTGTAATTAATCAACAATGTTTAATCATTAACTTTGTGAACCAATTAAGTTAATTGTTCCAGCCATTATCATGTACGGTTAGCCGACTCCCAGATTCCCAACAAGCTTGTCACTTGGCTTTGTCAATCTGAGCTTCACAAAGTCGATATATATTCTTCGACTTCATCTCCCTGCCAATAAAACATTATTTGAGCTTATAAAGATTCTTCGACTTCATCTCCCTGCGACCCTGCCAATAAAACATTATTTGAGCTTATAAAGAGATTGATATATTCTTGTGCAGTTAAAAAATAAAATTTCTAACGTTTCATTTTATGTCTCATTTGTATGTGCAACACAACAAAAATGAGATGGATTGGTGCCTCATTTGTATGTGCAACATAACAAAAAATGAGATGGATTGGTACAAATCTTTTATTTTTTTCTTTTAAAAAAAAGGTTTAAGAAATTAGCCGGGTGATTATCCTCTTTGACAGAAGTTCACATTTTGCAATACCTTCACCAGTTTGTGCCGGCAATGCTTCTGTTCCTTGGTTTATATCATAATCAACAGTAGTTTAAACTTTAAATAATGCTACTTAGAAGTAATCGCTTGTACAATGTAAGAATTGAAATCGGCTCAGCATATTTTCCCATAATCCACTCTCTATATATAGATTCTTCGAACATCTCATGTGATATGTGCTCAAACTCTCCAATAAACATGGAGATAAAGAGAACCAATCTTTTACCTGAGGTTTTTCTTATCCTGGTTCTTACTTTCACCAACATCTTTGCCATCGCTTCTGCGAATTCCGACCAAACAGAAACCTACATTGTCCACTTAAACGCTCCTGATGGCGTAAGGTTTGATAAGCCCGAAGACCGTCGAGGTTGGTATAATTCCTTTCTGAAGGCGAGCACTGCCGACTCAGATGTGAAACCGAGCTTGATCCATGCATACCACAATGTGTTCACTGGGTTTGCAGCCAAGCTGACTGCCGATCAAGTTAAAGCAATGGAAAATATGGACGGGTTCGTGTCAGCAAGACGTGAAAGGGTGTACAAGCTGCATACGACACATACTCCAACGTTCTTGGGGTTGCATCAGAATTTAGGGGTCTGGAATGGATCAAACTACGGAAAGGGAATCATAATCGGGGTTTTAGACACTGGAATTACACCCGGACATCCTTCTTTTGATGATAAAGATGTCCCTCCTCCTCCTGCAAAGTGGAAAGGCAAATGTGATGGTTCATGGTGTAACAATAAGCTGATCGGAGCGAGAGATTTTACGAACAGTACTGGTACCGGTTCACCGGTTGATGAAGAGGGACACGGGACCCACACTTCTAGTACCGCTGCTGGGAACTTTGTTGATGGTGCCAATCAGGGCCGTTCCTAGGTTTTTGGAGACCCCAAGCGAATTATGAGGTAGGGGCCCTAATTCACCGACAAACTCTCCTCCAATCCCGACGCAATGGGTGATTGCCCTTACTTTTTTCGTTTCGTGATAGCTGCTAGCCTAGAAATTTAAAGCAGGTTGCAATGGGAAGTGGGAACGATGATTGCGGCTGTATTTAGGGGCTTTAAGCCGCTAAACATTGATGATTTGGTTGATGGTTATTGTGTTGTAATAGTTGGAAATCAAGGCGAAATGGGTTTTGAAACTTGACCTTTATTTGCTAAACAATATTTATTTTGGACTCCTTGAATGAAAAATCAGTTTAGTTTTGAAATAAACGTATTTCTTTGGGCCTAATACATACATATAGTATATATAATTTTTTTTAAACTTGGAGGCCCTTATTTTTTGGTGGCCCTAGGCCCGTGCCTAGGTTGACAAGCCTATAGGGCCGGCCCTGGTGCCAATGTGTTTGGACAAGCAAATGGCACTGCAGCTGGAATGGCGCCGCTTGCTCACTCGGCCATGTATAAAGTTTGTGATGATATCGGTTGTTTCGGTAGTGCCATCTTAGCAGGTATGGATGCAGCCATTGAAGACGGAGTGGATGTGCTTTCACTCTCGCTCGGTGGAGCTTCAGTTCCATTTTACGAGGATAGTATCGCGGTTGGTGCGTTTAGTGCTATTCGGAATGGAATCTTTGTAAGTTGTTCAGCAGGGAATGCTGGTCCAGTGAATGCATCATTGGCAAATGAGGCACCATGGATTCTCACTGTAGGTGCTAGCACCGTCGATAGAAGCATAAGAGCAACCGTTTATCTCGGAAACAAGGACTTATTTGATGGCGAATCTTTGTTCCAACCAAAAGATTTTCCTCAAGACTATATGCCACTCGTGTACCCTGGTTTGAACGGCGGTCAAGATGCAGCATGGTGCGCTCCTGGATCGTTAAATGATATCGATGTTAAAGGGAAAGTAGTGTTGTGTGATAGAGGTGGTAACATTGCAAGGATTGCCAAAGGGCAGACTGTAAAAGATGCTGGAGGGGCAGCGATGATTCTCGCAAACGCAGAGATAGACGGGGATACTACAGAAGTCGATGCTCATGTTCTTCCTGCATCACATGTTGCTTATTATGTTGGTGTTACAATCAAAACATACATCAATTCAACCTCATCCCCGGCGGCCACAATCATATTTCGGGGAACTGTTATTGGCGTAGATTCAGCTCCTGCAATGGCTTCTTTCTCGTCCCGGGGACCGAGCTTGGCAAGCCCGGGAATCCTGAAGCCCGATATCGTCGGTCCTGGAGTTAGCATTCTTGCAGCTTAGCCCATATCTGTCGAAAACTCGACACAAACAAAAGCAACATTTAACATGATATCTGGGACTTCAATGTCATGCCCACATCTTTCTGGTATATCAGCACTGTTAAAAAGTGCACATCCTGATTGGTCTCCAGCAGCCATCAAGTCTGCAATCATGACCACAGCAGATAAGCTAAACCTCGGTGGCCAGCCCATCAAGGACGAGAGAGATCTCCCTGCAAACGTCTTTGCAGTCGGTGCTGGACACGTCAACCCATCGAAAGCCAGTGATCCAGGACTGATTTTCGACATCCAACCTGACGACTACATACCTTATTTATGCGGTCTTGGATATACCAGCAAACAAGTTGGAGTCATTGTGCAGAAAGAGGTGTTGGGAATTTTATAAATAATATTATATTATGAGATAATATAATGATTATTTAATAACTAAGCCAAGATGAATGAGAGATCTTGTGCATTAAGTTTGTGTGTTGGAACCATAAACATGTGGGAAATTGAGCTTGTCCCACATAGGTGGAGAGATAAATCTTTTGTGGATTTATAATTAGAATTCTCTACACGAATGTATTCTTGTATGACAACTCACACCCAGTGGTAGCCAGGAGGGTGCGAAGCATCATTAGAACCCAAACTGGTTTGGTGCTAAGTAAATCTCATTATGTGGATAAGATTCTTGAGAAGTTCAATCCTGGGGACACGAGTGTAGCTCAAACTCCAGTTGATACCTCTCAACATTTGTCAAAAAATAGAGGCGAGAGTGTTGCTCAATTGGAATACTCAAGGATCATTGGCAGTCTTATGTATCTCATGTCATGTACTCGACCAGACTTAGCATATGCTGTGAGTAGGCTAAGTAGATATACTAGTAATCCTAGTATGACAAGATTGTTAAGGTATTTGAGATACACGAGAAATTATGGACTGCATTATGGCCAAAATCCAGCTGTTGTGGAAGGATTCAGTGATGCCAACTAGATATCTGATACGAAAGATTCTAGATCTACAAGTGGTTATGTGTTTACCCTTGGAGGAGCGGCTATATCTTGGAAGTCGTCCAAACAAACTCTTATAGCTAGATCCACGATGGAATCTGAGTTTATCGCGTTAGATAAAGCTGGAGAAGAGGTAGAATGGTTGCGTCAATTCTTGGAATATGTTCCAAGATGGCCTAAGCCTTTGACTGCTATTTGCATACATTGTGATTGCCAATCAGCTATTGGTAGAGCTCAAAGTGCAATGTATAATAGCAGATCAAGGCACATGTGACGTCAGCATAACACGATACGACAACTACTCTCAACTGGAGTTATCACGATTGACTATGTGAGGTCAAAGGATAACATTGCGGATCCGCTTACAAAAGGCTTAAGCAGAGAGGTAGTACGTAAGTCGTCAATGGGAATGGGTTTAAAGCCCTTGGAGTAAGTTTGTACAACGGAAAACCTATCCTAGAAGATTGGAGATCCCATGATCTAGGTTCAATAGGACCACCTAACTGTACGAACTGAGGTCACTGTGGGGGAGTACCTCAACATACAAAGGGAGTTACAAACTTCCTAGTCCATTCCTACTTAAATTCAGTGATATCAAGAAAGGTTAAGCATATGGCTTTTAATGATTTGTAAATCACCTATGTTAGAGAGAAGTGGGGTCGCCTAGAATGGAATTGGGGGCACAATTCCTAGAGCTCTCGCAGAACCAGGATGGTGTTCCATGACCATAACGGACACAACTATGAGGGGTTAGCCAGACCAGGAAGAGTAATGTGTGATGTGTAATAACGTCTACATAAAAAGGGGTTGGTTCAAGGACATCGCGTCTACTAACCGCTAGGATACTAAGTATATGTCACAAAGGAGGGTTCAAAGGGAAACCTACCTATCCTGCATTACTTAACCGCTGAAATTTTATCATGACACTTGAGTGTATGGGACGATCTCCATTCATGTGGGGGATTGTTGGGAATTTTATAAATAATATTATATTATGAGATAATATAATGATTATTTAATAATTAAGCCAAGATGAATTAGAGATCTTGTGCATTAAGTTTGTGTGTTGTAACCATAAACATGTGGGAAATTGAGCTTGTCCCACATAGGTGGAGAGATAAATCTTTTGTGGATTTATAATTAGAATTCTCTACACGAATGTATTCTTGTATGACAACTCACACCCAGTGGTAGCCAGGAGGGTGCGAAGCACCCGACCCGCGCCCGCGCCCGCGCCCGGGCACGGGCACGGGCACGGGCACGGGACCGGGACAAGGGCGATGGGCGCAATGTGGCGCTTTGATGGCGCACTTTGCTATTTTTTAGATGCGTCTTGGTTTTTGTGGCTTGAGCAAGTGGTCTGGTGACTGTTTAGATTCCTACTGGCTAAGGTGAATTAAGTTCTCATTGAATATGAGACTTAATTTTTATTGAATTCAGTATTCAATATGACCATCATTGTCATTGAATTCGTTATTGAATTTTGTATTCAATATAACATTTCAGTTAGAATTCTAAATAGGAATATATACAAGTTGTGTGCTTTGTCTAAGACACACTGAAAATTACACATTCATATGGTTCATAGCACACACAGAGAATTTCCTAACTTCGAATCCCTGAGAACTCTTGTGTCAGGTATTTTTTCAGGTGCTAGGCTAATCCCGGCAGTACAATCTGCTTAGGCTGTTGTACCCTGGGAAACAAACGGGTTCACCTGTGTGGCCCAAAATCTATTTTAAGGGAAGCGTGATCTTCACGTGCCTCAGTCACCATTGGTTTTCGTTTTATTCTTTTTTTTTTCCTTGTAATCTGTTCTTAGTTTAATTTAAATTTCTTGTATTGTAATTTCTTTCAGTTTACTTCTGTTCTTCTTTATGTATTGTAATCAGAATGTTTATTAATAAAATTTGTTATTTTATTTATTTTGTGAACGGTCTCCTACAAGCTTAAAACAGATTTTTAAACCCGTTCACTGTTTTGGTTTTAAAAAAAAAATTATAAACAGTTTGTTATTGTTTATTATCAAACTTTTGCAGTTGGTATTGGTTTTCTGTAAACCAATTTGTTTCTGCCTTAAGCTGACTGATTTTCTGCTCTTGTTTCAGAAATGGCTACTGTCGCAGCAACCACATCAACCACCGTTGGATCCACATCCACTACCATGGGACCATTGGTTGGTACCCAAGCGGCTCAAGCAGTTGCTAACCATGCTGAAAAACCAGAGAAGTTTACTGGTTTGAACTTTAAGAGATGGCAACAAAAGATGTCGTTCTATCTGACCACTCTAAACCTTGCGAGGTTTTTGACAGAGTCTCCTCCTGTTCTCGCAGAAGGGACATCTGATGTCCAATCTGTGAGTGCTATTGATGCTTGGAAACACTCTGAGTACCTATGCCGCAACTATGTGTTGAATGGCCTATCAGACGCCTTGTATAACGTGTATCTCAAGGTTCCAACTGCCAAAGAGTTTTGGGAGTCATTGGAAGGGAAATACAAGACTGAGGATGCGGGTACTAAAAAGTATGTTGTGGCTAGGTTTTTGGACTATAAAATGATTGATTCAAAAACTGTGATGAGTCAAGTCCAAGAACTGCAGATTATTCTTAATGATATTCTGTCAGAAGGGATGAATCTGAGTGAAACATTCCAAGTGGCAGCAATCGTTGAAAAATTGCCTCCTAGTTGGGTGGACTTCAAGAATTACCTTAAGCATAAGCGAAAGGAAATGACTATCGAAGACCTTGTGGTTCGTCTTCGTATTGAAGAAGACAATAGAATAGCACACAAAGGAGGTCAAGTTGAAGCTTCTGCAAAAGCGAACCTTGTGGAACATGGTCAATCCTCAAGGGGTCACAAGGGTAACAAAGGCCACAAGTTCAATGGAAAAGGGAAGAACAAAGGTGTTGACCTTGGGCCAAAGAAAGGTGGTGTGAAGAAGAAGGCTGGTCCCTTTAAAGGGAAGTGTTACAACTGTGGACAAACTGGTCACCGTGCTAACCAATGTAAAGAGCCTAAACGTGACACGGCTCTTATGGTTGATGATGATGGTATGCCATTAGTGGCCATGATTTCAGACCTCACTGCCATGGCGGAGGAGGTAAATTTGGTGGGTAGCGAGCCAAAAGGATGGTGGGTTGATACTGGGGCAACCCGCCATGTGTGCCCAGATAGGACCCTCTTTAATACATTTAAAGAGGTGGTGGGAGAAAAGTTGTACATGGGTAATGCTGCTACAGCTGATATCAAGGGGAGAAGGTGATGTGATCTTGAAGTGGACTTCTGGGAAAGAGCTCACTTTGAAGAATGTGCTTTATGTTCCAGACCTGCGCAAGAGTCTTGTGTCGGGTTGGATGCTTAACAAGCATGGTTTTCGTTTGGTTTTTGAAAGTGATAATTTTGTTTTAACTAAGCGTGGTATGTTTGTTGGAAAGGGCTATGCCCAGAATGGCATGTTTAAACTTAATGTAATGGTTGTTAAGAAAAACATGAATAAAAGTGCTAGTACTTCTGCTTACTTGGTTGAGTCTCCTAATGTTTGGCATGGACGTCTTGGTCATGTAAATTTTAATTCGATGCGTCGTTTAATTAAATTAGATTACATACCAACTTTTGCCATTGACTCTAAAACAAAATGTAAAACATGTGTTGAAGCCAAACAAACAAGATCATCCTTCAAATCAGTTGAAAGAATAACTGAACCCCTTGATCTGATTCACACTGATGTGTGTGACTTAAAATCAATTCCTACCAGAGGTGGTAATAAATATTTTATTACCTTTATTGATGACAATACAAGATATTGTTATGTTTACTTACTTAAGAGTAAGGATGAAGCAATTGATAAGTTTATCTTGTATAAAGCTGAAGTTGAGAATCAACTCAACAAGAAAATAAAACGTGTGAGAAGTGATAGAGGAGGTGAATATGTTTCACCATTTGGGGAATTATGTGCAAAAAGTGGCATAATACACGAGTGTACCCCTCCTTATACACCCCAATCAAATGGCATCGCGGAGCGAAAGAATCGTACACTAAAAGAAATGATGAATGCCATGTTGATAAGTTCTGGGATGAGCCAGGACATGTGGGGGGAGGCCATTTTGTCGGCTAATTTTTTGTTAAATAAAATACCTTTCAAAAATAAGGACATAACACCTCATGAATTGTGGTGGGGATATAAATCATCCTATAAATACTTGAAAGTGTGGGGGTGCCTGGCCAAGGTGATTGTTACACCCCCTAAGGCACTTAGAATAGGGCCAAAAACTGTTGATTGTATTTTCATTGGATATGCCAAAAACGGTAGCTCACATCGTTTTCTTGTATATGAATCCAAGAATCCTGATGTGCACAAGGACTCTATCATAGAGACAAGGCCAGGAAATGTGACTTACTTTGAAGAAGAGTTTCCAATGTTAGTAAAAACTCATGCGAGTTCTTCAACAACCAATCATGCAAGTTCATCAACAATGGTTGATGAGACTGTTCGAGAGGAAACTCAAGAACAATTAGAGGTTGAAGAGGGTGAGCCAAGAAGAAGTAAAAGGCAAAGGACTGAGAAATCCTTTGGGCCTGACTTTCTTACATTCATAGTTGAGAGTGAGCCTCAAACCTATCGAGAAGCAGTTACCTCTTCAGATGGACCTCAATGGAAAGAAGCCATCAAGAGTGAAATTGATTCTATCTTGCAGAATCATACTTGGGAGCTAGTAGATCTTCCACCAGGGTGCAAGCCACTTGGATATCGATGGATATTCAAGAAAAAGATGAAAGCTGATGGCTCTGTCGACAAGTACAAGGCAAGGCTTGTGATCAAAGGGTTTAGACAAAAGGAAGGTCTTGACTATTTTGACACATACTCGCCTGTGACCAGAATAACCTCAATTAGATTGGTGCTTACAATTGCGGCTTTGAGAAATTTGGAAATACATCAAATGGATGTAAAAACTGCATTTCTCAATGGGGAATTAGAGGAAGAGATTTACATGGAGCAACCAGAGGGTTTTTCTGCTCCTGGCTAAGAGGGTAAAGTGTGTAAACTCATCAAGTCATTATATGGCTTGAAGCAAGCTCCAAAACAATGGCATCAAAAGTTTGACCAAGTTATGCTTAACAGTGGTTTCAAAATAAATGAATGCGATAAATGTGTCTATGTGAAAGACACTTCTAAGGGTTATGTGATCTTATGCCTTTATGTAGATGATATGCTCATCATTGGGCGTGATGATAAGATGATCAGATCTACTAAAGACATGTTGAAAGCGAGATTTGACATGAAAGATATGGGTCTAGCTGATGTGATTCTTGGAGTAAAGATCATTAGAACCCAAACTGGTTTGGTGCTAAGTCAATCTCATTATGTGGATAAGATTCTTGAGAAGTTCAATCCTGGGGACACGAGTGTAGCTCAAACTCCAATTGATACCTCTCAACATTTGTCAAAAAATAGAGGCGAGAGTGTTGCTCAATTGGAATACTCAAGGATCAATGGCAGTCTTATGTATCTCATGTCATGTACTCGACCAGACTTAGCATATGCTGTGAGTAGGCTAAGTAGATATACTAGTAATCCTAGTTCAGATCACTAGAAGGGTATGACAAGATTGTTAAGGTATTTGAGATACACGAGAAATTATGGACTGCATTATGGCCAAAATCCAGCTGTTGTGGAAGGATTCAGTGATGCCAACTGGATATCTGATACGAAAGATTCTAGATCTACAAGTGGTTATGTGTTTACCCTTGGAGGAGCGGCTATATCTTGGAAGTCGTCCAAACAAACTCTTATAGCTAGATCCACGATGGAATCTGAGTTTATCGCGTTAGATAAAGCTGGAGAAGAGGCAGAATGGTTGCATCAATTCTTGGAATATGTTCCAAGATGGCCTAAGCCTTTGACTGCTATTTGCATACATTATGATTGCCAATCAGCTATTGGTAGAGCTCAAAGTGCAATGTATAATGGCAGATCAAGGCACATGCGACATCGGCATAACACGATACGACAACTACTCTCAACTGGAGTTATCACGATTGACTATGTGAGGTCAAAGGATAACATTGCGGATCCGCTTACAAAAGGCTTAAGCAGAGAGGTAGTACATAAGTCGTCGATGGGAATGGGTTTAAAGCCCTTGGAGTAAGTTTGTACAACGGAAAACCTATCCTAGAAGATTGGAGATCCCATGATCTAGGTTCAATAGGACCACCTAACTGTACGAACTGAGGTCACTGTGGGGGAGTACCTCAACATACAAAGGGAGTTACAAACTTCCTAGTCCATTCCTACTTAAATTCAGTGATATCAAGAAAGGTTAAGCATATGGCTTTTAATGATTTGTAAATCACCTATGTTAGAGAGAAGTGGGGTCGCTTCGAATGGAATTGGGGGCACAATTCCTAGAGCTCTCGCAGAACCAGGATGGTGTTCCATGACCATAACGGACACAACTATGAGGGGTTAGCCAGACCAGGAAGAGTAATGTGTGATGTGTAATAACGTCTACGTAAAAAGGGGTTGGTTCAAGGACATCGCGTCTACTAACCGCTAGGAGACTAAGTATATGTCACAAAGGAGGGTTCAAAGGGAAACCTACCTATCCTGCATTACTTAACCGCTGAAATTTTATCATGACACTTGAGTGTATGGGACGATCTCCATTCATGTGGGGGATTGTTGGGAATTTTATAAATAATATTATATTATGAGATAATATAATGATTATTTAATAATTAAGCCAAGATGAATGAGAGATCTTGTGCATTAAGTTTGTGTGTTGTAACCATAAACATGTGGGAAATTGAGCTTGTCCCACATAGGTGGAGAGATAAATCTTTTGTGGATTTATAATTAGAATTCTCTACACGAATGTATTCTTGTATGACAACTCACACCCAGTGGTAGCCAGGAGGGTGCGAAGCACCCGACCCGCGCCCGCGCCCGGGCACGGGCACGAGACCGGGACGAGGGCGATGGGCGCAATGTGGCGCTTTGATGGCGCACTTTGCACTTCGCACGCTCGCATCGCCGCTTTTTTAGATGCATCTTGGTTCTTGTGGCTTGAGCAAGTGGTCTGGTGACTGTTTAGATTCCTACTGGCTAAGGTGAATTAAGTTCTCATTGAATATGAGACTTAATTTTTATTGAATTCAGTATTCAATATGACCATCATTGTCATTGAATTCGTTATTGAATTTTGTATTCAATATAAAATTTCAGTTAGAATTCTAAATAGGAATATATACAAGTTGTGTGCTTTGTCTAAGACACACTGAAAATTACACATTCGTATGGTTCATAGCACACACAGAGAATTTCCTAACTTCGAATCCCTGAGAACTCTTGTTTCAGGTATTTTTTTCAGGTGCTAGGCTAATCCCGGCAGTACAATCTGCTTAGGCTGTTGTACCCTGGGAAACAGACGGGTTCACCTGGGTGGCCCGAAATCTGTTTTAAGGGAAGCGTGATCTTCACGTGCCTCAGTCACCATTGGTTTTCGTTTTATTCTTTATTTTTCCTTGTAATCTGTTCTTAGTTTAATTTAAATTTCTTGTATTGTAATTTCTTTCAGTTTACTTTTGTTCTTCTTTATGTATTGTAATCAGAATGTTTATTAATAAAATTTGTTATTTTATTTATTTTGTGAACGGTCTCCTACAAGAGGTGACGTGCACGGAAGTTATACCAGAAGCACAACTTAACTATCCTTCATACGCGGTTACTTTAGCACATGGTGAAATTAAAATTTTCACAAGGACAGTGACTAATGTTGGTGAAGCAAATTCAACTTACATCGTAACGTATGTTGCTTTACCGATCGGTCTAGATTTATTAGTTCACCATGCAGAGCTCCAATTCAGCGAAGTGAATCAAAAGTTGAATTATACAGTGATGTTTATACGTGACCAAGAAGCGGAGGTGAAAGCTCCATACGGGGAAGGGTATATTAGTTGGAGTTCTATTAAAAACACGGTGATAACCCCATTCTCTGTCAAGTTTGTGTGAGGGGAAACACCAAAGTCTGGATCCCACATTTTTCTAGTTTTATTTGAATTATGTTCTCTATCATGCTTGTTTATGTTTGTTGGACTTGTCCATCATTAATAACGCTTGTTTTTTTACTTCATAAATTGGGTCGAGTTTAACTATTAAACTCATTAATGAGATAAAATAAGTTGTTGGTTATACAGTTTTTCTCATTTATTGTAGGCCCTAATCAACCTTAAACATGAACTTCATCCGGATCGTTGCGAGGGTTGAGAATTTAATCATCTCTTGTATAATTTATGCGCATACTTTCAAGTTTGAGGATGACGGTGTTCATGGTGCGTGGAAGCACCATGAGCTCATGTGAAGGATGACAGAACAGAACCTTTCTCTTTGGTGAGAAACCGTTGACTGTTTTCGCTTCCGGGTGCAACATTAAAACATGGGAAAATTACCAAAATGTCTCTTGACCAAGTGCATTTGCAAAATTGTCACCTTCCTGCGTCCTTGGAAGGTCCTCCCTGCCTCGGAAGCGTCCGCCTTTCACGTTGAAGCGTCCGTTTCCTTTCAAGCGACACGTGTCCGATGTTGAAGCGTCCGCCTTTCACGTTGAAGCGTCCGTTTCCTTTCAAGCGACACGTGTCCGATGTTGAAGCGTCCGCCTTTCACGTTGAAGCGTCCGCCTTTCACTTGAAGCGTCCGATTCCTTTCAAGCGACACGTGTCCGATGCAATGCGTCCGCGAAGCTTCTTAAGCGTCGGCCAACGACGCAGGTTCGTTCCGTATCTTTGTCCAATTTATATATATATATATATATATATATATATATATATAGGGGGCTGCTAGAATGAGAACCACCCCGAGTTGTAAGAACCGCGAGAACTATACCCCACGGAGCGCCGTTCGCCATGATTTTTTTTTACAAGTAGATGTGTGTATTATAAACACAGCCGTAAAAAATCATGGCGAACGGCGCTCCTTGGGGTGTAGTTTTTTACACCACAAGTTTGGTGTTTTTAATTTTTTTTTCTTTTTTCTTTTTTTTTCCACCAAACTTGTGGTGTAAAAAACTACACCCCACGGAGCGCCGTTCGCCATGATTTTTTACGGCTGTGTTTATAATATACACATCTACTTGTAAAAAAAATCATGGCGAACGTCGCTCCGTGGAGTGTAGTTCTCGCGGTTCTTACAACTCGAGGTGGTTCTCATTCTAGCGGCTCCCTATATATATATATATAGAGAGAGAGAGAGAGAGAGAAAGTATAATGTACTTCAAGGCTTAACCTACATTAACATGCATAACAAAAAATACAACGTGCGTTATTATCATAGAACGTGCGTGATTATAGTCCCATGCGTGATTATGTGGTCCCATGCGTGATTATGTGGTCCCATGCGTGATTATACCCCTGATCCAACGGTTACCATTGTCTCCTACGTGATGTATGATAAGGCTTTTTGTATGTTAACCTTACTCTATATATATATATATATATATATGAGTTAAATGCCATTTTAGTCCCTGTGGTTTGGGCCATTTTGTCAGTTTAGTCCAAAGGTTTCATTTTTAACCTGTGGATCCAAAAAGGTTTCACAGTTGCCATTTTAGTCCACTGGGTTAACTTCATTCGTTTTTCTGTTAACGAGAAGGCCAATTCGGTCATTTTATATGGCTGAATTGCCCTTTTAGTTAACAGAATTACATACAAAATGACCAAATTGGCCTTCTCGTTAACAGAAAAAATGGATGAGGTTAACCTAGTGGACTAAAATGGCAACTGTGAAACCTTTTTGGACCCACAGGTTAAAAATGAAACCTTTTGACTAAACTGTCAAAATGACCCAAACCACAGGGACTAAAATGGCATTTAACTCTATATATATATATATATATATATATATATATAACTTATAAACATTTTTCTAACATGGGATCATGTGCATGCTCTTTATAAAAATTAAACTATATGTATGTTAACGGAGCAAATTTTAAACGATATAAAACATGTTATTTTTTAGTTAAAACTTTTTTTTATATTAAACATTAAAAACATAACATAATAAAAAACAAAAAAAAACAAACAACACATAAAATATATTTATCTAAAACCATATCCTAATAGCTTCCCACTCCGAGACATGTTTGAAATCATGTCTCTCCTCATGGCGGTAGTTGATGAGGGCGACCTCCTTCTGATCGTCCTCACCAAGGTCCGGCATTTCCGTCTCCACTTTCTTGAAATATCGATCAAATCTCTCACACTCCAACCGCAGCACACGGAACCTGGAGGATAGTGCGTCAACGGTCTGGTTGTGTTCCGGACCACGTAGTTGGGCGAAATTTTGTTGAACACGGACCCAGAGCCCACCCTGTCCTCGAGGTGGAGGATCGATCATTGCCTGCTCCCATGCTTCGCACAGAGCAATGTCTTCAACGTCAGTCCAGGAGGTGGCCATTGTCGTCGTTGACGGCGTCGGATTTTCTAGTGAAATGGCTGATTTTTGTTTGCAAATCTTTTTGAAAATGGCGGGTGTTTTGGTAAGTGATAAGTGAACGGGTTATATAGTGGGGTAAAGGTGTGCAACGGTAAAAGTTAAACGACTTTTGAGTTTTCATTTTTTTTTTTACCGAAGCGTCGGGAAGCGTCGGTCAAGCATCGGGGGGGCGTCGGGGTCAAGCCTCGGAAACGTCGGCCAGGCCTCGGAAACGTACACATGGACGCATTAAAAAAATTATGGTTCTCATGCGTCGGTGACTGACGCAATTTCGTAACGGAACGGACGCATCAACACGTGTCGCTTGAAATGGAACGGACGCTTCAATGTGACAAGCGGACACTTAAACGCGAAAGGCGCACGCTTCCGATGCTACGAGGACCTTTCAAGGACGCAGGAAGGTGACAATTTTGCAAATGCACTTGGTCAAGAGACATTTTGGTAATTTTCCCAAACTCCACTTCTATTTTCTTTATCTTTTAATTTTTAGAAATAATAATATTGTTAAACAAAACACTCAAATAATACAAAAATTTTGTTAAACAAAACACTCAAAACATTTGTGTAAGTGGGCAAAATGATTAAAAAACACACTCAAAAAATACCGGTTTGATTATAAAACAAATTTTTCATTACCGGTCTCAAACCTACGATTTTTTCTAACCTGAACTGGTTCAGTTATGGTTAATAACTACCGGTTTGCTTATAAAACAGATTTTTTTGTTCACCTCTGGGCTCTGCCACTAAGCCAAGAGACTCTCCCGGCCCAAGTCCAAATCACTGATGAAATAAATGTAAGGCCCATGTAACGTATTTTAGCCTTAACTAGGTTTAAGCCCCGCCGCTTTGCGGCGGGCTCTGTTAGTGAACATGTGATGTAGAACGTGACGCACATAAAACATCAACTTTGTGAGTGAACCAGTTTCGATTGTCAAATAGACCTGAAAAAGAACATTATACAAACAAATATATTCACTACAACTGTATTTACATAATACATCATTCTTGAGATTCGTAGATTGGACCAAAAATAACCATTTTTACCTTTATAATATGGCATTTGTTGCTTACTTGCTTGTATTCCATGCTAATTTATTCAAAAAATGTTAATTAATTGAAGTCACTTACCCTATATTCAAGAAGTTGCATATCATCTGCTATGTTCCAGCATCCTTTTTTCTGCTAGCTTCTTAAGCGAGCTGCAAATACGACTAAACACATTAATTACGTGAAAATCAAAATTAATTAATTAATTAATTAAATGATTATAAAGGTAAACATAGATTTTTCAGCCATATGAATTGGGGCACCAAGTTTGCCTAGTTTAAGTGTGGAAACCCTTTTGCATGTCTTCATGAAATTCTTGCAAAGAGCATTTAACTTGAGTTATTGCATCTAAAAGAAAACTTTTAATGTTGCAAATTTATTATAAGATTTAAAAAAAAAAATTACTCATGAAGCTAGTTGTCGTGCAGAAAAAATAAAAGATTTTTCAATATATTGTAATGTCCATGCACATGTAAGTGATTATTATGATATCATAACTTATTAACCCAACTATACATATAACCGTAAACAAAAGCTCAAAACGCAAGCAAGAAAACTGTGTCGCATCAAGTAGTCTGGTCAACATTCAACAACACAATCCATTTACCAAAATAAATAAAAAACATAAAGGGTAACTCTACCTTTGATTTAACTTCAAGTCTCAAAAACCTCCGGTGATTCGCTAGATTCTAGTCGCGCCAGGAGAATAAAAAGTGAATAGGTTTAAACAACTGTGAAGCATTAATGATAATTCCTAAAAGCACTTTTGAAATTGAGTTACAACAGCTAAAATGAATTGTGATTATCTGCATATTTCTCCCTAGTTGAGATTGAATCCGTGCTTGTTTTTCTGGAAATAGTTTGCTCACCCAACCTTTAAATTAAATGAAAATATATGGTTCGACCCATTTGCTCATAAAGAGAATGATTTGAGTTTTGATTTATTTTAAATGGGTCCCAGGGGTGTTCATCGGGCTGGTTATCAGGTTATTTGCATAGGTTGATCGGGTTGACGTTTTCGAAATTGAACTGGAATTCGAACCGAATAAGAAACTTCATGTTTTTGCATATCATCATGAATTAAAGAACCATACTCATACAAACAGAATCCAGTGTTTATATTTGATGCAAAATGGATAATAAGGTTTCAAGCATTCTAAATAATTTCTCACAACTTTGGACCCTTTTGAGGCAAAATACAACCCAAATCAACCCCGTTTATGAGCTAAACGGGTCAAAAGTATAATCCTTAGGAGAACTTATCAAGGCAAAGAAATATAAAATTGAACATCACGAATATACCTTTATAAAGAGATTGAGACCGTTGTACAAGAAATGATTGAGTTAAGATACTTATCATGAACTACATCAAGATCTTCGGCTGCTTCCATTTCATCAAAAATTCAAAACTAATTTGAAGAATATGTATCGTAAAGCAGACTGAAGTTAACAAATTAGGGATTATCACATCTCTAACCTGCACGGAAAATCATACTATTTGCAATCTGTCTTTACATAATTGAAGCCTAAACCTGATGACCGGAAAAGAAACGGATACCGTTTGAATGTGCAATAGTAGATGGGATCCTAGATGAACATCGCAAATCCGGAATTGATGGTGGCCTTGGAAAGAGCGCGGCGCCTTAAAACCGAGGTAAGCAAGAACCTTGCCAGCACCGTAGCCGCATCACCGGAGGCAGCCTCGGGTACTGTTCTGACGCCGACCAGTGAGCTATTACACCGTCCAACATCGTCACCGTCGCTCGGATGTACAATGGTGTTGCCTCCGTAGTGCCGCCACGGAACAACCGTGGCCGGCCCCTCCCTTCTCACTTTCTCATCTCTCTTTCTATCTTCCCGTTTTCTCTATCTCTTATTTTTAATCTGGTTTGCCTTTGGGATACCGACGGAGGGGAGGCTGTGATGGAGATAAGCAGGTGGTGGCGTGGCCTGTGGCATTATCGTAAATAATGTCCTGAATTTGTCTATTTACCATACTGTTCACAAGAGTCTACCCAAAATGTTATTATAGATAATGCCAAGTCAGATGATGGGTCATGGCATAAACATCTTCTCTCTATGACTCTTATCCTCAAAAACACAATGTGACGCTATTGCTTAAACACTTGTAAAAGTTTTGCTTAAATGGGCCTTGTTGCCCGGGGCGGATTTAGCATGGTTTCATGGGTTCCCAGGAACCCATTCGATTCGAAGAAAATGGAAAAATTTAGTGTAAACATTGTATGATTTGGGAAAAAATAATGAAAATTAGTGAAAAACTAACAAAAGGAATTAACCCAGTGGAATCTTACCCTGGATCCGCCACTGCTTGTTGCACGGATCTTGATTCTTGACAAACCAACAATAATTTGTACTGCACGGTTCTAGTTCATCATGTCATAAATGATCCGCTTGATCCAAGCAACTGATTACAACAATTCCGATATCCAAATGTCAAAGTCAAAGTGAAAACGTTTAAAGTTAAAACTACACCTTTGGTCTCTTAGATACACTAGATTTATGATGAATGTAATGTTCTAACTTCTAAGAGATTCAACGGAGTTTCAAAAAGTTAGACCATGTGCAATGGTTTCATTAAAAAGTGAAAAAGTAACTGCCATGTAGGCAAGAGGGTTTTCACTAACTTTTTTTCTCCAAGTTGTGTGATGGTTTCACCAGTTATAACCAAATCACTAATTATGTCGAACGCGTTTTACGTGAACGACGCGTTAAAGCTCCTTTCTTGACTCTTCGGCATCTATCCCTTGTCTCTCAGCAAATGGCTGCTGTGCTTCCTAAAAGTTCCAATGCATTGAACTTGGGTTGCTCGAAGATGCATCATTCTGATTCTTCACAGTTTATCCAAAAAAAATCAATTTAAACAAAGAAAAAATAAAAGAGATGAGTGTGATGTGGTTAACTGTGATTGGGTGAAAAATTAGTTAAAAATGGTTTGTGTGCAAACTCACGCCCCACGATTAATGTTTTAATTTTGATTCAAAGGAAAGGAAGTGTGGAGTTGAAATAACTCAAACGGGGACTTTCTTAAGAAAAAGAAAGGGCCATCTTTTTCTCAACAATGTCTATCATTTGTAAAATGGATAAATTGCTAGATGCATGATCCAATCATTGATCCCAAAATTAGAAATGTCACAAAATCCATTCCTGTTCTCAACCCCTGATCAATATAATGAGCTCTTGCGAGTTGCAGCCTGCAATCCGAACCGAGGGCGGCCCCCCTTTCTTGGCCCTTCCTTTGCCAGTTGCTTGCTCCACGAAAAACCCAATCACACCCTACTTGAGTGGTGTTTCATGCCCAAAAGACTGATGTGGCAAGGAGGCATTAAACCATATCACTTAGTCTTAGGAGGAATATAGAAGTGTGATGTGATAAGTCACAAGACACATGGAAAGTAATGGCCTAAAACTGAAAAAAGACATTTAATGTTTGTGAGTGTTCATGCTCTATATTCGCTATCAAACCTCATCCATATGTTTTCAAAAGTACGTACATTTCAGTGAGTTTAGTCATCTATGAATCGACATTTCCATATTTCCAAAATCACATGCCATGACAGAAGCTATTTAATAACCTTCAAAGTACCCCCCCCCCCTCACACACACACACATCTAAAATAAATCATGGGTATGCCCTTGCCCATCGTATATCTAATAGTACCTGTATTTTTTCCTTAGGAGTCAGGTCTTTTCCAGCCTACCTGCATATGCATGGGTGTGAAAAAGTACAAGTTGGGATGCATTAAGCACATCCATATCCTCAAAGTACACTTATAAAATTCCTGCCAAATTATTGGACCAACCACACACAGTCAGTTACTGTATTCACTAAAAGTTTTGATAACGATATCACAAAAGAGGGTAAATGAATACCATCATATACCATTGATATACAGAAAGAAAAGGCAACGTGTAATTCACGAATGTCATATCGGATTCATGAAACTCATCAGTCACATTTATCCTATTTAGATCACCATGAACTTTTTTTCTAAAGTACAGGAAATGCTAGTTTTAGATTCAATCACTTTAGTATTGTTGTGCAACATATGAAGTTGTGTGTATATGTGTATGTGTGTTTGTGTGTGTAATGGGGTAGAAGATCCTTTTCTCTATTCCCCACACCCCATCAAATAATGTTTCATTCTGGTCCCTATATGCATGTGTGTAACTTGGAGATCAAAGATGAGAGGGGGTCACATTCACATACCTAACTAACTTTTTAAATTATCCCATGTCCTTTTAAAATAATAAAAAGATTTTTTTTTGTGGAACAAGTTGATCATTAGTGCCCCCCTGGTTATGGACTACTTGACTTTAGATCAAACTTGTCATGGCGGTAACAAACCGACGTCACGTGGAGGCTCATCATTCACTATATGCTTTTTACATGTGTAAATTCATTTGTTCCATCAAATATGAAATATGAAATATGAAATATTTGATACAAAATTATAGATAAGAAATCAAAAACATAATGAAACTTACTGCCCAGTTTTATAAAATTTAAAATACAACACATCAACCATAATATTTGTATATAATCTAAAGAATTAAGGCACATACACATAAGTGTAAAGTTTCCTACCTAGCATCTATAACTTGCTGTCACAATAAATTCAGGTATGCTTAATTTGCAAAAGGGGGCAACCAAGGTGAACTTGAGTGATTTAAATTTGCATTTTGTCTTAATGAAATGGCATACAATTTTAGCTACACTGGATTAAAACTTACAAGGTATAAAGGGTATTGTAGTCCCTTTGTATCATGAAATTGCAACATTTGATTAGATACTCGGTTTCAAGACAGCGTTTGACTACTTTTAAAATGTCAAAATAAGCTAATCTTGAGGACAAGATCAGTGACACCAAAAATAAGAACACAAGTATGAATGAGTCAGAACATCCCAAAAACAGAATTGTTCCAATTTTTCATTATTTCGTAGGACATCGTAAAAGGTTGGAGCATAATGACGAGCAAAAAATACGAAAGTAACACGACAAATCTAGTTTAAAGAATATCTCCACTGAGAACGGTTATTTTAGAGATGGCACAAGAATAACATAAGTTTTTTTAAGGTTAGACAAGATAATGTTGACCAACACGACACTCAATCTCTACATCTAGTTTTCGGTTAATAATCATGTTAGCCCATAAATACACCGAAGATCATCATTTCATCACATGATCGAACTTGTACCCGAAATAGTTTTTGCTAATACAAAATATAATATGAAAGAACAAGCATGAAATGTGGGGCAATGGATGCACGTTGTGTGGTTTAAGTGAGCGAAAGATTTCTAAATCTCAATTAGTGGTAGGTATAAGATATCATTCCTCTTTCGGGACACGAAGGTTGTCAACTTTCTGTGTAATCATTTCAATGGAGTATTAATTAAGACTCAGATTCTTGAAAATGCCTAAGACATTTGAGACCGAAAAGCCACAAAACGAGTGAGATTATGAAAGATGGTTGGTTTTGTGTAACCAGCTATATATTATGAGAGTTGTTAAGATGGGATATAACTGGATGGTGTAATATCTCCTCAGTCCTACATCTGCTTTCCTTAAAAAGTAGAAGAAAAGGAAACCTCAATTATTGCGATGAAGTAAACAGCGATCATTTATTGTACGGGAGAGTTAAAGAAAGTGGAGATAAATTTGATTGATGACAATTGATTTGTTATAAGTTGTAAGTTTGTAACCAAATCCACATGCATGGTTTTTCATTCAAGTCTGACTAGCGATTTTAAGTTGAGATAACATCTTACCATCTGGTCGACCGTCAACTGTTCATGAGCACACGCACATATGGATAAAGATAAAGATGAAGCCAATTAGGCATTTAAAAATTTTAAGAAGGGAAATGTAATGTTTAATTTTCAATAAAACAGAGACGACTACAGACTAATGGTAGATAGATGGGCAACAAGCTGCGCCGCTACCCCCTTCTGAAGGAAAAACAGAAATGAATGAACATGTTAAAATTATGAACGTATATATAGTTTCATAACATGTAATGCTATAAACAGGTGTTTTTGTAATCTTGGATGTCAATCTAGGAAAAGAATCTCAGACAGAACAAGTGAAAAATTGTCTGATTACGACTGAACAACAGGAAAATGTGGCATGTTTTCATTAACAGATGCAACTTCCATAGCGGTCCATGAAATAAACAACACGATCTAAGTTTATAAACACAATTCTAGGCTTCACATTGTTCATGCTCTCAAATTAAAGACTGTCACATGTTGCATCCGGTAAGACACCAACATAACACGTTCGTAAAAGATGATGTCTAAAATAAGTGCATGTACGTACATATATCATGTGTCATGTGTTGATGTGAACTTCATTAACTTTACAATGATCTAAATACATTCTTATCTTCTAAAAGTATGTCTCTATTTTTTTTGACATATGAAGCTATCCCCACCACATTTCACTACTATAAAACCATGCCAAATCCTTCATAAAAACCGACAACTCTGCATCTGTCCTCTTATCTCTCTCCCTACACTTTTATGTGTGTGTATCTCTCGATTATAATATTTTGTATGCATGAAGACATCAATGCCTTTTATCAAATCCTATATCTCCATCTTATACAAGCAAACCATGCCAGATTACACTCAAATAATTCTCATAGTTCCCATGGTAAGCAACCTTAATCAATACTTTATAATAAAGATAGATTTATAAACATGTTATGTTATAATTTTTTGTAGGTAATGGAGGAAATGAAGATGATAACGACTATAGGGTTCCCGCTCTTTACCATGGGGTTGGTGAGTTATCTAAAAAATATGATTTCGGTTGCATGCATGGGAAGGCTAGGGAGACTTGAGCTAGCTGGTGGTGCACTAGCCATTGGGTTCACAAACATAACGGGCTACTCGGTTCTATCAGGGTTGGCTATGGGGATGGAACCACTTTGCAGCCAAGCTTTCGGTTCAAGAAACTTACACATGGTTAACCTATCGCTACAACGAACCATACTTATGTTATTATGTGCATCACTACCCATTGGGATTCTATGGCTTAACCTTGAACCGATCATGCTCAAGTTACACCAAGACCCCGAGATTACACACATTGCTAGTTTATATTGTAAATACGCAGCCCCTGATCTTATTGTTTATTGCATTTTAAACCCTTTACGTATATTTCTAAGAACCAATGGGAAAACATGGCCATTAATGTGGTGTACCTTACTATCAACACTTTTACATTTTCCAATTGCCAACATTTTAGCCTTCACCCTTAACCTTGGTCTTCAAGGGATTGCACTGTCGACAATTATCACCAACTTGAGTGCATCGGCTTTCATTCTTGGCTACATGTTTTTCACGCATACCCACGAGTCTGAACCGATGGCTGAACAAGAGTCACTAGGGGAGGGGTGGGGCGTGCTATTTCGGCTCGCGATTTCCAGCTGTTTAGCGGTATGTTCAGAATGGTGGTGGTATGAATTACTAACACTTTTAGCCGGTTATCTTCATAAACCGTACATTGCTTTAGCGACATCTGCTATAGTAATCCAAACAACCTCTTTAATGTACACATTGCCATCAGCGCTTAGTATGTCAATATCGATCCGGGTTGGGAACGAGCTTGGGGCAGGAGAACCGGGCCGGGCCCACCTGGCAACACTAGTGGCAATCGGGCTCGCAATATTAACGTCAGTTTTTGGGCTGTTGGGGATTACATTTGGAAGAGAAGCATGGGGAAAAGTGTTCACTAATGATATTGAAGTTTTAGAGTTAGCAATGGCTGCTTTACCCATAATTGGAATATGTGAGCTGGCAAACTGTCCACAAACCACATGTTCGGGGGTTCTTCGAGGAAGTGCAAGGCCGTCTATTAGTGCAAGAATCAACCTATGCTCGTTTTACTTGGTGGGTACACCCGTAGCCATAATTTCAGCTTTTGTGTGGAAGTTAGGATTTTTGGGGTTGTGTTATGGGCTTTTAGCGGCACAGGTGGCATGTCTGCTATCGATCTTGACTGTGATATACAGGACAGATTGGGAGAAAGAAGCATCGGATGCAAGGCAGTTGGTAGGAAGAAGCAGTGAATGCACATATGAAGATCAAACTATGGAATGTGAGCAAGGAATTGGGTTTATATAGTTGTACACAAGGAGACATGTCTATTATCGATCTTGGCTGTGATATGCAGAACAAACTGAGAGAGAAAAGAAGCATCGTACGCGTAACAGATAGTAGGCAGAAGATGAAGATCAAAACATCAATGTGAGCTAGGAATTGGGTTTATTTAGTTGATACTTAATAGTTAATACACATGTATGTACAGAAAATGAAGTTTGTTTTAATATTTCTCAAGTCATACAACATATGGTACTGTTGTACTAATTCTTCCTACCCATATCTCTCCTTTCAGTCTTTAGGGTGAAGGGGGTGCTCACCTAATAGGTGAGTCCCCTCTCTTACGCCAAACCAATCCCCGTGTGCCACGTCAACTCCCCTCTTAAACTCCCCTAACACCCCAATTTGATGGCGCCACTCCCCTCTTAGGTGAATTGGTTTTTTTTTTTAAAAAAAAAAAAAAAAAAAAAAAAAAAAAAAAGGTGTGATTGGACCGCTGCCTTCTCTCTCCTCCCTCTCTCTCGGTGAGCCGCCACCGGTCCCCCTCCATCTCTCCTCCCCGATTTCCTCTCCCGCATCATCGGCGGTGCTTTGCCGATCGGTGTTTCATGTCACCGAAGGGGTCCCCGAAGGGTGCCCCGTACGCCCTTAGCATTAACTACAAACTAACATAACAATATGAACTTTGGTGTAACAGATCAAGTAAACCATGCCAGAATATTGTCTGTTGCTTTGTCCTTGGCCCTGATGGGTTGCCCATCCAGGAACTCATGATTTGTTTTCACCCAGCGAATTGCTCAATGCAGGAAAAGTGTGTCCTGGCAGGGATGAGCAATTGGTATAAAATACCGTCCCGATCCCGATCCCGAATTCTTTCGGTACCGGAAATGGTATCCCCTTTTTGGCATTTTCGATATCGGTACGGTATCGGTAAAATACCGAATTTTACCCTCAAAATACCGATACCGTACCGACATATTTCGGTATCGGTACCAAGTTTACACAAAATTCGGGATCGGTATTTTTCGGGATCGGGACGGTATCGGTATTTGCTCATCCCTATGTCCTGGTAGAAAAGGTTTCCACCCCCTTGTAAAGAATGTTTCGTTCTCCTCCTCGGCCGATGTGGGACTTACAAGCTCTCGTTGGAGATGCAATAAACAATAAAAAGAGGCTACTGACTTAAATGTATCTTTCAAGAATATAAAAGTAGATAACTGAATGTAGAATCAAAGAAAAATATATATCGGAAGTATAATGGGCCCACAAGCTCAGTTAGGTTTCTAGGGTTACCCATATATATTGTAACCCAGAAACCTAACTGAGTGGGCCTATAATACTTTATTGGTTTCTTTCATCCTTTCTTACATGAACTATTAGGATTTATGTGATCTGAACTCATACATCACTGAAAATAATCATTGTTAATCTAATTATCTTTTTAAATTTCTGAGATCAATCATTGATAATTTAATAATCTTTTTAAAACACATCCTTGTTGGTGCACTTGTGTCTGTACTTTGTCTGTATTCGGTCTTATGTAACGATGTCCTGATTTGTGTTGTAAGTTGACCAAGTCAACCATCCTCCGGTTTGACTTGGACAACAGATTGTATGTTGAGAGATGTTCTGATCGAAGGATGATGTAGAGATCGAAGGATAATTTGGATCCTTCGATCTCATCGAAAGATATGCTTCGAACGATAGACCTCGAAAGACTATCCTTCGAGGTCCCTGCTTATCCTTCGAAAGCATTGTATCCGAAAGATGATCCTTCGGCCCATCTTTCGGATCCTTCGAGCAGACCTGCTGAGCTGGGTATATATACCCATGCATGTGTTGTGTGAGAGTTAGTTCTGCCATTTTACACACCAAGAGATAGAAGCTTAGAGAGCATTCTGCCCAGAACTCACACACACACTTAGAGAGTTTATAGAACACTTCTGTAAACATTGAGCTTGTAACCGAACCTTCATTTGCATTAATACGACTAGTGTTAATCGGTGAATCTTTGTGTGTTTGTTTCTCTACTTGCTACTAACTCGGTTTGCTTGCTAGCTTGGATTCCGCACTCGCTAGTAGGTTTGTATAACAAGGTTTAGGTTCGTAATCCTCCGCGAAAAAGGGACCTACAAGTGGTATCAGAGCCTCGCTCTTTACCTTGTTTAAAACCGGGTTTTTACAAGTTTTGGTGTGTTGAAACACTTGGTTTTGCACCTGTTTTTACTTGGTTTCTTGCATTTTCTTTGAGTAAAAACGTGTCTAAACTAACCGGGAGTGTTTAAAGTGGGTTGGGTAACTTGAAAACTTGTTTTTGAGTGATTTGGTGAATTCCGGCAATATTCCGGTTAAGGTTCCGGTCACCGGTTTCTGGGTTAAGTTTTCCATTTTTGGGCAAATTATCTTTCAAAATCGTGGTTGGTGGGAAAGTTGTCAGCCTGCCATACCTTTCTGCCGAAAGTTGACTTACCTACCCATCACCTTTTCACCAACCCGTCACATCTGTGTCAGTGTGTCAGTGCTCATTCGAAAGATATCCTTCGACATCGAAAGATATCCTTCGACATCGAAAGACAATCCTTCGATCAGTGACAGCTCGATAGATAAACATCTTTCGAGTAGTCCTTCGAAGTTCGAAACATATCTTTCGATCAGGGAATCTTTTCGAAAGATAGTTGTTTTATCTCGAAAGATAAGGATCTTTCAAGTGTGAATCTTTCGAGATTTTGAGTCTTTCGAAGCCAGTGCTCGAAAGTCAACAGTGATCCTTCGAACACTGTTGATCATTCGAACAAGTGTGATCCTTCGGAAGTTAGCTATTCGAAAGATAAGTGTCCGAAAGATAGGGATTGACTCGAAAGATAAGGATCTTTCAAAAGGGAATCCTTCGAGTTCTTGAATCTTTCGAAATTATTGTTCAAGACTCAACAGTAATCCTTCGAGTACTGTTGATCCTTCGAACAGTAGTTGATCTTTAGATTGTGGTCTGTTTATTGTTAACAAGTTTCTGTGATCTCAGATCTTTCGACCAGGATCCTTCGGCTGTGTGATCTTTCAGGTGGCAATCATCCTTCGTGACTTTGACATAGAATTTATTTTTCTTGTCAAAGATGAATCCGAGTTGGTGGGGAACTCCTGCTCCAGATAATGGTGAATATACAAGTTCAGGTGTCACTCCCTCATGGTGGGGTACACCGGCTCCAGACGATGGAAAATACACGAATACAAGGTCATCTCCATTATGGGCCGAACCTCCCACACCACCTCGAATTACTGCAGAAATGTGGGCATCAGTTATCAATCAAAGGCAAAGTGAACCGAAAATAACAACAACCGATTGTTTTGGCAATCCAATACAAGTTCCTGTAAAGCCGCCTCCCACCACAGACATTTTTGGAAATCCATTACCCCCAGTTTCCGTACAACACCATTATTCTACTGTAGAATCGTCACTTCTTAATCCCAAGAACAGTAGTCAGACAAAAACGGCGTTGTACGCTGAAATTGTCAAAGATGTCAGCAATGGTGGATCCTCGGGGAATGATAACAGTTCTGAACATGTTAGAAGTTCAGGTGAAGATGTTTCAACTTCAGTGGAAGGTGATATAACTTCAAGTTCAAGTGAGGATGGATCTGGTATTGATTCTGATGCAGAAAGGCCAACACCTGAGAGTAATTCCAGTCAGGTATGTGTTGATGAACCAACTGCTGTAGATTGTGATAATTGTGCTAGATTAAAGGCAAACATGTCTGAGTTGCAAGGCAAACATGATGCTTTACAAGCTAGTTTGTTTGACTTGCAAGACAAACATGTTTCATTGAATGTCAAGTGGTGTGAATTGCAAAGCAAACACGAAGCTTTGCAAGAGAAATATGATGTGACATTTATCCACAACCAGAAGTTGACCGTGGATCTTTCAAAATGCACAGAAGCCAATATGTTTTATGAAAACCATGAAAAAGAATTTAAGTCAATGATTGAGACGTTAAAGAAAGATAAAACTGAATTGACTAAAATGGTTTCCAGAAAACAAACGGAAATTAATTTGTATATCTCACGTCTTGAGACAATGCAAAAAGAAATGGCTTGTGTGAAAACCGAAAGTGATGCGATCCAACTTAAGCTAGATAGTTATTTGAGCTCTAGCTATGTGTTGGATCACATCATTGACGTTCAGAAAGAAAAACGGGATGTCACATGCATAGGATATAAGAAATGTCCACCACCTGTGAGACACAATTATGATGCGATGCCTGACGAGGAGGATAGAGTGTTCTTTGAACCATCTGTTCCTCTAGATGTAAAGGAGTTTGCAGCAGGACTCGGATACAAGAAAGATGTATCACCAGACTCAGATACTTCAGCAGATGCATGTGTGTCCTCTGCTGAACTGAATCAGGATCCTCCAGTCATCATTGAGGATGCTGATTCTTCTGATGATGAATCTGATGATACCATCCCAGCAAAGTCTGATGCGGAAGTCAAAAATGGGGACATACCTCTCGAGAATTACATTCTATGTGATCCTCCTGCAAAACCCGCTAAGACTGTTGCAATCGAGTCCTCGTCTGCAAAAGAGTCGGAGGGTGTGAATTTGCTGTACACTCTTGTTGGTGATGATAAAATCTACTCTGACAAAGATTTTCCTATTAAGAATGTTAATCAATCTTTAATAAGTAAAGTCTTTGAAGATTCGACAAGTAAATTTTTGGGAAAGACAGGACCACGTGTTACAGTTACACAGTGTCCTCCTATTCCAAAGGCTGAAATTCGAAAACAATTTGGGAATAAGAAATTACCAACAGTACAAAAACAGCAGAATCATGCCAAACCTAAAGGAAAGGCACCGACTCAGGGTCAGAAGAAACAGACCCAAAAGAAAAACAAGAATGTGAACTTTGTGAAATCTAAGGGAACGGACAAAATCGAAACTTATGAGAACAAATCTAACTTAGATTTTGTTAAACAAGCAACAGTTTTGAAAAGAAATGATCCAAACTGTTCAAAACCTAGTACCTCGGGATCACAAAGTTCATCATCATCGTCAAGACGAGCACATGATGCTTCGGGGATTGTTGAACGAAGATATTGTTTTGAGTGTGGAACAATTGGACATATCATTCGAAATTGTCCATATCTTCATAAGCTGAAAGCAAAGGTTGATGATCCCCGTGAACAAAATCATGCCGCCCAAGAGAATAGAAAAGGCAAACAGGGCGAAAATAAGAAAAAGGTTCGGAAGATAAACCTCGTGAAATCAAGAGGGACTGATAAAATTGATACTTCCAAAAACAAATCCAATAAGGATTTTGTTAAACAAAGTAAAATTTTGAAAAGAAACAGTCAAAACAACTATACACAACACACAAACGGTTGTGATGTAGGACCAAGTACCTCAAGATCACGAAGCTCATCATCCGGCTATTGCAGTTATGATACTCCGAGGTTTGTTGAGCGGAGATCATGCTTTGAATGTTGTGAGTATGGACACATCATTAAGAATTGTCCATATCTCACCAGGAGAAAGTCAAAAATTGATGCCCCCCATGGTAACAATTACCATAAAAGATCTGTTTCATCAAAACAGGATCCTCGTCTTGTTAAACAGCGAGCAAAGAAACAGAAAAAGAAACAAAGAAAAGAAGTTGAAAAGATTTTAAAACCGGAGATTATCCAAACAAAATCTGTTAAATTGGATGTTAAACATGAAAAACAGAAAGAGATTTGGATACCAAAACCGGTAACTGTTTCAGGGGGAGCTACATCAATTCCGAATCATCGGGAAATGGATGTTACAATTCTCGATGATGACGGACGACCCAAGTCTGTGAAGGCTTGGGTCCCTCTCTCCAACTAATCTCTGAGTGAGTGTGCAGGAAGTTCCAGGAGGAACTATTGATAGTCTTAGGATTGTTGATGGTGGAATGTCCTTGCACAAGATAGGCGACAGAAGAAATTGTTGCCTTTGATGGAGAGAGAGGAAAGAAAAAGAAAATGTGGATGAATGAAGTTGCAAAATTCGACCAAATGAAGAACGTGCCAAAAATTTGGTCATTATGGTTTTTGATCGGGTCCACAGGAACGAATGAAGTGAAATGTGTGTCGATGCCTTGGCGTGGATTGAACATCCGCACACCATTTCTGAAAGAGAAAGTCAAGACCTTCGCTGGTACAATGTGGAAGACCAGCCGGACCCGGAGGTTTATGAGCTTGTTGCTGTCAAGAGATTTCTCAGTAGCTGCACATTCGACCTTGAAGTTCACACCGGGTGAATATTAAGTTGGGGGAGTGCTTAGATTCCTTGCAATGCACGGAACAGTTGCAGGATACGCCTTTAAATCCTTAATCTCTCCTATACTTGTCGATATTTTAGCTGCTTTGTGAATTGTTATTATCTCGTACAGCACTCTTTGACCTGACACGTTGATCTCGGATATCACCTCACACGTGATTGTTTCAATGTGAAACTCATCAATGTTGTCATGGTTCGCACCGCTTACCGACATGCCAACTCATTTTTCCAAAATTTGTTAAATCTTTTCTGATAAAACTTAATTTTGGTAAACGGCATTAAGGTCAAGCACAAGAGTAAACCAACATCGGAAAATCATTTTTGAAAATATCTTTGTGTGTTTTAAATTTATCTTAGTTTATTGATTTTAGGGGGAGTAAATCCAAAAATCAGAAAATCCAAAAACATCGAAAAATTTCAAAAACACAAAAACAATAGAAAATCAAAAATGAGTTTCCTGGCGAGCAAAAGAGAAAATGATAGTACATCAGTGGTCTATCCTAACCTCTTTAAACCTTAAATGCAAAACGATAAGCAGCTCTATATAAGATGTATCGGTAGGCTCACAATCATTTTAAAGTGTGCAGGGTGATATAAATCTTAATCGACTGAAGACCAGGTGGGAACCATTCATTGGCATATGGTCTTAGTACCGAAATTTCGTTTGATAGATTGCCGAGGTTCTGAGATATTCGGTCTTTATGCTGCTTATCATCTGGGTATCATGGTTGTATCTTTTACCGAAAAATAACGGGGACGCAAGTCTAGATCTTCCATGATACTATACATACGTGTACATATTACATACTGCATTCGACCTCAATAAGTGATAAACAATCACATGTCCAAATCAAATAAGTGATAAAATATCACATTTATCCGGGTGTCAAGTTCGTCTCTCTGCTGTACGGAAGTACTGACCTGTTCACGGACTTGCACCTGTGCCCTCATGCATACGAAAATCAAGTTCCTCATCAATAAGTGATTATATCACATAGGGCTTGTTTTCAAATCAAAATAAGTGAGTATCTCACAATTTTATACGGTCAAACAGATGATAATCGGTATACTCACCGGTAAGATGAACCCTCGTGCATACCTTGATACGGGAATGTGTCGTGATGTGGATGAACACCGGTTGGTAAGTATAAATCATACCTTAACGTATCCCCTCGCCATGATTACATCTGATAAGTTGAGCTTAAGTGGACAACAATACCGATAATTGTTATAGGATGCTTATCTTAATATTAACTAACTGAACAACAAGAGTGTTTTGGCATGACCGTACACTGATATGATTCTCTTACCCTCGAAACTCGCAAAAAGAATGTTTGTATATATTTATTTATTTACTGTTTAACTTTTATTATTTCTTTTAAACAGTTTCGTCGTTTGGTGCATATCAGCACGACATTAGCGGTGATGTCGTTTGATAACACTCAAAGGATTTTAAATTGTTGTCTTTTAATTTCAAAAATACCAAAAAGATTTTAGGCTTGTTTTAATATAAACTTTATAAAAGCCAAAAAGATTTTATTTCTGCTTTATTTTCGATCGTACGATGTTGGAGCTCAAGTCTTCGTTACCTGAAACCTGACTGAAAACCGAACTGACTAAATCTTCATAAACGGTCAAAATTTGCAGATTTTGAAAGTTAGAATTTAAAATTGATAAATTTATTAAACTTTCAAACTGTCGGACGGTGTTTGATTTTGACATGGTCACTCGTGTGTCATTTGTTTATACTATTCCAAGCAGTTGTTCTCATTACGCGTTTAGATTTCTTGCATGTGCAGATTCTAAAGGCTAGGAGAACATGGTCGATGACAAGCCTTGGAATGAAGACACGACGAGAAGGCGCTCAAAAGATGAAGATGATCGAGTTGCCGCTGGCCATCATCAACACCACAAGGATCTCACTTCATAAAGATAAAGTCTTTTCACGAGCATAACTCAAGGGGGAGCTTATGTTAAGGGGGAGTTTGTCAACACACTTCCTACATGATACGGGTAGTTTGTTGATACACTTTCTACTTTCAAGACGTGAAGACTTTGAAGATCCTCCGACATTGAAGACATGATAGGACATCAGAGTTTTGAAAACCTGAAGACCAAAGACCGTCGAAGTTCAAGACGAGTCTACACTTTTAGAAGAACAAGACAAAGCTTAGAGATCAAAGACAAAGCTACAGCCAAGGGGGAGTTTGTTGGTGCACTTGTGTCTGTACTTTGTCTGTATTCGGTCTTATGTAACGATGTCCTGATTTGTGTTGTAAGTTGACCAAGTCAACCATCCTCCGGTTTGACTTGGACAACAGATTGTATGTTGAGAGATGTTCTGATCGAAGGATGATGTAGAGATCGAAGGATAATTTGGATCCTTCGATCTCATCGAAAGATATGCTTCGAACGATAGACCTCGAAAGACTATCCTTCGAGGTCCCTGCTTATCCTTCGAAAGCATTGTATCCGAAAGATGATCCTTCGGCCCATCTTTCGGATCCTTCGAGCAGACCTGCTGAGCTGGGTATATATACCCATGCATGTGTTGTGTGAGAGTTAGTTCTGCCATTTTACACACCAAGAGATAGAAGCTTAGAGAGCATTCTGCCCAGAACTCACACACACACTTAGAGAGTTTATAGAACACTTCTGTAAACATTGAGCTTGTAACCGAACCTTCATTTGCATTAATACGACTAGTGTTAATCGGTGAATCTTTGTGTGTTTGTTTCTCTACTTGCTACTAACTCGGTTTGCTTGCTAGCTTGGATTCCGCACTCGCTAGTAGGTTTGTATAACAAGGTTTAGGTTCGTAATCCTCCGCGAAACAGGGACCTACAATCCTCATACTAATAACTGAAAACAGAACACTAATGATAATGACATTTTCTCCCTTTAATAACAAATATCTAATATGTGACAATCTACTCAAGAAGCTAACTTTATGTAAATTGACAGTTAATAATAACAACTTGTACCTTAAAGCGATTGGATAAAAGTACCTGAATGTGTAAAAGATCTGCAAATTATCTCAATACGAATACGTTGTCCTGTAGCTACAAATACATTTGATTTTCTTCATCAAGACGGTGTCGATTTATATAAGCATCCATGAAAAAAAGTGTAGTTTTAATGCAACCTCCAGAGAGTAGAACTCTGTAATTTTAATGGCGGGAACTTTAAGTTTTAACAGGTGAATTTGAGCCCAACAGATTAGGCCCAATAAATCTTTTAATGATCCGTGATAAAGTGTAATTTACATAATTTGGGTTGCCTACTTGCTTCTTACCCGGCCCACTACACTTAAAAACCAGTTTGACCCACCCTGGTTTGGACCCCAACCCAACCCACCGATTGGTAATCAGTTTGAGATTTCAATGGAAGAATCGATTTGGACCCAAACCGGTTTGTAAGAAAAATGGTTTTGTACAAAAAAAAAAACGATACTGGAATAGGTTTTGGAACCAAATCGGTTTAGAACCCGACCCAAACCGATTTGGGTAGGTTCAGAGTTTCAACTCTAAGATCAATTTACAACTCGAACCAGGTTGGTTCAACCCAGTTTGAGCCCACTATGAAAAAAAAATGATTCACTTCAGGAACCTAATCGGTTTGTAAATAGACCGGTTTTGTACACCTCTAGTCGGAGCCAGCTTTAGCTTGGGCTCTGAGTAAAAGGAGCTAGCTCAGCTCAACTTGTTTATTCTTATCGAGTTGAAATTTAAGCTAAGCTCGACTAGTAAGAAGCTCGAGACAACTTGTTTAAAATATACTTAATATTACGGCGGTCTCTAATTGCTTCATGGGCATATTATATTGGCTTATTTATAGAAATTAGATTATATGAATATTAAAATTTGGGTTTAACTTAAATGATCCAAACGATTAAGCTTACCTTAACTAAAGCTTAGCGTGTTTACAAACCAAGTCAGCTCAACTTGTTTATTAATTAGCAGATTGCGTGAGAGTTTTAAGTCACGAGCTTTTTGAAAAAACCTTTTATTAAAAATAACGTGAAGTTGAAAATTTCAAGTTACCTATAATAAAAAAATTTACTTCATAATCAAGATAATAACACCAGAAGAAGATGGATATAAGAGTCAATAGACAATGAAGGGTATTATTATATTATATTATATTATATTATTATTCAAACACCAAAGTAGATTTAATAGTGGAGTGTAATATACAACATCACAAGCATGCATGTTCAGCTACAATTGGTAACTTGAATGCATATGTAAGCAGGCTCAACCAGATTTGAACAGCAACACTGCCTTTGAATCCAAATAGAAATACACAAAGTGGTTTGTCTCATGAGTCACGTAAGACCCTGCAAAATCCAACCGACCCGTAAAGATTTAATTTTACCAAGCGCACACGCGAACCCAAGAATTAGGTATGAACAGATTTAAGTGTTGGTGGATGATTACCCAAAAAAAAAGGTGTTAGTGGATGAGTATACAACCACTTTCTAAACATGTGTACAACATCCTTAAATACAATTTACTACATGATGTAACAGGAAGCTTCCATGATTAACAAATATAGGGGGTCAAATTATAATGAATATCAACAATAACTCTTCACCTTAGGTCTTATTATCTGGGCTCATAACATAATCTTAGGTTACAAAAAATATAATATCTTTGATCTTATATAAAGGTTCTTTTAAGGGCCTACAGGAAGAATGTTTCTTTTAAGGGCTCAGAACATAAATTTAATCCTCCCAGTATTTACATGTTTGCACTATATCCTATTTCCACACTTCCCACACACCCTACTTATAAAAAAGTTGTTTGTAACTGGTGTATTAAATAATTAATCAGTAAATGATGAATTCAGCAGCACCACATTTCATTCACAGTTGCATGAATCAACAGTTTCTGTATGTGGAAAGTGGAAACTGTACTTTTAGTATGCAGTTACATCTAGTTACCACTGCTTACTCAAGATTGGTTCAAGTATAAAATCCCAAATTTAGGAGCATATGAACCTGCAAGGATTCATATTTGACGGAGTGAGAAGTGGTGGTGGATACGTCCCATTGAAGACGCTTTACATGTGAGCAGCTGGAAATTAGAAATCAAGATTCTACCACTGTAACATCCGACCCCTCATACATTCAATAGTGTCCGCCTTGTCTACGAATAACTCATAGATTTGTTTTTGGTTGCCTGAGTAGAGACTTCCCGGCAAATCACCTAAAGACAACTAATATCTGGCATAACTATTGGGCCGTAGAGTTTTAGCTAGCGTAAAAATAATCAAAAACAACTTCTAGTTATCCAAAACAAAACTAAACCTAATTTTACAAGTAATTGCCACATCAATTGCAGGTTAAGGGGCTGTTTGTTTACCTCTTAACGAGGCTCTTAATGGTACAGACCTCTTACTCGTTCAGCACTTAATGATTCAGACATTTGCCTCTGAATGGTTAAACATTATACTAAGTCTGAATGGTTAAGACCTCTAATGTGAATTGTTCAAGACATTTGCCTCTAAACGGTTAAGCATTACACTGGCTCTTAATGATTCAGACCTCTTACTGGTTCAGCCACTTAACCATTCAGATGTTGCCAAACAGCCCCTAAGTCTGAATGGTTAAGACCTCTAATGTGAATTGATCAGACATTTGCCTCTAAACGGTTAAGCATTACACTGGCTCTTAATAGTTCAGACCTCTTACTGATTCAGCACTTAATGATTCAGACCTCTTATTGATTCAGCACTTGACCATTCAGAAGTTGCCAAACAGCCCCCAACACGATATTAGAACTAAATCACATAAACCGAACCCTAATTTTTCACCACATTCATACACTCTTACACTCAACGACAATCTCAACACACTAATTTAAACCTAAATCACTAGATCTACACTGCTAAATCAAAATTAAAACTACTGCAATACGATATGTACTCAAAATCATATATAAATTCTAACAAAATACAGAAAAATTACCGAAGTTCTTGCCGACGATACAGTGCCACGTAGGACCGTGATTCTTATCAAACTGCTTCTTAATCAATTCCGCTACATCCTTCTCCACACTGCAATTCTCAAACGCCTGCACACACGTAATCACAACTCCGATTATTATACTTCATAACATTAACAGTGAACGAACTTGATTTTGTTATAATAATAATAATAATCTTAATAGAACAAAAGTGGACTAATAATTACAGAAATGGCGATATTGACAGCATCAGTTTGCATTTCTTCATTCATATCGGCGCTTTTGATTACGACTTTTTTGCTGCCGGAAGTGGAGGTTGTTAACGACGATGCAGTGGTTTTCCGATCATCTGCCGGAGGCATCTTCCGTTCTTCACTCATCTGAAAATTGAGTGTGGTGACTGGTGAATCGGAAGAGTGTGCGGCGTTTCGGACTTTTTTGTGTCACTGATGACAAAATTTCAATAATTTAGCGATTTTTTTTTATTATGAAAAGGTTTCATGACCAAAATGGCAAAATGTAACATTTTTTATAAAATTGTCGGTGGTTAACTTTTTTACTTTGTGAGAATTGACATTTTTTATGCATAATTTTGTCGGTGGTTAACTTTTTACTTTGTGAGAATTGACACTTAACAAGTAGCACTACCTTAAAAAGAAAACAGAGTATAAACTGTAATTTTACCCCCTGAGGTTAGGGGTCATTGGCATGTTTACTCTCTAAGGAAATAATTGTAATTTTACCCCCACTGTTCACTGTTATGTCGCAACCGTACCCCCCGGCCTCAAATGTGTTGACTAATCTGTTGACTATAACTTGAAATGACTATAATGCCCTTTCATATTATCCCCTGTGTTTTGTGCATTATGTGATATTGCCCCCTGCCAACACTGCCACCGCCATTCACCACCACAAACCACCTCTAGCCACCACCCTCAACCACCTCCACCCACCACCTCCAGCCCACTCTCCACCATTTCACCCCCAGCCACCATTATCGAGCACCACCATTGCCACACTAACTAAAATCTATATAAGAATCAAAAGAATATAACAATCAACCAAATCCAACACCAAATACAACTCTAATGAACAAGATAAGTAATAGCAAGTGCCACCAACAGAAGAAGATAGGCCACCCCTTGATCAATCGCAGCACCATCATTACCCGGAACCGGAGCCGGAACTGGAGCGAATTCTTGAGCTCGATTGACACCAAACAAAGCCATGAACACAAACCCGATAAAGGCGACTGCAACCGATCGAGAATTCATGGTTTTCTGATCAAATTTGAGGAAGATTGAAGGAGCTAGATCTGGGTTTTGATCGTGGAGAGTGTGGGAATAATGGTTCGATTTGCGATTTGGGTTTAGGGGAGTGAAGATTGGTGAATTGAGAGGCTTTTGAAGATGGGGGTGTATATATAATGGGGGTTTGTATGTATAATTTTGGGAGAATGAAGTAGGGTGGAAGACACGCATGGAGTGGGAACAACAGCAGTAACCTTCGAGTAGCTTACGAGGTTCAGATCTGTTACTAGGAGATGATGATGATAATTTGAAGATGATGATGATGGAGGATCAGATCTGTTATTTGAAGATGATGATGATAATTTGATTTTATAAATAATAATAAAAATAATAATAATAATAATAATAATAATAATAATAATAAATATAGGGTAAGATTACTAAAATACCCTTACCTATAAGGGTCAAACTACCGTTGACTGAGGCCGGGGGGTAAGGTTGCGACATAACAGCAAACGTTGGGGGGTAAAATTGCAATTATTTCGTTAGGGGGGTAAGGGTGCCAATCACCCAAAACCACAGGGGATAAAATTGCAGTTTACTTAAGAAAATATATTTTTTCTAGTATAATATTGTATATATATATATGGGATACTCACAACTTTCCATCAAACCTTAAGGCTGGATAATATAGGACGTCAAACCTGTTCCACCTCAGCAAAAAAATTATCAATAGGGCCCCATTTTCACACCAGAGCGTCATTGATAGGACGCTATTGATGCCCAGTGATTACATAGCGAGCAATAAACGTATGGAATTGTGGGCCCCACTTCAATCCAAAACCTTAAAACCCAAAAAATAAATGGGGGAAGGGCTATTGAGGTGTTTAACCCATATCATAGGCTTTATTCATAAAAGATAATGGAGCCTCTTGTCCTACGTGATATGTATGTCAGTATGTGTCGATGATATGTTACAGTCAGGGCCGGCCCAAGGGTAAGCCAAATGAGGCTTGGGCCTTGGGCCACATCAACCATAGGGCCTCCATTTTTTTAAAAAAAAATTATATTATATGTATTTTCTCACAAACACTGGTAGTCGTATAGGTTATTAGGGCGGCCCAAGGGAAAGCAATTATGGCAGCGAGTCACACGGAGTCAGTGGAAGAGAAACAGCCGGCCGTCACGGAGCAATTATGGCAGCGTCTCATCATCTTCTTGAGTTCTTTCAACGGTAATCTTTATTTTCTCGCCACTGATTCATCTTCTTAAGCTTAAATAGTTAAATTGCTACCTAATTTACAAACTCAACTCACTATTGTTCGGCTGTTCTTCGCTCATCAGTGCTCATATGCGAATCATCTTCTTACAAAATCAAGACTGCATCTTCGCTCAGTGGCTGCATCTTCGGCTCTTCGCTGGGATCGCTTAGTGGCTGCATCTTGTTGAATCCTTGTTGAAGGTAAAGCCGTAATTTCCTAGTTGCCTAATTTTCTAGTTAAAATATGTTGTAGTGTTGCCTAATTTCCTAGTTGCCCAATTGAAGTTTGTGATATTAGCCCTAATTTCATAGTTGCCTAATTTTCTGTTTGTTAGCGAGTTCTGTGAATTTGTGATAAATTTATAATGTCTAATAGATATTGTAAACATGAATCCGGCCATTTTAAAAGGCTAAAGAAACAAAAACGAGAAGCTGAAATAGAATCGCTAAAGGGTTCTTTACTCAGATTCGTAAAACCTATAAATGAAACTGTAAATGTTGATGATCCTTTAAATGTTGATCTTGATGAAACTGTAAATGTTGATGAACCTTTAAATGTTGATGTTGATGAAACTGTAAATGTTGATGAACCTTTAAATGTTGATGTTGATGAACCTATAAATGTTAATGTTTATGAACCTTTAAATGTTGATGAACCTTTAAATGATGATTTTGTACATGTACTAGTGAGGAGCCCGCGCGTTGCAGCGGGTCGACAATTTACAATGGTATACATTCGGGTGTAAGGACAAATATTTAAAACATCAAGTACATATGTTTGTATGATCTTTGTGATTTTCTATTTAAAAGTGGTTATGTAACTAACACACCCAACAAAAAAATAGTGATCTTCTTTATCATACACAGCTCAAATAATACCTAAGTTTAAGGCTCAAATAATAAGCCACCAAATCCAGGTTATACCACTTCAAGTTTAGGAGTTTATTAAATAACATAATTTTCCTAATTGTCACGAGATCAGATTTATGAAGTGTCCGAATGGGTCAAAAGTGTTAGAATGCTTAAAATGATTTGTGATTATAGATCTACAAATAAATAGAAATACATGATAAGATTTCCACACCATAACATCTGTAAATGTAACAAAAAAAAGTACAAAACCATGTCATTAAAAAAGCTCAAATTTCATGAATTCAATCAAAACGTAAAAATTCACTCAAAATAGAATGAGATCACTATTTATAGTTATACCATTTCACCTTAACCCTGCAACTTCACTGGTTTCTTTGGACCCCAGGTTGTTGGCATTAGGAAAGGAAAAATTACTATACCAGCAAAATTTTGGAGCTTTCCACATATGGACTCTAAATGTATAAATATAATTTTGGTTATTTTATATAAATGAAAATAGAATTATCTGAAGAAAAAACAAAGAGAATGATAGACCTGTGGAGCCATGGTAATTTGAGAACTTTGACCGAATGTTGTTGGTCTTGAAGCATGGTCAGTATCAACCCCGTTCAGATTATGCATATTTAGTATAGGTTTGCTTGCATTTCCATTCGCCGATTTTGCCTTGTGAAAACTGTTGACGCATTAGCAATCAAGTCAAATAGCGGGTCAATATGGGAAGCATATTATTTCTAACTGAGGGGGTAGAATAAATTAGATTCTATATGGGCTGGTTGTGCTAAAAATGCCAAAACCGTATAGGAAAAAAACAAAATAAGAAACGTGTGAGAAGTACTACCTGCCAATACGTCGAAAAACGACACTCTTGATGAGCATAAACTTTGGAACGGGAAGCTACCAGCTGTTTTCTAGAACAACTAATCAAGCCTGCAACAAAGAACGCCCTTAAGGAGTTAGAATAACTAATCAAGCCTGCAACAAAGAACGCCCTTAAAGGAGTCGTAGTTACTAAGCTGCAAAATCACCAAAAAGTTAAACAATCAGTTAGTATCATGAACTCATAGTCATTGAGGCATTACATCAAACACCTAATGGGCAGATATAAGAAACCTTGAGTATATGTTATCAGCAGTCAGTTTGTCCACCAAGTAGACAGTCTTCTTACATGTCATGCATTTCTAGGTTGTACCTGCAAATGCCATTAGAATTTTGAGCTACAAATGATGTTGGGATGTGTGGAGCGGTTGAAGGATAATGTTGGGTTGAAGAAAAGGAAAGTAACACATGATATAAAGACTCAAGACAATCATTATGCGTGAATTTTCAAGTAAGCAACTACGTGTAACCAATGTAACGAATATTCTTTAGAGAAATTCCAACTAAGCAACAATTTGTCACCTTCGTTAATCAATATGGATGCCTATTGGTTGATTTACAAAGATATCAACTCCGTATAGCCATATGCACAAACCACATATGAAAATTCCTTAGTTTTACCCATGTACGAAAAACCCAATTTAAAACCTCAAGACTCTACACCTACTGTACAATCACAATACATCAAAATAAAAGTTACACTAAACTTTAAACTCTTCATAGACCACATAGATATGAGAAGAAAATAGATGAAACACTTAGATCAATGTTTTACCATAGAGAACTGTGGTTCATGCGTATCTGCAACTTTTTGCCATCATCCCTATAATCAACATTTCACTTACTTAGAAAAAAGGTGCTCAGATCAATAGATCATCTAACCAATAAATATATATCGATGAATATAAGGATAACAGAAACTGAGTTAAAAATAGCTTACAGAGCACTGTTGTGTTGTATATCAACCTTAAGAACCGTCAAAGATTCCTTATAAGAGCAGATTAATCAACAACCAATATGAATGTCTTGCCTGCACTCGGCATGATTTCGAAGTATGACTGTTGCTGTTGGTTTTGTTGAGTTTGGGGTTTGAACATTGATGGTTATAATTAGGGTTTGTTTGAAAAATATTAACTAACGTCGTACTGGCCGCCTCCGTCGAAGTCGTTGCCGGTACCAAGAGGATACCGGCGATTGTTGCTCATCGGAAGATGATGGTTAAAGAGTTAAGGAGGTTTTTGTAGGTCCCTCGTGGAGGATGAGGTTTAACCTTAACCTTGTTATAGTAACACACTAGCGAGTGCGGAATCCAAGCTAGAATGCAAACATGAGTTGAGACAAGCATAAACACAAAACACACAAGATTCACCGATTAACACCACTTGTATTAATGCGAATGAAGGTTCCGGTTACAAGCACAATGTTTACAAATCTGTTTTGTAAATTCTCTCTAAGTGTGTGTGTGTTCTTGACAAAAAACTCTCTCTAACTCTCGAGTCTATCTTTTTGTCTCTGTGTGTGTGTCCCTACTGAAAAGAACACACTGCATGGGTATTTATACCCATACACAGCAGGTCTGTCCGAAGGATCCGATAGATGTCTCGAAGGACCATCTATCGATGTTGAACCTGTCGAAGGATCAGGAATACTGATCGAAAGATCATCTTTCGATCAGACTTCCATCGCAGGGTTCACAGTGACCTCGAAGGGTGATCTATCGAGGTCTATCCATCGAAGGTTCAACTTTCGAGCTCATCAAAGGATCTAAACTATCCTTCGATGAGACATCCTTCGAACTAGACATGTTACATTCATAAACTAACTGTTTGGCCAAGTCAAACCAGGAGGATGGTTGACTTGGTCAAACTTACATGACAAACAAGAACATCGTTTTACATCGAGATCGAATACAGACAAAGTACAGACACAAGTGCACCAACAAACTCCCCCTTGGCTGTAGCTTTGTCTCAATCTTGTCTCGATCTTGATCATCCTTGATCTTCGTGTCTTCAAGACTCTGATGTCCTTTTAAGTCTTCGATGTCGGAGGATCTTCAAAGTCTTCACGTCTTGAAAGCAGAGAGTGTATCAACAAACTACCCGTATCGTGTAGGAAGTGTGTTGACAAACTCCCCCTTAACATAAGCTCCCCCTTGAGTTATGCTCGTGAATGACTTGATCTTCAATGCTTAAGATCCTTGTGGTGTTGATGATGGCCAGCAGCAACTCGATCATCTTCATCTTTTGAGCGCCTTCACGTCGTGTCTTCATTCCAAAGCTTGTCATTGACCATGTTCTCCTAGCCTTTAGAATCTGCACATGCAAGAAATCTAAACGCGTAATGAGAACAACTGCTTGGAATAGTTAGTATAAACAAATGACACACGAATGACCATGTCATAATCAAACACCGTCCGACAGTTTGAAAGTTTTAATAAAGTTGTCAATTTTGGATCTAACTTTCAAAGCTTGCAAATTTCGACCGTTTATGAAGATTTAGTCAATTCGGTTTTCGTTCAGGTTTCAGGTAACGAAGACTCGAGCTCCAACATCGTACGATCGAAAATAAATTAGAAATAAAATCTTTTTGGCTTTATAAAGTTTATATTAAAACTCACCTAAAATCTTTTTGGTATTTTTGAAATTAAAAGACAACAATTTTAATATCCTTTGAGTGTTATCAAACGACATCACCGCTAATGTCGTGCTGATATGCACCAAACGACGAAACTGTTTAAAAATAAAACAATAAAAGTTAAGCAGTAAATAAATATATACAGACATTCTTTTTGCGAGTTTCGAGGGTAAGAGAATCATATCAGTGTACGGTCATGTCAAAACACTCTTGTTATTCAGTTAGTTAACATTAAAATAAGCATCCTATAACAATTATCGGTATTGTTGTCCACTTAAGCTCAACTTATCAGATGTAATCATGGCGAGGGGATACGTTAAGGTATGATTTATACTTACCGACCGGTGTTCATCCACATCACGACACATTCCCGTATCAAGGTATGCACGAGGGTTCATCTTACCGGTGAGTATACCGATTATCATCTGTTTGACCGTATATGATGTGAGATACTCACTTATTTTGATTTGAAAACAAGCCCTATGTGATATAATCACTTATTGATGAGGAACTTGATTTTCATATGCATGAGGGCACAGGAGCAAGTCCGTGAACAGGTCAGTACTTCCGTACAGCAGAGAGACGAACTTGACTCCCGGATAAATGTGATATTTTATCACTTATTTGATATGGACATGTGATTGTTTATCACTTATTGAGGTCGAATGCAGTATGTATTATGTACACGTATGTATAGTATCATGGAAGATCTAGACTTGCGTCCCCGTTATTTTTCGGTAAAAGATACAACCATGATACCCAGATGATAAGCAGCATAAAGACCGAATATCTCAGAACCTCGGCAATCTATCAAACGAAATTTCGGTACTAAGACCATATTCCAATGAATGGTTCCCACCTGGTCTTCAGTCGATTTAAGATTTATATCACCCTGCACACTTTAAAATGATTGTGAGCCTACCGATACATCTTATATAGAGCTGCTTATCGTTTTTCATTTAAGGTTTAAAGAGGTTTGGATAGACCACTGATGTACTATCATTTTCTCTTTTGCTCGCCAGGAAACTCATTTTTGTTTTTCTATTGTTTTTGTGTTTTTGAAATTTTTCGATGTTTTTGGATTTTCCGATTTTTGGATTTACTCCCCCTAAAATCAATAAACTAAGACAAATTTAAAAACACAAAGGTATTTACAAAAATGATTTTCCTATGTTGGTTTACTCTTGCTTGACCTTAATGCCGTTTACCAATAATAAAAAGTCAAATCTTGATTTGTCAAATGCTTTGGTAAAAAGGTCGGCACGTTGGTCATCGGTGTGGACCTTAACAACATCGATTAGTCTTTTCTCAAAGCAATCACGTATGAAGTGATATTTGATTTCGATGTGTTTGGTCTTTGAGTGCTGCACAGGATTTCTAGTGATCTGTAATGCAGCAGAATTATCAACGTAAATAGGAGTAGTTAGGAATTCAAAACCATAGTCCCGCAATTGTTGTTGTATCCAAAGAACTTGGGAGCAACAACTTGAGGCATCAATGTATTCAGCTTCGCATGTTGATGTAGCGACGCACGTCTGCTTCTTGCACTGCCATGTGACTAGGCGAGTTCCTAAAAACTGACATCCAGCCGTTGTGGATTTGCCGTCGATTTTGCATCCGCCATGATCAGAATCACTGAATGCGACTAAGTCAAAGTTATTATCCCTAGGGTACCATAGACCGGTGTCAGGGTAACCCTTCAAATAACGAAAAATCCTTTTTACAGCTGCAAGATGTGAGGCCTTCGGGTTAACTTGATATCTGGCTAGCAGGCACGTTGGGTACATTATGTCTGGCCTTGATGCTGTGAGGTACATAAGAGATCCGATCATTGCGCGATAGTATGAGGGGCTAACAGCTTCACCCTTCAAGTCTGGAGTAATTCCGTGATTTTGTGGCAGTGGGTTACCAATGGGCGTTGCATCAGACATCTGGAACCGGCTCAAGATGTCACCAACATATTTAGTCTGATGGATGAATATCCCAGACTCAGTTTGTTGCACTTGTAGGCCCAAGAAGTAGGTCATTTCCCCCATAGCACTCATCTCGAATTTATCCTGCATAATGCGCTCGAAATTCCTACACAAGACATCATTAGTAGAACCAAAAATAATATCATCAACGTATACCTGTACCAGAAGAAGATCTCCATCTTGTTCTTTGATGAAGAGAGTACAATCGATAATACCTCTTCGAAAACCGTTCTCCAGCAGATAGGTAGATAAGGTTGCATACCAAGCTCGCGGTGCTTGATGAAGACCATAGAGAGCTTTGTTGAGCAACCAAACCCGATCGGGATGGATAGGATCTTCAAAACCTGGAGGCTGTTCGACATACACCTCTTCTTCAACCACACCATGTAAGAATGCACTTTTCACGTCCATTTGGTAAACCTTGAATCCTTTGAATGAGGCATAAGCCAGAAAGATCCGAATGGCTTCCAGACGTGCAACAGGTGCATAGACTTTGTTGTAGTCGATTCCTTCTATCTGACGAAAACCTTGAACGACTAAACGTGCTTTGTTCCGAATAACCACTCCACGGTCGTCTTTCTTGCATTTGAAGACCCATCGAGTGCCAATTTTCTTGTAGTTCTCAGGTCTTTCAACAAGCTTCCAAACACTAAGCTTTTGAAATTGCTGCAATTCTTCCTGCATGGCTTCAACCCAAGCACTGTCTTTCAACGCTTCTTTCCACGATTTTGGTTCTTCTTGTGACACGTAACGCGCGAAGGACCAGTCATTTTGTTGACCAGATTCTCTTATAGCTGAATACAAACCAGCATTCCGGTTGTTTCTCAGCTGATTACGCGTCTGCACACCGCGATGGACATCTCCTATAATATTCTGCTGGGGTGGGTATCATGAATCCTCATTTCAGGATTTTCTGGCACACGTGCATTGATACCCAAATTGGTAAGATTAAGATCAACAACCAACTCCACACCAGGAATGTGTGTAGAGGTGGATGCATTCCCTTCAGCAGTGTCTACATTCTGCATATGAGGAGTATCAACAGAGGCACCTTGAACAGGAGCAACTGGAGCCGAAGATCCTTCAGCTGCATCATGATATTCATCATCTTCAGAAGAATCATTATAATCAGCAGCATCTTCATAAACCTCATTTTGAACCATATTGTTGACATATGAAGAAGCTTGGGGGTCAACAACAATAGGTCTAACCAAAGGCGAGACAGCAGCGTTGTCACTTTCCAACAACATCCTAGCCGCTGCTGATTCTTCGTCAAAGGTTGGCAGATTGAAGGAGTCAAATAGCCCATCATAGTCGAACATCCACGGATCACCCGGAGCCCTAACAGGACTCGTGTACCTTTGAACCCTCACTTCGCTCCAAAGCTCAATCTTTTTGGTAGCCAGATTCCAAACACGAAAATTCGGAGTAGCATATCCAAGGAAGAAACCCTCGATAGCTCTTGCTCCAAACTTTCCATCCGGTTCAATCATAGTACATGGAGCACCAAACGGTTCTAGGTAAGAAAGATCCGGTTTCCTTTTCTGAAGGAGTTCGAAGCAAGTCTTGCCATGTCTCTTTACTGTAAGAACTCTGTTTAACGTGTAGCATGCAGCCGATACAGCCTCCCCCCAGAATTGAATAGGGAGTTCCGACTCTACTAACATTGTTCTTGCAGTTTCAATAATCGTCCGATTCTTCCTCTCTGCGACACCATTTTGTTGTGGAGTATAACGAGAACTGTACTCATGAAGAATGCCTTTAGAAGTACAAAACTCATCCATAACTTGATTCTTGAATTCGGTTCCATTGTCGCTTCGGATCCTCTTCACTTTCAACGAATAGAGATTCTCCAACATTGTAAGAAGATCCTTGAGGAAGCCAGGAGTTTGACTCTTGTGTGCCATGAAGGATACCCAAGAAAATCTAGAATAATCATCAGTAACAACTAGACAATAAGCATCTCCGAAAGTTGTCTTGTGCTTCATATGTCCAAAAAGATCCATATGAAGACGTTCGAGAGGCATGCTGACAGTGTTGATTTTCTTCAAAGGGTGAGACTTCTTTGTTTGCTTCCCTTTTTGGCACGAGACACAGATATCTTGTAAATGAAAACTTCTCACAGGCACACCATTCACAAGATTATTTTTCACCAAATGGTTCATCTTTCTCAAGTGAATGTGTCCCATTCTTCTGTGCCAAGATATAGACTCCTTTTCCGTGGCTTTTGAGACAAAGCAAGTGACTTGTGCAGATGTTGTAATCGCTTGGCTCATGTCGAGAATATAAAGATCATTAACTCTCGGAGCCGATAAGAGAATCCATTCTTGTGGAATTTTGAATCCAGGTTTCAGCACATAGCAGCCGACATCATCAAAATGCACAGAGAATTTTTTATCGCAGATTTGCGACACACTGAGAAGATTATGATCAATTTGCTTAACATAATTGATCTTATCGAAGCACACCATACCATTTGAGATACTTCCCTCTCCAGTGATGAATCCGCCTTTGTCTCCCGCAAAAGCAACATACCCTCCTCTAATGTTTCTCACGTCGTATAGGAGCTGTAAGTCGCCAGTTATGTGCCTGGATGCCCCACTATCAACAATCCAATGACTATTAATAGTTCCTCCTAGAACATCCTGCACGTGTCATTTAAAAACATCAGTTGAGAATGGGGACCCAAGCCTTAGTGGTCTTGGGTCGTCCCTGAGCATCACGAAACGTGATATCAATCTCTTGATGGTTTTCAAGAACAACTGCTCCCCCTGAATTGTCACCCGCCTTAGGTAACCAAGTTCGTTTTTGCCTACCAGTTTTTGAAGATTCTGGTTTTACAGGTTGTGACACACTTGGTTCCCTTTGAACTGTTTTAACTTCAGATTTTAAAGCTTTTTCAACAGTTTTCATGTTCTTACGTCGTTGTTTAGTTTCTTGTTCCTTTACAGTTCGTTTATCATGTTTAGGTGAAACTGACCGACGTTGAGGATGAACTGTTTCAGGTGGAGCTTTCTCAACAAATTTATTCTTTGGAGCATTTGGGCAGTTTTTGATGATGTGCCCAATTTCTCCACATTTAAAACATGTTCTCCTTTCAACAAACTTAGGAGAACTTGATTGACCACAAGATGTCGAACTCGTGGAACCTGAGGTACTAGCCTTTTCATCACACCCATTTGTGCGTTGAGTGTAATTGTTATCACTGTTACGTTTTAAGATTGTGACTTGTTTTACAAAATCAGTGTTAGATTTGTTCTCAAAAGTTTCAATCTTATCAGTACCCTTGGATGACACGAACTTGACATCTTTTGCTTTCTTTTGAAATCGAGCTCCTTTTGTTTCAGACTTCATCTGAGAGACTTTATGCTTTTGAGCTCGTTTGACTGGTTGTTTACCATTAGAAGCACTAGGTTGTTGAGTGGTTGAAGATTTTTGATTACCAAACTGTTTTCTAATCTCATGCTTAGGAATTGGATCACATTGTGTTACAACAATTCCCGAAAGTGTTTTTCCCAAAAACCTGTTTGTGTTGTCTTCAAAGACTTTGTCAATCAAAGATTGATTTACATTTTTAATTGGGAAAACATGATCTGAGTAGATTTTATTATCTCCAACCAATGTATACAACACATTACTGCTTTTAACAGTAGACACACATGTCTTATCAACTTTGACAGAATCAATCACTTGTTTCTTAACAGATGAGACATCAGGAGTGTCAGGATCACAAAGGATGTGATTCTCTCGTGGAATAACTACTCCTTTCATCTTGTTAAGTGATTTATCCTGATCACTTACATCCACTTCTGATTCATCATCCGATGTCTCATAGTCCTCGATAATTGGAGGACTTTGCTTCATGGATGATGAAGTCTCTTGTTCCTTAGAGGATGTGTTTGAAGAATTGTCCGGTTTGAACCCTAGGCCAGCAGCAAATTCCTCAACATCAAGAGGCACACTGGGTTCATATCGAGGCATTTCCTCCTCATCAGGCATCTTGGTATAATTATTCATCAAAGGGGGGCGGACATTTCTTATACCCTATGCCTTTCTGATTTCCCTTTGGTTGTTGAACATCGATGATGTGATCAAGCACAAATTGGGAGTTAGAATAACTCTCCAATTTTTGTTTGATCGCATCATGCTCGCATTGGGCTATGGCTAATTGCTTCTTAGTTTCTTCCACAATGTTAATGTATTCATTTATACTTACTTGCTTGTGGTAAACTACTTTGTTCACTTCGGACACATTTTTCTTTAATGTTTCAATTACTGATTTAAATTCTTTTTCATTCCGAGTTAAAGCCATGTTCGCATCTTTGCATTTCGACAGTTCAATAACCAAATTCTGATTATGACTATGAAGCTTTTCTGATTCAAGCTTCATATCAGCACATGATTTACAAACACTAGGAGCAGGAGGTTCAGAATTTACCTGACTAGAAGAGGCTGAAAAGTTTGCCATAAAGGCAGTTTGAAAAGAAAAAGCTCCATCTTCAGAAAATAACTTCTCCATTTCCTTTGATGCAGTAGCCGCCTTCCTAATCAGAATTGATTTCTGACATTTAAGCTCATCAGCTTCATTCAGTAGATCTTGAATATCATCACCTCCTTCCTCCTTCACATCAGACTCTGAGTGATTATCCCCAGAAACAGAGCCTTCTTCATCAGAACTTCCAGAATAACCAGAACTGTCATCACTTCCAGAGGACTCTTCTTTATGAACATGCTCGATGATCTTTGCATAACAAGCTGTTCCACTTCTCTGATCATCATCAATGCATTCAATGCTAATCTGGAGGTTGCTGCGTCCACTTCAGAAGGTTATGCTAACATGCTGGAAAATGACAAGAAGGCTTATGAATTGGAGAAAAAGGCTTTTGCTACACTTACACAAGCACTCAACAAAGATATCTATCATCAGTTCTCCTACTGCAAGACCACGAAAACATTGTGGGATGCCTTAGTTGCTAGAGGAGAAGGCAATGCAGCTACTCGAAAGTCTCGTCATGATTTGTTGAAGAAAGAGTTTGAATCGTTTCAATTTTTGGAAAACGAAACTCTAAATGATATGACAACACGGTTCTATCATCTGATTAGTGAAATGTGTGCTTATGGGGTTGTATCCACTCAACAAGACATGGTGAATAGGTTTGCTGACGCCTTACCTCCAAAGTGGAGTTCTTTTATTGAGTTGTTGAAGCACACTGGAACTCTAGACACGGTTAACATCTACGAGTTCATTCAGAAGCTGGAACATAAAAATGATGAAGAAATCAGGAAAGCAAAGCGAGCTCCCGCTCCTCAGAATACAGAAATGTACCTTCCAGGCTTCGATGTTTTGGCAAGATCAGCTGCAGCTCAGCAACCTAAACTGCAAACTGCATTTGTGTCCAACTCAAGTTCTCTTCCGTTTCCTCAATCAACTGCTGCTCCAGCTTTTGATCCGAGGTCTTACATTCCCGTCCCAACACAGCCACAAGTCCAACCACCACAACAACAACAGCAGGCTCACTATACAAACAATCCTCAACCTCAAAACCCTAAAACAATCCGAGTCGATAATTCAAACCTTTCACACCTCAGCATTGAAGTTGCTAAGGAGCATATGGAAATTATCAATACAATGGTCAGTGCTTACTGTGGTTTGGTAGCAGGTCAGCTTGGAAACATCAACATGACCAATGAAGACTATCAACAGATCGACAAGGAAGAAATGGAGTTGATGGATATCAAATGGGCTTTTGCAAGTGCAGTTAGAAGGGCCAAAGACTTCATGGCTTGTACTGGTAGAACTTCGTTGGAAGGAAAGAAAGATACGAAGTATGGGTTTGATATTAACGCCGTTACATGCTTCAATTGTGGTAATAAAGGGCACTTCAAACGAGAGTGCACTCGACCAACAAAACAAGGCAATCACAACCCTTTCAGAAACCAGACAAGTACTACAAATGTGAATGCCCAGCAAGAGAACCGTGAAAGGAGGATGGTGGCAGTTAATAACAATCAGGGCCAGCCTGGAACTTCAAATCCCAATCGGGCTCTGGCTGTTCAAGCTGATGAGGGATGTGACTGGTCAGTGCAGTTTGGATTCAACTTTGGTGGACGATTGTTGCTGCCCGTTTCGCTTTCACTAATCAAAAGGTTTTGAATGCTTTGACTTTGATTGGATACCAAAGCCCATTGACTTGGACTGATTGATGGCGGAGGAAACATACTTTTCGCCCAAGCTGCAGCAGAGGTTAGCTCTTGACTAGATTGTGAGTCAATACTCCAGTCCCAAGGACTTGTACAACTCATTTTGATGAAATACTAATAGAAAACCTACAAACACAAACTGTTAAATTCAAACAGACAAGAATTGAAAGATACTAACTTGTTCGAAAGATCAAGACTTGTTCGAAGGATCAACAGTGTTCGAAAGATCACTGTTGAGTTTCGAACAAAGACTTCGAAAGATTCACAATTTGAAAGATCCTTATCTTTCGAATAAAGATCACGAAAGATTCACAATGAAAGATCCTTATCTTTCGAACACTGATCACGAAAGATTCACAATGAAAGATTCTTATCTTTCGAACACTAATCTCGAAAGATTCACAATGAAATGATCCTTATCTTTCGTATAACTATCCTTCGAACTAGATTCCCTGTAACGAAGGTTAAGTTACCACTTTCGAAGGATGGGTCGAAAGATGATTATCTATCGAGCCTTCCTTGATCGAAAGATGATCGTTCGATATCGAAAGATATCCTTCGATCGCTTCTGACACAACTGACAAAAAGGTGACAGGTTGGTGAGAAAGGTGATTGGTTGGTGAACCAACTTTCGGCAGAAAGTATGTTCTGACCTCAACTTTTCACCAACTTAGATTTTTAAACAAAATATGCCCAAAATGGCAAATCTTATCCAAAAAGTCCAGTCACCGGAACACACCGGAATTTGGCCGGAAATCACCAAATTTCGTAAAAACAAGTTGTAAGTTACCCAACCCGCTTTTAAACACTCCCGGTTGGTTTAGAACACGTTTTTATGCCAAGAAATACAAGAAAACCACTAAAAACGGGAGCTAAACCAAGTGTCCAAACACACCAAGACTTGAACAAAACCCGGTTTTTAACAAGGTAAAGAGCCACGGCTCTGATACCACTTGTAGGTCCCTCGTGGAGGATGAGGTTTAACCTTAACCTTGTTATAGTAACACACTAGCGAGTGCGGAATCCAAGCTAGAATGCAAACCGAGTTGAGACAAGCATAAACACAAAACACACAAGATTCACCGATTAACACCACTTGTATTAATGCGAATGAAGGTTCCGGTTACAAGCACAATGTTTACAAATCTGTTTTGTAAACTCTCTCTAAGTGTATGTGTGTTCTTGACAGAAAACTCTCTCTAACTCTCGAGGCTATCTTTCTGTCTGTGTGTGTGTGTCCCTACTGAAAAGAACACACTGCATGGGTATTTATACCCATACACAGCAGGTCTGTCCGAAGGATCCGATAGATGTCTCGAAGGACCATCTATCGATGTTGAACCTGTCGAAGGATCAGGAATACTGATCGAAAGATCATCTTTCGATCAGACTTCCATCGAAGGTTCAACTTTCGAGCTCATCGAAGGATCTAAACTATCCTTCGATGAGACATCCTTCGAACTAGACATGTTACATTCATAAACTAACTGTTTGGCCAAGTCAAACCAGGAGGATGGTTGACTTGGTCAAACTTACATGACAAACAAGAACATCGTTTTACATCGAGATCGAATACAGACAAAGTACAGACACAAGTGCACCAACAATTTTGTAATGAGCGGTTCTCATCTCACGATCACCACTTCAAATATGATCGTGTTTAGTAGTGGTGGTGTATATATTGCTAGAAAGATGATGAGTTCTTGTGTGTGATTCGATTTGTATGCAAAAATCCCATCAAGCATTGAAAGCGCTAAATGGACGGTTTCACTATTGTAGATGAACTCCATTGAATGTGTTAAAAAGGCTATTTGGTATGGACGGTTTCAGATTTGATATTCAATATGAGGTCAGTCAAATGGACGGAGGAAACGAAGTAAGAGCAGGGGTAGAAGCAATGAAGGGAGAGCAGGAGCATGAATTGGGGGCAAATTTGGAAGAAATGGATGAAAAATCAGGGAAAAAGGCTTGACTATTGGGCTGCCATCTTAAAATTTGTAATGGAAATTACATATGTGTACATAGGAAATACTTTATATAGTTATATAGATATAGATATGGACCTTCAAATATATTTGCTCCTAGTCAGTGGACCACTATTAACACTAACTTAAGATATTTCCTTGTAGAAAAAGGTCCATTTAGATTGATAGTTATGATTTTCCTAAAGATGAGCATTCTAGGAGCTTTAGTACTTCGCTCTATATGCAAAAAATGGCAAATGGAGAGAAATATGAAAGAAAATGTTTGAAAAATGGCAAAGTAGATCAAGCTATTTCTTCAATCAATACTAGATTTGATCAATTTAAAATGTTTGAAAGTATTTTTGGTTTTCTATTTAGTATAAAAAAGCTGAAATTATTAGATGATAATACTTTAAAACAACATTGTATTAATCTTGAAAGTTCTTTAAAACATGATACTAGTATAGATATTGATGGCTTAGATTTATTTGAAGAATTAAAAGTTCTAAGACATATGATAGATTTAGAATGTGACACCCCTATAAACATACTAAGCTATATTAAAGATTTTGAATCTTTTCGAAATGCTTATATTGCTTATAGAATTATGTTAACTATCTCGGTAACTGTTGCGTCGGCCGAAAGAAGCTTTTCTAAATTAAAATTGTTAAAAAATTATTTAAGATCTACAATGTCACAAGAAAGATTGAATGGATTAGCTACTTTATCAATTGAAAACGATTTGTTAGAAGAAACTGATTATGAAGATTTTATTAAAAAGTTTGCATCTATTAAAGCTAGAAAAGTAAACTTAATCTAAAGATATCTTTACACATACAACAAATATATAAGAATGCAAAAAAAAAAAAAAAAAAAAAAATTTAACTCCGCCAACAATAAACCTTATAGTTTATTTTGCCGGTCCCAAGCCCGAGTAAAGGAGGAGGGTTTTTCTCAAATTGTTTTCTTTTTTTAGGGGGGGGGGGGGAGGCCACAATCTTTTACTTCGCCTTAGGCCACCAAAATGGTTGAGCCGGCCCTGGTTACAATACACCCTCTAGGGAACTCCAACCATCCGAATAGCGTTAAGCTAACAAATAGGAAGTCTGACATGGATTTCCGCCTACTAAAGAGAATATCCTCTGTTGCCTGATGTTTGTCTGTCATCTGCTTGTTGTTATTTTTTGTGTGTTGTTATCATGGGTGATGGTGAAGGTACTTCACAAACTTTAATTAGTAAACTGGATATAGGAGATCCCTTGTACTTACATCTAAGTGACTCTATTAGTTTGACCATAGTTAGTATTAAACTAAAGGATACTGAAAACTATGTTGTTTGGTCGAGTGCTATGATGCTAGCCTTAGAAACTAAAAACAAATATGGGTTTATTGATGGTAAAGCAAAAAAAAAATCTAAGGATGATGATATTTTAGCTAATCAGTGGGATAGATGTAACTCTGTCGTGTTAACATGGTTGTTAAACTCTATTACTGAAGAACTTTTTCTTGTTCAAGTTTTTTCAAAATTAGCTTCTGAAGTTTGGAATGATCTTAAAGAATCTTTTTACAAGGTTGATGGGTCTGTTGTATATGACTTATCAGGGCCGTCCCTGAAAATGATATAAAATTTTTGGGCCTTGTGCGAGGCAAAAAAATTGGGCCCCCTCCGTATAATATAAACTCATCAATCATATATCAAAAAACCACAATACGACGCTAATTGTTTTAAAATAAACAAAACAAAACAAAAACAGTGTACAAAATGATCAAACTGATGTAAGAGAATCTAAATGGAAAAGATCGAGATTATCTTTTAAATGGAGAAGATCAAGTTTATCTTTTTTTAATATTTGAATTATCTTTACCATGTTTATCTTTTAATTATTTAGTATAAGTAAGGCATCTATGGTTTATTGTTTAGTTAGTTTTTGATTGAATTTTATTGAAAAGAACATTGTTCTTGGAACCTTTGGTTCATATTATCGTCTTTGATTATCAATAGTTTCTTGAGCCATTTGACAAACCAAAGCTCTGATACCAACTGATGCAGTTTCTCACGCAATCAAATGACTCAAGAAATAAAATGGGAAATAAAATACCTACAAATTTAAACAATAATAAATTAGAAATAATAATTATAAATAATAATTGACAAACCAAAGCTCGGATACCGTGTTGGCAAATAATAATTGTAAATGGTTAAATAATAAATGAGAAATAAAATACCTACAAATTTAAACAATAAATATAACTAGATATTGAGTTCTTCTAAGTTTATATTGTAAATGGTTAAATAATAAATTAGAAATAAAATACCTACCATGTAAAGTTTATTAAAAAAAAAAACTAAGGCCAAAATTTAAATGTAAAAATCAAAATTAAACTAAAAAATGATTGCAAATTGGCAGTCCGTATGAGTTTCAACAGTTAATAAAACAAAAGAAAATTTGGAGACTAGAAAACAAAAGATATGGTGGGATTCGAACCCGGAATAGCCAATTCATCACATGATTGCCGCATCCATTATGCCAAAGGAGAGATTTGTGTTTTTTTTTCTACATCAACTTTATATATTAAAAATATATATATTTTTTAAAAAACTTTGGGCCCTTAAATGCTTTGGGCCCTGTGCGGTGGCACCTCCCGCACAGGCCCAAAACCGGCCCTGTGACTTATACAAGAAGATTAATAATATCTCTCAAAATGGCAGCACTGTTGCTGAGTATTACAACAGGTTGACAACAATGTGGAAGCAGTTTGATGTTATGCTTCATCTGCCTTCCTGTTCTTGTCAAGCTGCTAAGAATTATAACGATTTTTCAACTATAATAAAACTAATGCAGTTTTTCATGGGGCTTGATGATGTTTATTAGCCTGTGAGAACTAATCTTTTGACAAGAGAACCATTTCCCTCAATCAAGGTGGCATTCTCTATTGTTTCTAAAGAAGAGTCACATAGGTTGTCTACCACTGGTGGGTCTAAAACACAAAGTGTGTCTTTTGTGTCCAAGTCTAATCAGAGTTTTGATTCTAAAAGAAGGTTAACTAGAGGACCTAACCCTAATCTGAAATGTACCCACCACAACATGTTAGGTCATAGATGTTTTGAGATTGTTGGGTACCCTCCTCGTTTTAAGAAAAAAAGTTAATAATCCATCAGGTAAAAGTAATGTTGGTAATAAGTCTAATGTGTCTGTTGGATCTTCTGCTAGTACTAGTATGTCTACTTCTGGTATGCTTTTACATCTGAGCAGATAGCTAAGTTGTTGAGTCTTGTTGGTGAAAATAATGCGGTGGACACTCAAAACACTAATATGGGAGGTGAGTATGTTAATGTTAGTAGTTTTGTTAGTTGTTTTAATTCGGTGATGTTTGGTAGGCAGTTTAATGGGATAATAGATTCTAGAGCTAGTCAACATATGATAAACACTGATTAAAATATGTTTGATACTATTGATGTGTCTGAGTTTGATCTTAAGGTTGGTCACCCTAATGGAACTAATGTTAAGGTCGTAAAAATTGGTAGTATAAAACTGTTGAACAACATTATTTTAAAAGATGTTTTCTATGTTCCAGGCTATAATGTGAATATGTTGTCTGTCCATAGGTTAGTTAAGGATAATCAGATAAATGTTGTGTAACACCCCGTGTTTCAAAAGTCAAAGTGAAAGTCAAAGAAAGAAAATATTTCTAATTGCGATCTGTCACTCCTTGCTAAAAAATCACTATTTCAGTCCATTATCTGATTATCCTTAGCTAACCTATTTTAGAGTTAATTACTGTTTTCGTCTCTGTGGTTTGTCAAAAATCACTATTTCAGTCCATTAGTTTAAAAATTGCGATTTCAGTCCCTGTGGTTTCACTTTCGTAACCATTTCAGTCCACCTCGTAACCATTTCAGTCCCTGTACTTAACAGAATAATGGATTGAAATGGTTACGAAAGTGCAACCACAAGGACTGAAATGGTTACGAAAGTAAAACCACAGGGACTGAAATCGCAATTTTTAAACTAATGGACTGAAATAGTGATTTTTAACAAACCACATAGACGAAAACAATAATTAACTCAAAAATTTAATATGTTGGTTGAAAAAGAAAAGACAAATACAAACAAGAAAACACTATTTTGATAAATAGTTTTTTTTTTTTTCTTTTTTTTTCTTTCTAGCAGTAGTTTAGGAAAAAAGTAAAACTTAAATCAAAATTTAAGAAAAGAAAAAACAAAAGCGGTGCTGGTGACGTAACTGATTGCCGACTTTTCCGGATAAGATCGAGTTCCTTCACATCAAACCCTTATCCCAACAAACATGATTCCTCCGCCACAAACATTGATATTCCGATCGCCTTCAAAAACCACAAACCCTTATCCTAACAAACATGATTCCTCCGCCACAAACATTGATATTCCGATCGCCTTCAAAAACCACACCTCCTACATCTTCACCTGCCCTTCTTTAGTTTAATGTTGTTCCGATGCATCGGCCATATCTAGAATAATATAAATAAGTGGCGGTCTAGATCTAGTGTCTCTTATTACCCGCGAGTAGTGGAAGAAGGTGTTCATACTGTACCAAACTTTATCATCAATACTCTCCTTACTTTTGCAGAAATCTTGTCACAGGGCCGATCTGGGTTGGTTCCAAACTCACCCTCACTCCATCATGTTATCGGCTATACCAGTTTCTTGATGTACGGAACCCAACTTGTTGTTTCTGCTGCAGGTCTTGATCTCACTTATGCTTACATCATTATTGTTAGATTGGGTTGATAGGTTTCTTTATTTGATAAAGTTTCTGTATTTTGTATAAAAAGGTGTTTTCTTTTTTCCCACTTTGGGTTTAGTGATGTTTTTATTTAATGAATTTTATTAGTTTTAATAAAAAAATGAGTTAATTACCGTTTTCGTCCATGTGGTTTGTCAAAAATCACTATTTCAGTCAATTAGTTTAACAATTGCGATTTCAGTCCCTGTGGTTTCCCTTTCGTAACCATTTCAGTCCACCTCGTAACCATTTCAGTCCCTGTACTTAACAGAATAATGGATTGAAATGGTTACGAAAAGGAAACCACAGGGACTGCAATTGTTATGAAAGTGAAACCACAGGGACTGAGATCACAATTTTTAAACTAATGGACTGAAATAGTGATTTTTGACAAACCACAAGGACGAAAACAGTAATCAACTCTAAAAAAATTAATAATTGTCTAATGATTGACTCGACATTATTGGACATTATCACCACTACGCCAAAAACGCCCCTTTGCTGACTAGATGATGGGTGGGGCATTATTTGTTGTTACCACTACGCATGGGCTTATATGAACTTGGGATGGTATTTTTGTATTTGTCACTAAGGATATTTCTTTACATAGACGAATCTACCTTTGTAAAGCATCAAAGGTTAAATTTGAATATTTGATTTTGTGGATTGTTTTACGGGCCGATTTGTTGGTTAATTGGATGATGGTTATGCTTGTTGTAATTGTAACAAGGAATTTGAGTGATGTGGTTGTGCATTTGAATTATGTGCCCAATTTATATACAAGTGTTTTGTAGCATGCTAACAATGACTTCGATCCCATCATTGATTGCTTCGTTTAGTTGCTTATTTGGATGTCAACCTCGGAAGTTATGTTATATGTTCACTTTGATGATGTGTGCATATGCTTTAGACACGTTCTACTGCAAGGCCGGCTCTAGCATAAGCAAAATGAAGCTTATGTAGTAGAACTACCATTTGTTCTGCAACTTCCAGGTCCAAATAGTAGAGTCCTAATGCTCATATCAATATTTTTTGGTTCAGTTAATCTAGAAATCAAAGTGGTGGACATGTGGACAGAAATTGGGATCATGCCATTCATTGCTTATGGTAGGAAGCGTGCAACAGAAGACAGGTTCGGTTGTGGAAGTCGGCAAAGCGATGCATCAAGAGAATGGCAACATAGAACATGATGGGCTGAGGGTGAGTTTGGAAGGGGACCCAGGTAGGCCCTGCCACTTGATTTCTGCAAAAGCAAGGAGAGCATTGATGATAAAGCTTAGTGCAGAATGGGGCATGACAACACCTTCTTCCCCAAATGCTACTCGCGGGTAATAAGGATTGTGGCCGAGAATCAAATGTGTGGCGGTAAGGAATGTGCGACGTTTGGTTTTAGTGGGTAGGCAACCGGAATATCAAATTTGTGTATTTTAAATTCATCCCTGTAGAATTTGAATCCAAAAGGCTGGGATGTTAGAAGCTTTGTTTGTACCTTTTTCTTTTAAGAAAAATAAAGATTGCTATTACAAGAAATGTCTGTAGCTTTGTTCGTTCGCTGGGTTTTAACTATATTATGTATAAAATATCATTATACAGATTATCGTTCACAGATTAGTGCCTCTTCTGCAATCATCGACTCAGAACCAGGTTCGTCGTTCTAACGATTTGTACTTCTGGCATTAGGCCAAAGTTTTTGGTATCTTAGTCATTGCCCACTGGGTGTTCGATGTAACGCCAGTGTGACTGTGTGAGATGCGGGTGCTCAAAGGCATCATCAACATCCAGTGTGACTGTGTGAGATGCGGGTGCTCAAAGGCATCATCAACGGAAACTGCGGGCCCATTGAAATGGAAGTGTAGTGGAAACTTTTGAATTTAAACAGACTTCATTTGAAAGTTGTAAAAGCCATGAGGCGATGTGAAACTTCAGTAAAACTATGATAGGATTTATTTCACCTCTATAACTTTCTATGAAGTTTATAAAATGTAACTTTAACCCATTTGAAACTCGAGAGTATATATAATCTGATTTTTCTTAATAACTTGCGTTCTAGACTTAAAAAACTAATTTGTTCGTTAACTTAAAAAAACTATTTTGTTGTGCGCTTATTTTTATATACGTATGTGTATAATTAAAGTTGTTCCACATTTCGATGTAAATTTTGTTTGAAAACGAGTTGTTCTATCTTTCTACCCTTAAACATTGTGATACTGCCAAAACTAATCCCTCTAATTTTTTAAATGTCACTTTAACTCCTACAAGTTTCTCAAATTTCGAGTTTACCTTAAAATTAATTTCTTAATGTTTGTATTTTTATTTTTTTGTACGTGTCGATATAAATTCATAAATTCAAGTTCATTTACACTTTAACGTAATTTTTATTTGGAAACAAGTTGGGTCAATTATATAATGTTTTTTTATGTATGTTTGGAGTTGGAGTACGTTTCGACGTAAAATTTGTTTAGAAACAAATAGGGTGAAACATAATACGTTTTCATTCGACGATATAAATTTGAGTTGCTACACATTTCGACGTAAATTTAGTTTGAAAACATTAATTACTATATATTGGGTTTATTTTTAAACAAACGCAATACGATTACAAATTAATGACAGGTAGACGAGCAACAATCTGCGCCGCTACCCCTTTCTGAATAGCAAACCCTACCCTGCTAAGCACAAAATTCTGCCCCTTAACATGTGCGGTGTTACTGCTTACCACCTGTTGAACCTGCTTTAGGAACCGCACCGCGTCAGGGGCGAGAGCGCCAAATGTAGTCTATGCTTTATCACGCCGCGTATGACGCCAACGTACGTCTTTATTTTATATATGTTTTGAGTTGGTCTACGTTTCGAGGTAAATTTTGTTTGAAAACAAGTCGGGTCAAATAAAATATATTTTCATTTAATGGTATGAATTCGGATTAGTTTACGTTTCAACGTAAATTTAGTTTAGAAACGAGGCAGGTTGATTGTAGTCTAAATTTATCAAGCCCTACAACGCGCAACACAACTGGTAAAATAACTAGTTCACACGTGGTAAAATAACTAGTTTACACGTGGTGGCACCGTAAAATTTTAAAGATCCTAGACTGAAACTTCTAGGAAGTGATCTACAATTTATCACGCATTTAGGAAGTGAGCATAGTCTACAATTTATCACGCAGTGTTCATACGGATCCTATTTAAAGATCTTAGAAGAAATCAACTTTAATCAAATGTTATTTTCTGTCTTCACCAATTCGCTCCCGAGACTCTTTGTAGTTGGGGTTTTGGATAGTGATTTAGATATTGTTGTTGGTATCGAGTCTCTGAGTTGTTGGATTTTGAGAGTTGAAATGATGCCTGTGTTTTCATTTAAGATTTTTTACAAAAACCAAATAACTCTCCCCAACACAAGAACAGATCACTCCACCACAATCTTCACCAACGCCCATTTGTTTTTGATCAAATGGTTTACTCTAGCAGCAGCAGCAATACGTGACGGTGTAGTGTACCTCTGGGGCGAGTATAATGAGCGATTAGCATTTGTGGAGGAACGCGTAGTGATGCCGAAATCTGGGCTGAGCTTTATCATCACTGTTCTCCTTGCTTTTGCAGCTATGAAGTGTCAGTGCCAACCCGGCTTTCCTTATTTCACCCATCCTCACCAAGTCAGGTTCACCATCAACAGCGTCCTGACGTACGGCTTCTCTTGCGCAGCTGAACTTGTTGCTTCAGGTCTTGATCGCATTCCCGTTTTTGCCCGCGTTGCTAAATTGTCAAATTTGGTATTACAGAGACTTTTGATAACAACAAAACGACTCAGACTTTTATTATACCAATAAAACTCACAAACTTACAACCTTTAAGGAACTCGAAAGATCAGATCATCTTCACCAACGAGACGATCTCACAATCATACAAACGAGATCTAACGGATTTACACTACAAAGAAAAAACCCCTTGATCTCCTATAACTCCAGAGACTTCTAAAGGAAGATAGAGAAACAAAAGAATGTGAAAGTGAACTTGAATCAGACGTGCGATTCTTTTGAGGAACACACAAAATAAACCCTAGAAATTTATGTGAATATCCAGCTCTTTTTCTCTCTCCCTCTACACAAATGGAGATGAACTGCAATTTATATATATGAGGTCTAGATCTTGAAACCTGGCCCATAAGCAGCCGTATAATAAGCCTTGTCCATCATCAAGCCCAACTCAACAATAATTTGTTGTAGGTATCCAATAAGCAGCCCATACCTCAAATGTACAAAGGACACGTATTAGAACAAATAATATAAAATACAAAAGTAAAGAAAATATAAAACTGATGAATTATTTACTAAACACTTTTAACATAAATTGGGAAAGATATGTTCATTGTGTGTTTTTGTGGCATCTCTGGTGTCTTTATTGTATTTCTGATATTAATAATGCTTGCAGTTAGTATGTTAGGCGCAAAGGTGTAATCATAGTTGTCAAAAGCGCAAAAGGCGTGCGCCTAGGCGCATTGAAGCGAGGCGAACCATGTCTTTAGGTGCAGTGATTTTTTTGTAAAAACGGTGCTCAGCACTGATGACCATTCACGGATTCGTTATGTTAGGTTAGGTTTGTGTATTAGTGTATATAAAGCCATAAAGGTGTATTAGTATTTACTTATTATGTTGGGAGTATATGGCCATGATGATGTCTCAGAGTTTATGTGTTGCTTCATATCATATATAGATTTTGGATGTGAATCGTGAGCTCCATTTGCAGTTTGATTTTGTAGAGCCGCTTATTGCTTCACTTACTTATGGGTTATGTGGATGATGTTTTGTTTCTGTGACTAGGGGGTAATTACATCTCTCCATTGTACCTTTTTAGGGCATTGAGGTTACATTAGATGTTGTTGTTGACTTATGGCTTGACTTGAGTGATGTGGTTGTGTATTTGAACCGTGTTCCCAGTCTATACAAGTCCTTGGTCGTGTGCTAACATATACTTCCAACCATTTATTTACTATATTTTTGGTGCTTATATGGATGCCAAGTTATGCTATATCTTCCCTTTGATGAATAATGATAATGATGCCGTGTATATGCTTTCAACATGCTCTACTGTGTTCCCAGTTTGCGCTGTTTGGTGTTTGTTTGCATATTTACTTTATTCGGGACATATAACAGTATATTGTTGTTCTCTTGGTGTTTTATGAGGATCTTTTATTTCATAGTTATTGGCAAGCATTGTCGTGTTCCCTTGAATATTACATTATCAAGATTTTAGGGGCGCTATATATAAAGCTATAAACTCTTCCATTTCGTTTCTGTATTTATAAACTCAACCTTTATGTATCAGCCTCCATTAAACATTTAAACCATTCTTCCCAAATTAGACCTCGTTTGAAAATGAGTTATTTTTAAAAGATGAGTAAGATGTGTGTAGTTATTAAATTCTCTTTTTATGTGGTGGACTTTGTAATTTGGTTTGTGATTGTAAACTATGCACCCCTTGTAAGACCTTGGTACTGAATCTTCGATTATTTCCCATCATATGTAGTTTTAGTTGTTTTGAGGTTATTTTGACGAGTATACAATATCATGCTTCGATGTTCCGCATCTAGAATATGCAGTTACATAAGAGTTTATACATTGCCTTAAGGGTTGATTTCCCATCGTATGTAGTTTTTGTTGTGTTGAGGTAATTTAGATGAGTATACTATTTCATGGTTCGATGTCACGCTCTTAGTATATGAGGTTAAATGAGTTTTTGTACATTGCCTTGAGGGTTGACTTGGGCTGTATATGATATCTGAGTTCTATATTGCCCTTTAAAAATTCCTCTCAATATCAATTTGGTTTCCATGTATGCAAGTTGACATTTGTTCTCTGTTTTTTCTACATGCTCTTGCGCCACTAAAATGTCTAAGCTGGTTCATTACAATCTTTCCTTTTATTGTTCACATTGTTTGTTTCTTATGTAACTGTTCTTTATTCTATCGCAGTTTAGAAGCATAGGGCGTTGAAAACTGACACCACAATCGCTACCAAGGCCATAACCACATCCCACGTGGTTGAGTCCATCCCTCTGCACAATCTTTGATTGATCACTAGACGCCACTGCAGACGTCTAACCAGGTGCACTTATGGTGTTTGTCTATTGAGACAGTAGCATTTGTTTGGAGGGTATATACCTGAATGCTTATCTGTATCCGGTTTATGTGTTGTTCATGTGTATGGGTAGAAAATTGCTTATCTGTATTGGATTCTGGAGATGCAGAATTATACATGAACAATTAATCTTTTTAGCTGAATTTGGATCGTTTCGTATCTCTTTACTTTTGGAATATGGTATATTTACCACATGAATATGCTCCAGGCATTCCCGTTTTTGCCCGGGTTGCGAGATTGGGAAAAATATGTTCATTGTGTACTTTTGTGACATCTTTGGTGTGTTTATTGTATTTCTGAGTATTTATAAAGATATAGGTTTATGTAGTATATATTGAGTATATGTTCCATGATGATGGCTCAGAGTTTATATATTGGGTAGCGGTGCAGCGTGTTGCCCTTTTACCAACTATACTATCTTGAGATAACATTGTAATTAATAATTAATTTTTTTGAATGTTCAAAAAAAAAAAAAAAAATCGGATGTGATGTGAATCAAGAGGCTCATTATGGTTCATGTGGATGATGTTTTGTTTCTGTGACTAGGGTGTAATTACTTCCCTCCGTGGTACCTTTTTAGGGCATGTGAGGTTACATTTGATGTTGTTGATTGACTAGCTTATGGCTTGTGTATCAATTTGGAATTTGGAATTTTGCTAATGGCCTCATATGTATGCTAGTTGATGTCTGTTCTGTTTTTATTTATATGCTCTTCCGCCACTAAAGTGACTAAGCTCATTCGTTAGATTCTTTCGCTTTATTATTTATATGACTGTTCGTATTTATTCTATTGCAGTTCAGAAGCACAGGACGTTGAAAACTGACACCACAACCAGTCAACCACTATCAAGGCCAAAACCACAGGCCACATGGGTGAGTCCATCCTTCTGCAGACTCTTTGCTTGATTAGTGGACGCCACTGCAGATGTTTAACCAGGTCCACAAATGGTAGCTTTTGTTTGGAGGGTGTATACCTGAATGCTTATCTGTATCCGATTTATGTGCTGATGATGTGTTTGGTTAGAGAATTGCTAACTTGATCATCAAAGTAGTTGTGCTTGATTGGTGCAAATCACCCCAGTTGTTTCTTTATATGATTAGTTGCTATGCACTTTGTTTTTTTTTTCTTTGTGAAATAACACTAGTTTTATACAAAATCGTGTGCTTAGAACCCTTACTTCATTTCTTAGTTTTAAAAGCGAGAAGTGCACAAAAGCGACAAGGTAAAAAACCGAGGCGGGACGCACCAAGCGCACCGCTTATCGTACCCGAGGCGCAATGTGCTATTGAAGTATATTGCTTTACCTGATAACTGTTTTCCATGTATGCAAGTTGATATTTGTTCTCTTTTTTTCTACATGCTCATCCGCCACTAAAGTGTATAAGCTCATTCATTACATACTTTCCTTTTATCATTTATATTGTTTTTTTCTCAATATGACTCTTCTTATTTATTCTACTGTGGTGTAGAAGTACAGGGCGTTGGAAATCGACACCACAGCCCACATGGTTGAATCCTTCCATCTGCAGAATCTTTGATTGATAAATGAGCGCCTTTGCAGATGTTAACCAGGTACACCTATTAAAATGGTTGCAGTTGTTAGAGTGTATACCCGTTTCGACCTGTACCCGTTTCAACCCAGACCAAAACAACCCTTTTTTTTATTCGACCCGTTTTGACCCGAACCCATTTACCCGACCCACCCGTTTTGCCAGGTGTACCTGAACCCTAAAGGTAGTAAAATATATTCATAGGTTTGCTTGTTCGGATTCTAGAGATACAAAGTTAAATATGAAGTTATGAACCATTAACCTTTATGCTGAATTCGGAGTTGTCCCGTATCTCTATACCCTATGATTATGCTTGTTATTCTACAGTTTCATCGTTCTTCTGCTGAATTCTGAGTTGTCCCGTATCTCTGTCATTTATGCATGATTGGTTGTTAGGGAAAGGTGGATTTCAGGTGTATCTTAGTTCTATATATGGCAACTATGCTCCATTCATATGTTTAATATATAGTAGAGTTAATTGCCCGGATGGTCCCTGTGGTTTAACGTTTTTTCACGTTTAGTCCCCACCTTTTGAAAATAGCAGGCATGCTCCCTATGGTTTGTTATTTTGTTACTCGGATAGTCCCTGAGTAGATATCAGTTAGTTTGGAAATAGCAGGTATGCTCCCTATGGTTTGTCATTTTGTTACTCGGATAGTCCCCTGAGTAAAAAGGGGACTATCCGAGTAAAAAATGACAAACCATAGGGAGCATACCTGCTATTTCCGAAAAGTGGGGACTAGACGTGAAAAAACATGAAACCACAGGGACCAACCGGGCAATTAACTCTATATAGTATATATAAACCGTGGACCCCTTGTCAGATCTTTGCAATGAATCTTCGGTTACTTTCCACCATAGTTTTTGTTGTTTTGAGGTTATATATAGATGAGTATGCTAACCAACTGGGGTGTCCCAGTTGGCCAGCCTCATCCCTTCTTTCAGTAGAGCCCCGGGTTCGAGCCTTGGCAACCCCAAGTATTGAATTCCGGGTGGGATAATCACCGCCAGGCAGCTATGGGGCTAAGCTAGCTTGCGTGAGTTGAAATACTCCGGCGGCCGGGAGGTCCGTGCACTAACCCCCCCCCCCCCCCTATAGATGAGTATGCTATTTCATGCTTTGATATTACACATTTAGACTATGAGGTGACATGAGATTTTGTACATTGCCTTGAGGCTTGACTTGGGCTATATATGATATCTGACTTCTATATTGCTGCTTGGAATATCCTCTCAGTATCTCAATTTGGAATTCAGGATTTTGCTTGCTCATGGCCTCACCTGATAACTCGTTTCCATGTATGCAAGTGTAGTTGATGTATGTTCCCTCTTTTTCTATATGCTCTTCCGCCACTAAAGGGACTAAGCTCGTTTATTACGTTCTTTCCTTTTATTATTTATATTATCTGTTTTTTATATAACTGTTCTTTATTCTATTGCAGTTCAGAAGCATAGGCCGTAGAAAACTGACGCCACAACCACTACCAAGGCCATAACCACAGCCCACATGGTTGAGTCCATCCTTCTGCACTATCTTCGATTGATCAGTCGCGCCATTGCTGATGCGGGTGCAGATATGGTGTTTTTCTATTGAGATGGCGGCACTTGTCTAGAGGGAGTGTACCTGAATGCTTATCTGTATCTTGTTTATTACTGATGATGTGTATAACAATACTTAATGCTTAAAATGCAAAATATTGAGTATTTAATTTTTACTTATATAATTATATTAGTTTCACAATTGGCCAAGTGGATCAGATTAGGCGGATGTCGTCAAGGCCGCCCTAAAAGAGTACACAAAAACCTACAGCAAGAAATCTTTCCTCCACTTGCCGGCAAGGGAGACTGTGAGATCACATTCCAAATGGGTTCTTATTCCGTTGATGGATCTTGAAGGCTCAATGGGTAGTCGAGCTCGTTCCCAAAAAATGAACAAAACACTCGAGTCGGGAAATTACACAATGTCAGCGGATTGGTTATCAAGCAACATACCCGAAATCAATTTAAATGATGACCCCACCGACGACACAACACTGACAAGGCCGCAACGGAGGAAAACTGTCGAGTCGTCATCAAGCAAAGGGAAAGGTTTGGTGGATGTCGTCTCCGAATAAAAGATGAGAAAAAAATGACGGAAATAGCGGACAATCGAAAAACCAGGATTCGAAAGTTGTGATGTAGCTACATGAAAATATCACAGAACCATACAAGTCGATTCTATTAGATCGCAAATGGGTGAGTTGTGCGAAGTGGGGTTGGGACCCTAACTTTTAGGTTGTTTTTTTTTAGGTCGACTGTTTTTTTAATGCACTTTTTATTTTAAATGAAAATGCGTTTCAAATTTATTTGTCTTTCATTTTTCTTTTTGTATTTTAAAAACGTTGGTTTTTACTTTATTGAGTATTTTATTTAAAAAAAATCTAGTGATAGAGGATTAGTAATTTACTGATGTTGTGATGGAATTAGAGAGAATGAGAGGACATCTTGTGATCGGTGTTCGGATGGTTGTTTAGTGATGAAGTGATGGGTATCCCTAATTCCGTCCTTACAAAATGGTTTTAATTATTATAATAATACTTAAAATTGGTTTTAAAATCTAATATATTAAAAAACAAAAAAAACAAAAAAAATCAAGCCCAATAACAATAAAGATAAACATGACAACCCATAGAAAAAAAATGAAATAATATCTATAAAACATTTCTAGTTCGAGTCCAACATGTAGACACTTGAACTAAAAAAACACATATTCAAGTATATATACGCGACACAATACTTCTTAGAGGTTAACACTATTAAATAACAACACACTTATAACACTGCATGATACCAGTCGAGAATTCATACCATTATAGATCGGTGGTCCAAAACATACAAGCAATACAAAGTTTAGAAGAACTCCAAAAAAAGGACTTGGCAATATCTATGAGAACAATACAACCTACATGGTTCAAAATTCAAATTATTCTAAATGATGATTCAGAATAATTTTTAACTGATTCAGAATAATTTTTAACTTATTCTGAATCATCATTTAGAATAACAAGGTCTCTAAGGCTGAGTACACTTCGAGTAATCGCTCCAAGGTAGGCTACCGATACGACTTTCTTCAACTTCGCATTATTACTCGAAATCGATCAAATGCGATCAATCTCGGCCAGAATCAAAGCTAGGAGGTCAACTCGGGCCGAGTTTCACTTTAAAAAAAGTAAAGCATAATTTCTATGTCGGTTATATCACAGAAGAGTGAATTTCAAGGATTGTCCTTTATCTTTATACCAATTTTCAGGCGTTGTCCTTTATGTTCAAAATTGACGAGTTTTGTACTTTATGTTTTCAAATCGTACACGTTTTGTCCTTTAGGCCTAACTCAGTTAGTTTTTTCAGTTAAATTTGGTCATGTGCTTTGCACATGAGGGCATTTTTGTCAATTCACCCTTTCAGGAACTACTTATGTAGATTACTAAAGATCTAACCATTTTATATTAAAATTAAGAGTTAACTGTCATTTTCGTTCCTGTGCTTTGTTAACTTTTTCTATTTCAGGCCAATTTTAAAAAATGCACCAGTTTCCTCCTTGACATACTGAAAACATGCCACTTCAGTCCAAACATTAAAACCTAGTGAAGTCAGACAAGTTAAATGAAGGGTATTATTGTCAATTCATATATCTTTTATTTTCACCTTATTTTATGAATGAGTAAATTTCACTTTTTGTCCTTTATGTACTATCAGAATTTTGAAACGTGCCTTGTAAAAGTTTTAATTTCATTTTATGTCCAAAAAACACATGTTTTATATCACTTTAAGTCCTTTACACCAAACCGAGTTAAATTACTCAGTTAAGTTTATTTAAGGCAAGGATATTATTGGTATTTCAGCTTAGTTATTTTGTTTCTACATTTTCTATCATAAATAACAAAGATCAAGAACACACACTCTCTCTCTATCAATCATCACATCTCTCCCCTGTTTCTCTTTCTTAAAAAACCCAGATCTAAAATAAAAGACCCATCTCTCTTCAAAATTAACTTAACGGAGGTAACTTTCTCAATTGCTTATGTTCATGGCCAATTGCTTCAAAATTCTCAGATGAACTGTTAGATAAATGGTGGTTGGTCGACGAAGGTGGGTGGTGGTTTCAACTCCATTTTCACTTCCACTAAATTTCCATTCAATCATTAGCAGTTTTGCTTTCGATCTCAATTCACTCTGCTCACACGACCTAGGTAATTATTTTGTACTCAATCGCTAGTACTTGTTCATTCGTCCTTTCAATTTCCGTTTTGATTGTAGTTTCGATTACTTGATTTCTGTAACGGAAGTAGTTGTTAATCAGGTTAATTCACTAGTAATTTGTTTGATTAGATCTAGGAGTTCTGTAACGGAAGTAACTGTTTGTTGATTTTGAATTTAACTGTATTTTATGTACTCAATTACTAGCAGTTTGATTTTATTTCAGTTTTTGTTTGAATGTAGTTTTGATTTTGATGATAACTGAAGTAATTGATATTTGATTTCGCTTTAAGTCGTTTATTGATGTTTGGATTCACTACTAGTAGTTTGATTTCTGTTTTGAGTGTAGTTCCAATTTTCATGCTTGAGATTTCTGTAACGGAAGTAATTGTTCATTGATTTTGAATTTAACTGCATTTGATTTCATTTAAAGTTGCTTAATGATGTTTGGATCCACCGATTATTTGTTTTCTCATGATGTAGATTTGAGTTTCAGTTTCAATTTCAGTTTCTGTTTTGAATGTAGTTAGATCTGGGGTTTTTTAAGAGAGAGAAACAGGGGAGAGATGTGATGATTGATGGAGAGAGAGTGTGTTGTTGATCTTTATTATTTATGGCAGATGTGAGTGCATAATGTCTATCGTTTACGTCAATCACGTACTGTAGCTTAAACAGATGATACAAGACCGGGACTGAACAGAAGACAGCTTGAAATGAAGCTAGAGTAGCTTCATACAAAGCCAACAGCTTCGTACGAAGGGACCACTCCAAGGCTTCGTACGAAGCCAGTTATCTATAAATAGAGGTCTTGTGTTTGTCATTTGTAACTTTTGGGGTATTCTTGAGGCGAAGCTCTGCCCGTTTGTTTTGGCGTTATTTTACTGTCATATCAGCAATAGAAAACATTGATAATTACATCTTCGTGTTCTATCCACACACGTGATTGGATTCCGCACATTCACGTGTTTGTACGCATTCAATGGTCAAGAATTCAATCTAGATCCTGAATTCACAAGTGGTATCAGAGCTGGTGTTTGTTTGCAGGGATTGAAGACATGAAGATTCAACAACTTCATCAGATTCAGTGACAAATCTCTTCATCTTCTTTTACTCATCTTCTACTTTTTCCTTTTGAACTTAAAACTTAGATCTACGAAGTTTTAACGGTTACAATCGGCTGATTTTTGAATATGTTGTGTGAAAAAACGTTTTTGAAAAATCCTTCAAAATTTCAGATCAAAATTCTAACAAAATAATACTCAAATCAGTGAAAAACCATGAAAACGTGACTGAGTTTCTTGTAGCATAGCTTCGTACGAAGCCAGATACTAGCCTCGTACGAACCCACGAAGAAAGTTGAAGTTTTTGTGATAACTGTGTTTACAAAGTCACTGTAGTAGCTTCGTACGAAGCCTCAATACATGGCTTCGTACGAACCCACATCAACAAGTGTGATTCTTTGAAAAGCTTGGCTTCATATGAACCTAAGGTGTATAGTTTCGTACGAACGGAGCGTTTATCTCGTTTGATTTTCAGATTTGATCAAGTGTTTGCTTGTTTGCAGGTTGTTCAAAGATCAGAATCATGGCAAAAGACTTTTACAACACATTCTATAATGCGTTCACTTCCGAGTCGTCAGAAACAGCAACTGTTACACTGAAAAACATTTCAAAAACCATAAATGATAATATAAATCATGATAATGTTTATGGAAATCATCAAAGGCCACCTAAAGTAATGAATATCGAAGATTATCATTGGTGGAGCATGATATTTGAAAATTGGGTGAAGGCGTATGCCTATGAGAGTTGGATTATGATGACTTACGGATATAAAAAACGTGTGAAAGATCAAAATGTATTACTTCCAATTCCAGAATTTTCAAAAACCGATAAAGAAAAACATTCTGATGAACTAAAAATGGTAACATTGTTGCAAAAATCAGTTAGAGAGGATATTTTGTTTTTACTTCAACATGGTGAAACATCTAAGTCAATGTGGGAAGCGTTGAAGTTGAAAGCAGAGGGTGGTAAAGATATTAAGAAAAACAAAATCTCTTTACTGAAAAAGGAGTTTAATCTATTCGGCTACATGAAAGGCGAGACTGTTAGACAGATGACTGAAAGATTTTGTCATCAGAAGATTGAGTTAGAGAGATTTGGAATCTACAAAGACAGAGAAGAGATTGTTGATAAACTTGTCGAGGCGTTACCACATGAGGAAGATTGAAAAACTTTTGTGATTGTGTTGAAAAATGATGCCAAGTTTGATGAAATGACATTGGATGGTTTGATTGAGAAACTGCAAGGACATGATCTAGAGATGCAAAAACAAAATAAAATGTCCAGTTCAAGTTATCAACAGAATGTTGATCTGTATTACCGAAGAGGTATGCTATAGAACAACCAGTCACCAAAGATTAGTACAACATTCAGTGTAGATAATTCTGGTGATTCATCCAAAAGCAAGTCTCCAAGTTATGATCCAGGATATCATTCATCTTCCGCATCATCCAAATCAAATCAAAGTCAAGACTGGAAAGATTCTCCGCATTTGAACACTGATTTCGCTAGACAGCACATGAGTTTCTTAGCTTCTATTCTGGGGTCATATGAAGGTCTGCTTGCACGAAAGATAGGCAATCCTAACATGACAAAGGAAGACTATGATCAAGTTGATCCGGAAGAGATGGAGCTCATGGATATTCGCTGGTGCATGGCAAGCGTTATCAGGAGGGCTCAACGGTTTATGAAGATTACTGGGAGAAAGTGTTTGGAAGGCCCTGATGTGAAGATAGGTTTTGATAAATCCAAAGTCACATGTTTCAAATGTAAACATAAGGGACATTTTAAAAGAGAATGCTCCAACCATCAAGCTGATAATAGTGTAAATTCGTTTCATGATGATTTTTACAAAAAGGCTATCTATCATCCCAACAACGAGCAACCGTCAAGAAATTAAAGCAGATTGAAGAAGGGTCATCTAAAGAGAAGAAACAAGCTATGTTGACAATTAATGATGAATGCAGTGGACCCAGTATGATAATTCAAGAAGATGAAGGTTTCAATTGGAACAATTATATTAAAGATGAGAGAAAAGAGAGATGGTCGTTGGTTGCTGAGATCAAAAGAAGCCAAGAGGAAGAAGAGGCACGATGTTATTTGAGTCATGTATATGATGCTTACAAAGAAGCAAGGCGGGCAAATAGATGGGATGTTGATTTAGCGTGTTATGTTGATCCTAAAGGAAAATCGACAATTGATCCTGATGAGGTTGATTTTGGAGCATTAGTTGCTGCAATTCCAACTATTGGAGTTTGGTGTCGAGGGCTCAGAGAGATTCCACACTACAGAGAAAAGGTCAAGGAAGGAATAAACAAGGTAATTTATGCAAGCTTGGAGAAGAAGAAGAAGACAGTGGAGGAGATTGTAGATGAAAGTCAGAAGTTGGTGAAGGAGGTGAAGAAAGAAAAAGTAGCAGATGAAAAGCTAAGGAAGCCGGTTGATGAAGGTGGTGCTAAAGAACAACACGTGAAGTAAGCCGATGCAAAGGCAGAGGAAGCAGTTGCTGAAGAACAGCAGGGGAAGGAAGAAAATAAAAAAAAGAAGACAGAAGAAGTCACGGTTCCTAATGCCAAGGTAATGACTTAAACCGATTCTTCTGATTCATCGATTAAAATTGATCATAAACTGATGAACAGTGCAAGAAATGCATGGAAACGTGCAAGGCTTGTGCTGAAAAGGATAACAATCTGAGATCCAGATACATTGAATTTACTAAAATTGAAAAGATTTTCAAAGAAAAATGTAATTAAATGTTAGAAAATGAAAAGTTTTTGAAACAGGAAAATGAAAAGCTGACACAAAAATATGATAGTCTTTTAAAAGAAAACGAAGTTATAAAACAAAAGTGTTTAGCTGATTGCAATGAATGTATTCCAAAAGATAAAACTATTCAAGAGTTGCAAAAAGAATATGATGGAATGAAATTGTCATATCATACAGTAAAAGAAGCTTATGAAATTTTGAAAAGTAAAGTCACAAGTCTGGATAATAGATTGTCAGCATGTCAAGAAACAACTAAGTTTCTTGAAGCCAGATATGAAGGAAAACAAAAAGTTTTAAATAACTATATTAATGAAGTAGCTAAACTTAAACAAGAACTGGCTGAAAAAAAAATTAGTTAACAAACTTCAAAGTTATCATGCTTCATCATATATTCTATATTCTGGAATGTATTTTCAACATCACACCGGATGGTAAAGAGTCTGAAACAAACAAAAAGGGAATTGGGTTAGAATACCATCAAGTTCCACCACCGTTGGACGATAATTATACATTCTATGATGGCGAAAAGGTGGAAAAAGCAATTAATATGGTTGACCAATTACCTGACAACATCGACGTGACTTACACCAAATCTGATGATCTTGGTTATTCAGAGGTGGTAAGTAAGGTTGTTGAAAGTGTTCTGACAGAGGAGTCTACCAAAACAGATAAGTCTGAGTCACAGGACGAAAATGAGGGAAGTTTTCATGAAACTTATCTTAAAAATTCAAAATCTAAGAAATATACGAATGATGATTCGATAGGATTGGCTTACACCATGATTGGATCGGACAAATTATTCTCAGATATTGAAGTTCCGATTCAAAATGTGATTTCAGAAAAGATTGACAAAGTTTTCAAATTTGAAAAATCTGAAATTTCAAAATTTACTAGAAAGAGCAAGAAACCTTTTTATAACAAACCTAGTTACAAGAAAAAGAATACGTAGGCTGGGTTGGGTTATAAGAAGAAACATAATCAGAAGTGTTTTGAAAAGAAAAATCTTCATAAACAGACTAACTTTGTTCACAGAACAAGTTCAGAAGAAGAGAAAGAACTCCAATTTAGACCACAGTCTAATGAAGAGTTCTATGCTCAGAAGAAACAACAACAGGTTAAAGATGTTTAAAAAAGTAGATGTTTTAAATGTAACCAAACTAGACATATTGGTCGCAAATCTCCAAATCCAAAACCTGTTGATGTTGGAAAGAAAAAGAAGTCTGATTTTGTGAATCAGAAGTCAACCAAGTTTGAATCAAAACAAACTTGGAAACCAAAATCAAAGACACCTAGAGTTGAGTCTAAACAGATTTGGAAATAAAAGGTTGATTTTCAAAAGCCAAAACAAACTTGGAAAACAAAAAGATCCAAGTTTGAATAAAAAAAATCTGGAAACCAAAAACTGATCCAAGATTTTACCAAGGGCAAGTTTCAAAAGGTCAAATCTGGGTGGTCAAGCAACAAAAGACTTATGTGAGTGAGAATAATAAAGAAAATATTTTTGAGAAGAATGAACGAAACTATCCAGTTTTACCTGTAAAGATACATATTCAGCTACCTGAGTCAAAGCGGGCTTGGGTTGCATTATTCAAATAATCGAATTATTTGAATGTGCAGTGCTCCAGAAGATGGATGATTGTCAGAATGAACAGAGGAGCAGCCTGGCACAGGAGGAGGTTGTGGATCCCTGCAAGTGAAAACAGAGAGTTTGTTCGTTTCTATACTTAAATAAACCATATTTCAAAAACCCTAAAAACAGAAAAACTTAAAAATCAAAATTATGTCTTTAATTTGTCAAAAATTGAAAAATGAAAAAAATATGTTTGTTTTTAAATTTGTTAAAAATAAAAAATCTTAAAAAATTGTTAAGTGAATATGCCAAAACCCTCACGCCTGAACAAACATGATTATTTCACAATTGAAAATGGTTTTAACATTGTTAAAAATCAGTATGTTGTAAATCATGGGGGTATTTTCTGCAAAACAGAGCATGTATAGCAGAAAATAGATGGCGAGACAAAGCTATCTACATCGGGCTGTCAAATTTTCTTAAATGTTTTGGATTTTAGGGGGAGAAAAATTTCAGAAAATACAAAAACATTTGAAAAATTTGAAAAAGCCAAAAACAATAGAAAACTTAAAAATGAGTTTTTCTGTAAAAAGAGAAAATAATAATACATCAGTAGACAATCAGAGTACGCTAAAGAAATGGAAAGTAAAATGTGATAAACGGTCTCACTGATGATATTCCAGTAGGTTTTTACACGCTTAGTAGATTGATTTCGAGATATAAACCTAAATATCAATATCTTACTTATCTCGTGGGGAACATCTCTCGAAGATATGGGTAACCCCAGAAATGTTGTTTGAGAGATTGCCAGATTCTGGGATACTAGGTTTTTATATTGTTTGATATATGGGGTATTATACATGGTCTTCTGATTTTGCGTCAACAATGGCCAAGACCTCGTATAATACTTTATGCGCTTAGTATAACAACTCTCCCAAAATTCTTAAAACACCCCTATATATATCCTAAAATACACCCCGTATACGAAAAACGGCCCCAAAATACCTTTATTTTATCAAAAAAATAAATAAAACAAATATTTCTGGTCGCTCGCGGGGCGCGACACACTTAGGTGTGTCTGTCGCGGCCCGTGACCCGCTAACAACAGGTGTAACCCTAGGCTGCCACGTGTCCATGTCGTGTCGAGCCTATACCCTTGAATCGACAAGCCTAAAACCTAGCTACTACCGTCGCGGGCCGCGAAGGAGACAACAAAAGTTGTCGCGGGCCGCGAGGCCCTCTGTTTCCAGCCTATAAATGGAGTAGCCGATGTTCAGTTTCCAAACCATTCAAAACAACTTTCTCTCTCAAAATTTTTATAAGTAAAAATAATACTCAGGTATATACCCACTAAAAAGCGAAGCTCTTCCTCGATATAAGTATTATAACCCCCGGTTACGTATTAGTTGCTCTGCCCGATTGATCTAGAGCTCGATAACGCATGTCAAGGCTCTGCCTAACTCAGTCGTTGAAGTTCTGTCTTGGGGGAAGGGTATCTAATGTAAAGTGGGTTATCTTACTAACACGTGTGCATTGTTTAATTTAATAGATTATAACCAGGAAATCACCAGGAATTATCTAAAATAGCAATGTGAGTAATTCCTCTTTTTGTAAATTGTTTTTACAAAACCTCAATTATTTTAAATTATATTTCACAGTGATTGAGTATTTGTGATTCTACAATTACTGTCGGTATGTTGGGGTTTTGTATACATAACTTGTTACTACACTATGAGTAGTAACATGACCACAAGTCAGGATTGACAGTACCGTGGATGGTAATTGAGTAGATGTAAACAAATGTAATTGCGGATACCCACAATGCTGTAAAATGATAAAACTTGTTTTGATTAAAATGGGATTCACTCGCCAGTATTTCTTGCTAATAAAAACTTTTTAAACGCGTTTTAGGTAACAACATGTGAAAGGCAAATAGAAGTCAGCTGGAGAGCACTAAAGGCTTGTAAAAGTGGCTATAAAAGTTACCTAAACAAGAAAGAAGTTTTATTTTAATAAATTAGGGTTTATCACTATAAACATGTTGTAATTGAAACTTGGGTTTTTCCCATGTATTTATTATTATTATTATAAAAATGTGGTGTTTTACTCTGATAAACTATTTCCTAACAACTGTTGATGTGTGTAAAATGCAACATATAAAACACATCAATTAAGGCATAAAACTAACCCTTTTTAAGTACTAATGTTGGAAAAAGAGTGTTTTTGTCTTCCTTTTGTATTTTCAGGATGAAATGAGCTCAAAATCACAAAAGAAGCAAAAAGACCACTAATTCTACCATAAATACAAGAAAAGGAACAAAAGTGGACTGCCCGGACCCTCAACGGCACCTCCCAAGGCAAAAAGAAGGAAACAGAGTCTGAACACGCCCCGTGTCCAGCGAACACGGGGGCGTGCCCAGGAAGCAGCAGAAAAGACAAACCAGTAGAAGCTTCCATTGCCCACCACGGGGCCGTGTCCAGCGAGCACGGGGGCGTGGTGAAAGTACAGCAGGCGCATTAATTGTAATTCGCAATTACAATTAATGAAGAGAGAGAGTGTCAGGCGGGCACGGGGCCGTGTCCAGCGGACACGGGGCCGTGTCCAGCCTTCTGTTCAGCCTATAAATAGAGGAGCTTGGATTCATTCTCTCTCATCCCTTGGCACACCACCTCTCTCACACCTCATCCACCACCCACCACCACCATAACACCATCATCCACCACCATCATCCATTGTCCATCGTAGAGTGTGTGAGTCGTCTCGGGATCCAAGATTGATCGTAAGAGTTCTTGACAATCAAGTCCATGTTTGCCTAAGTCTCTTACATCACTTGGTGAAGACAAGTGTTTAGTATAATACTTTTTATTTTTAAGCTTTTGCACTTTTTATTTGGTTTTGTATTAATGACTTTAATAACTAGTTACTTATGTTGAAGGTGATCTTTCCTTATCGTTTGTCCGTGGTGTCTTGGCGTTATTTTACTGTCTATATAAAATAAAAGATTTTCACCATTCATATCTCCACGGTCTATATGGAGGTATGTTGGCTACCTGGTCGGGGGTTAAGGGAACGGTTTGGTAAGGGTCTTGCCCTTGTTCAGCGTTTAGAGGTCCTGCTTGGGACCTGGGTCAAATTTAGTAGGATCTCCTTCAATGCCCATAGGTATTGGATGGCGGGGATCCAAACTCTTTGACCCCCTCATAAGTTAACTACTATTAATACTATAACCCGGCTATTTAGGACTGTATCCCTGCTGACTCAGACTACTTAGCCGAGGGTAACGTCACCGCCAGAAGCGGGGCCTACCACAATTTGCATTAATAACTTAATTCATTATCTTCCAATAATCCGACCCTTTAGGATTGTATCCTTGCTGACTCAAACTACTGGGTTGAGGGTAACGTCGCCTTCAAAAGAGGGGCCTACTACAATAACTAAGATAATCTCTTAAACAAGTGCAAAAGTGCGAAAATAATCAAAGGTTATACTAATACACGTGTCGGATCCAAGTGATTCATCTTGTCTATCTGTTTTTATTTTATTTTTATTTTCAGCATTTAGTTAGTTTTTATTTTTCTTAGTTTAAAACATTTTTCTAACCTTTTTGATTTGATTAGACGTTGAGGATAAACCGGTATTAAAAGCTCTTGTGTCCTTGGACGACCTCGGTATCTTACCAACACTATACTACGTCCACGATGGGTGCACTTGCCCATATGTGTGTTTAGTGTTAGTAAATATCGTGTTTTATAAAATTAAAACTTGGCTAAAAGTGTAAAAAGGGCTTTAATATATATCTAAAAACATATATACACTAACACGCATCAAGTTTTTGGCGCCGTTGCCGGGGACACAAGGATTTTAAGAAAGTTAGGAATCAACGGCCTAATCATATTTTTATTTTTTAAATTTTTTAGGATTTTTTTTCTTAGATTTTTAGCTTCTGCAGAGCTCAACACGGGGCCGTGCCTGCTGAACACGCCCCGTGCTCAATCATTGGAACTGGCAATCCTGTTTTAAGTCAGACAGTAGGCTGAACACGGGGCCGTGTCCACTCAACACGCCCCCGTGCCCAAGATTCAGTTGCTGAAAACAGAGCCGTTAGATCCCGGCGGTTGGTAATTTCTGACACAAACATGAGTGATAGTAATTCTTTTTACTTTCGGCACTCTTATGGTTTGTGGTGTCGAATATGTGGAGGCGAACATGAGGAATTAAAATGTTTTTTCCTCACTTATAGGCCCCACTATATAGACCCACCGATTCCTTGTAACCTTAAGAGGGGCGAAAGTAAAAATAAGCACTATTTCTCCCTCGAATGCGCCCAGCCAGATATTCTAGGAGAAATGCTCCTTGACGAGCTATTTCAACTAGAAGAACTACTTCTTAATTGGTCAAAAGAACTTAGGAAGGATTTTTTAGATCCATCCCAAGATGATGACCATGAGGAAATGTTGGAACCGCATTCCGACAACCTCGTTGCTCCCGAAAATACCTTCTTACCTAGAAAAGACGCGGACGATAGTCGTCCCTTTGTCGATTGTGCCGTGAAGGACTCCCCATCGACTTCGTTCGGTGCATACATAGACCTGAGCGATTCGGCATACACCTTCTTTAACGAGAGCCCGGGAAAGGGTTGGACTTGTCCACCTAGAATGAAAATAGGAATTACCCTCACCGACAACCTCTTGCGTTCTCGCCTTAGTATAGGACAATTACGGTATCTTAGGCACTATGGGGTTGTTCCAACAAGTCAAGAGCCACCCGATTTAGATTAGCTCCTTAGTAGAAACAAAACTCCATAAAACAGCCTACCAACACGGGGCCGTGCCCGGTCAACACGCCCCCGTGTCCACTCAGCAGATTCTCTGCTGATTCTGTCAGAATACGGACAAAATGTGTCAGGATTTTCTCTGCACACGGGGCCGTGTCCAGCGGACACGGGGCCGTGTCCAGTGTGCTGTCGTTTTCTTTAAATGCAGCCTGAATTCTGCTCTTTTTGACCACTTCACCAAGCAGAGATTCCTGGGATCTTCACATATACCATCCTAGGTAAGTGCTAAAAGAAGGTTCCTAAGGACCATCTTGTCTTTTCCACTTTTGTTCATTTCTCCTTCTTCCAAAATTTTTCAAACCTTACCTCCATGGAAGCTTGGAAACCCATGATTCCAACCTTCTATGAAAGGGTTTGTAGGAATTTTTTTTGCCACGGATTCTTGTCTAAAGTTAGTTCTATAACTTTGTTTTAAATTATCTAAGCTTAAAACACAACAAATGTGTATTAAAATAATTTAAAAACCTAGAGTCGTTAGGCAAAAATCCTGCAGATAGCTGAACACGGGGCCGTGCTCACTGAGCACGGGGCCGTGTTCGAGGTACTGTTTTGCAAAAGTTTAGTTATCTTCGGATTATTTCGCAGAAAATGGCCAGCAGAAACAGCGGAACATCTTCAAGAAATAACCGAAATGGAAGGAGGTCGTCTACGGCAGAGGATTCCCTAGTAAACTACGTTTACGCTTTGAGGGAAGCCATAGACGAGATGACGGGAGTAGAGGAAGCTTTGGTGGATCGTATTAATCATCTGACGGTAGGTTTGGAGGGTTGCCTACGGGAAGTAAATCTCCTGCACCAGAGATTAAACCTTCTCGCTTCCCCGCCTTTGGTCCCGGTGATAACCCAAAGGGCGTGGAATGTAGTACCCGAGGTTATCATTCCAGCAGAATGGCACGCCATGCACCAAGTACCTCAACCGAGGGTGGTGCAAGGAATCCCGGTGAGCATTCCTCCTCAAGACACCGAAGAGAATGAGGCCACCTTCTACCTCCCTAGGGAGATAGAAGAATGGCTTTGAATGACAACCAAGGAGCCATCGGCTAAAGAGAGTTACTACATCGGGAAGCTATTCCCGAAATTTTCTTAAATAAGTAGAACTCTTATGATAACCTTATGTATCCCCTAGTTATTCAGCTAACTTAGTGTAACATCTCTCTATGATTTGCAATGTTATGATGGTTTTTATGATTGATGGTTGTTTTGAGAATAAAACACACTCCTGGTGGTAATGGATGAAAAAGGGAACGAGAAAAATGGAACCATGCACGAAGAACAGAGCAACCCGACAAAAATCTCCGTCACAGAAGGCTCAACACGGGCCGTGCTCAACCAACACGGCCCCGTGCTGAACCCCTGCAGAAAAATCACCCAGTTCAGGTAACTGGACACGGGCCGTGTTCAGCGGACACACCCCCGTGTCCAGGCTTCTGTTTCAATTCTGAAATTTTTGTTACTGGCACTTGACCACGGGGCCGTGCCCGGTGAACACGGGGCCGTGTCCAGACTGCCAGTAACATAAATCTTTGCTTTTTAACACACTTTTATACATTCTAATCAACCAAAAATATTATTTTTGGACACATTGAGGACAATGTGTAATTTAAGTGTGGGGGGGATGCTAAAACCTTGAAATTTTGCAAAATCCTAAACACAAGCCTTACACAAAACTCTATTGGAACCGCTAAACACCCCAAATTTTTTTCAAAAAAAATTTTTCTTTTTTTTATTTACTTGTCTTGGTTTAAGTTAGGAATAACAAGTTCTAAAAAGGTTATATTTTTACAAGTTTACAACCGATAGCGTGGTGATAAAAAAAAAAAAGGAACCAACATAAGAAAATTATGAAACGGCATAACAAGTCTAGTTTAAAATTCGATTATATATGCTTGGTCACATTAAAAACCCATTCCCACAAAAGTGAGTTTTGAGCCTTTATTGAGCATAAAAATACACATATTTAGATTAAATGCTCATTTTTCGTTTCTTGTGTGAATAGCCGCTCGGTCCTTACAAATCTAGAACTTGCCACAACAATACATTCCCGGTCCTTACCAACTTAAACCCAAGTAAGTAAATGATGGAGGCATTAGGACTAACTATTTTTTTTTTCAAAACCATTATTTTTCATTTTTTTTACCTACCCAAAAATCCCCCTAGAAAACCCCTTTGAGCCTAAACCTTTCATTTCATTACCCCAAAACAATTTTTTTTTTTACCCACCAAGAACCTTTTTCATTTTTTTTTCTTTTATTTTAGTAACAAGCTCGGTTTTTCGTCAACTTGCCCTTTCATGTGACATCAAAAAAAAAAAAAAAAAATCTTATATGAAGTCAAAAACAAACAAGAGCTACAAAAGCTTGTTTGGAGAAATACTTCAAAAATAATAAGTCACTAAAAACAAGGTATTTTACGAAAACCGACACTTGTTACGATTTTCGCCCTTTTTTTTACTAACCACTAACCAACCACCCACCTTTAAACCCAAGCCTTCACCCAAAAAGTCCTCTTGATATTTACAAAGGTAAAAAGTTAAAAAGGAGGAGGATTGATTGCTTGGCAAGCCTATGGAAAGACGTAAGTTCCGTGCCGCTCTCGAGTGATTCACTAAAATATACACCTTCGGCCGAGTGTTGAGTGATCTCCCGTGAGGTATGTGAACTTGTATATAAATGGAATTTTAATAAAACATGTTATGCCCGAATAAGTAATTTATCTTGTGAAAAGTTCAAAATAAATCATAACGAATAGGATTGTAAATAACTAAAAATAAAACCTATAAAAACCTTGGATTCCCGACACTCTTGGACAAGCTAAAAAAACTTCTCTTCTACCTATTCCATTTGGGAGTGTAAGCCACATTTAAAGAGTTTTGCTTGAGGACAAGCAAAAGTTCAAGTGTGGGGGTATTTGATGTGTGTAAAATGCAACATATAAAACACATCAATTAAGGCATAAAACTAACCCTTTTTAAGTACTAATGTTGGAAAAAGAGTGTTTTTGTCTTCCTTTTGTATTTTTCAGGATGAAATGAGCTCAAAATCACAAAAGAAGCAAAAAGACCACTAATTCTACCATAAATACAAGAAAAGGAACAAAAGTGGACTGCCCGGACCCTCAACGGCACCTCCCAAGGCAAAAAGAAGGAAACAGAGTCTGAACACGCCCCGTGTCCAGCGAACACGGGGGCGTGCCAAGGAAGCAGCAGAAAAGACAAACCAGTAGAAGCTTCCATTGCCCACCACGGGGCCGTGTCCAGCGAGCACGGGGGCGTGGTGAAAGTACAGCAGGCGCATTAATTGTAATTCGCAATTACAGTTAATGAAGAGAGAGAGTGTCAGGCGGGCACGGGGCCGTGTCCAGCGGACACGGGGCCGTGTCCAGCCTTCTGTTCAGCCTATAAATAGAGGAGCTTGGATTCATTCTCTCTCATCCCTTGGCACACCACCTCTCTCACACCTCATCCACCACCCACCACCACCATAACACCATCATCCACCACCATCATCCATTGTCCATCGTAGAGTGTGTGAGTCGTCTCGGGATCCAAGATTGATCGTAAGAGTTCTTGACAATCAAGGCCATGTTTGCCTAAGTCTCTTACATCACTTGGTGAAGACAAGTGTTTAGTATAATACTTTTTATTTTTAATCTTTTGCACTTTTTATTTGGTTTTGTATTAATGACTTTAATAACTAGTTACTTATGTTGAAGGTGATCTTTCCTTATCGTTTGTCCGTGGTGTCTTGGCGTTATTTTACTGTCTATATAAAATAAAAGATTTTCACCATTCATATCTCCACGGTCTATATGGAGGTATGTTGGCTACCTGGTCGGGGGTTAAGGGAACAGTTTGGTAAGGGTCTTGCCCTTGTTCAGCGTTTAGAGGTCCTGCTTGGGACCTGGGTCAAATTTAGTAGGATCTCCTTCAATGCCCATAGGTATTGGATGGCGGGGATCCAAACTCTTTGACCCCCTCATAAGTTAACTACTATTAATACTATAACCCGGCTATTTAGGACTGTATCCCTGCTGACTCAGACTACTTAGCCGAGGGTAACGTCACCGCCAGAAGCGGGGCCTACCACAATTTTCATTAATAACTTAATTCATTATCTTCCAATAATCCGACCCTTTAGGATTGTATCCTTGCTGACTCAAACTACTGGGTTGAGGGTAACGTCGCCTTCAAAAGAGGGGCCTACTACAATAACTAAGATAATCTCTTAAACAAGTGCAAAAGTGCGAAAATAATCAAAGGTTATACTAATACACGTGTCGGATCCAAGTGATTCATCTTGTCTATCTGTTTTTATTTTATTTTTATTTTCAGCATTTAGTTAGTTTTTATTTTTCTTAGTTTAAAACATTTTTCTAACCTTTTTGATTTGATTAGACGTTGAGGATAAACCGGTATTAAAAGCTCTTGTGTCCTTGGACGACCTCGGTATCTTACCAACACTATACTACGTCCATGATGGGTGCACTTGCCCATATGTGTGTTTAGTGTTAGTAAATATCGTGTTTTATAAATTTAAAACTTGGCTAAAAGTGTAAAAAGGGCTTTAATATATATCTAAAAACATATATACACTAACACGCATCAACTGTCCTAATGAAATTTCCGCTGCCAAATTAATAAACACAGATACCACTGAATTTGCGCTCGCGGCCGCCCGCTCCCGGGAAAGGGGTCGGGGGTTGCGACAGGAGGTGGTATTAGAGCGACAACCATTGATTTCAGCCACGGAAGTGTTCTACTGACACAAAAGTTTTTATCCGTTATGTTAGGAAATAATCTATGTGATTATGTGTGTATCTGTATATTATTATTTTGTGTTATTTAACAATTTGTTAGTTTACAGTATGAGTGATCAAGGTCCGTCTGACGCCTATCGTCACCTAGCTAGTTCTCCCAAAAGTGAAGGAACTTCCTCACAGCCTACTCCTTTGGGGTATTCTGCTGATACAGAAGAGGGAATCTTCATATTTAAGGCGCAATTCAAAGAACCATTCCCTTTTTAAAAGAGAGGATGGTTCAGTCGGGGAGCGCATGAGCGCAGGAAGCGAATGAGAAAATTGCAACAACAAAGGGCACTAGCAGCATCCAATAGGGATATGAACGCCCAGACCCAAGATATAGTCAATAGGCGACTAGCAAACTTTCACATACTAGCCACCACTGCAGCAGATCCAAACCTAGACCAAATAATCAAACCACAACCACTGCCACTATTCTCAACCCAACCAATGGAGATAGAACCGAACCAAGGAGACCAGATTCCCATACCAGCATTTGACCCAAACGAGATACCTAGAATCCCAGCACTTAACCCTCTAATGTATGATCCATGGGAGGATGACCATAGGGATTATCAGGAACTCTATCCACAGGGAGAACCAATACCAAACCCCATAGCACAATATACCAACCTTAACCCTCTAGATCCGTATTGGAATGCCTATCAGTATGTCCAGGAGATACTAGAAAACCCATACCCATACGGAGAACCTATGCCTCAGTACCCTGACCCAGTACCCGCTGTCACACCCCGATTTCCACGTGTATCACCGGTGGGCCCGGTGGAGGATTACCGTGACGTAGTTGGCAACAATATAGTCAAACCACAATATATAAATGCACAGCGGAAGCATAAAGATAATTATATTTCAACATTAAGTGTAATATCAATGTATCACCATTGTTGAAATAATAATCCACAAGGGATCAAATAAAAATAACAACAATATTGTTCAACAGACTTCAGGCATCTTAAGCTTGCGAGACTTCTAGTGATGCTAAGGAGAAATCCCAGCCAATTACGCATAGTACCTGCATTTAGTCTTTTTGGGGAAAATACGTCAGTTTACACTGGTAAATACATTCAACTGACACTTTTGTAAAAATGTTTAATAAAATTGGTTTAAATGCTCAAAGCACAAACTCTTTATAACTTGGGATAATTTATAATCAAATCTTGTAAAGAATTACATGTTACTATGCGTTCGGTCGCCCGAGTCGTATCGGGTTAAAGTTTAATAGACACACCAGATAGTATAAAACCGTGGCGGGTAACCAACGGCTACACTTTTATAGTTATAGACATAATGCCGGGTGTACGCCTACACCGGGATGTCAAGGTCGTGGCCATTCGTAAATGCTGCCAAGGATATCCGGGACATGGTCATTAAGCCCCCAAAGGCGTTAAGCCAACAAAACAAGTTTTTAAATGGGTCACATTGATAATACCCAACTACTAATGAGTTGGGGTCAATTGCCCGACCAAGCGGTATTTTAAATACCGTAACCCAAGCGCGTATAACGGAAAATAAGTCAAAAGTATTTACCTTTGCAAGTATAATTCCTTAAATTGAAATAAATTGCAGACAGCTTTTACTGGTCCCCTAATCTGGAACGAAGGTGTAATTTAACCTATTAGAATCCTAACAGGTCTTTAATTTAGCCGTAGCTTAGACCGGTCAGTTTCAAAGTATAGTTACAGTTTAATCGCGTGAAAGACGAAAACCGTGAATGGAGTGTGATTTTTGACCCTACAAGTTTGAAGACTTGTTTTATATGGGTATAATAATCATACTCTGGATTTTGGGGTCAAAACAATATGGTTTGACCCGTTTCGGCTAATTCATGTAAACTAGTTACATAAGCCGAACCGTGCGCGCAAAAGGCGCAACGGGTAACCGTAGGAGTCCTACACTTGTTTCCTAAGTCAATATGCTTTAAAGAGGTTGTGGTATCAGTAGGATACCTTCCGTATTGCCCGTAACGAGTTTAAGTCCATTATACGCCTCGTAGGGGTTTTTCGGTCATTCTAAAGGCTTTTAAAGAGCTTTCTGAGTTCTACAGGAAATCTGAGTTTCCCGAACAGTTTATAAAGTTTAAAATACTTTATTTATTATTTAAAATCAGTAGCAACTGGAATCGGGTCAAAAGACCTTGTAGAACTCAAGTTATGGTCAAAAGGGCATATTCGGTATTTACCGAACCGATGCCATAACCGTAGGTTATGAGCAGGTCAAAAATAATTAAAAATCTTTAAAAATCCCGAAATATTATTTTACATCAGTGTGTAAAAGGTTTGGTGTCGAAATCTTGGTTTAGATAGGCGTTATGCTAATTGCGCCGTTAATTACCAAAGTTTTCTTTAATTGCGCTATTTAGCATAACTTCTATTCTAGACCTCGGATTGACGTGAAACTTTAGGGACATGCTTAGAATTCAGTAACCAAGTTTATGGTCCTTTCACATGTCCGAAATTCTCGTTTTAATTTGAAAAGGGTGTTACGGTCAACTTTTAAGCACCTAACGGAAAGGTGTAAAAGACTTGGACAAACGACGAACCGGTCACAGAGGGTTATACCATCATGTAACCTGGTCCTAAGAGAGTCCTAAGGCATATCTACATTACCCTAAAACGGGTCAGAACTGAAGTCAAAGCAAAAGTCAAAGTTTTGCGACTTTCGGCTCCGAACCGGGTCAATATAGTAAATGGCCGGATCAAACAAGCTTAGACTTGTTAATATACTTATTATCATGTTTTATGAGTGTTTAAACAGGTTGCATACTCTCCACATTACAGATTATGCGTAAATCGCAAAATAGTACTTCTGTTGACTTTTTCTAAGCATGTTTGACTCGTCATTTGAACTAGTTAGAGTGGTGATCAGGGGGAACCCTTTTAAGGGTTTATTACCCACATAAATACCAACTTATAACTACTTTCAATTCGAGATATGACTGAGCCATTGAGGACTAATCTCGAAGTCAAACCGTAATTACGACGGTTTGATTTTTATCTACATAACTAAGCAAAAACTAAACCACAAAGGATTGAACGACTTACAGAAGTCCAATGCAGATAGGAGAAGACTTGAGAGTGTTCTTGAGCTCCAGATGTGATCAAGAAGGTGCGAGGAACATTGTTGCAACATTATGGCCTTTTATAGGCAATGAGGATCACTAAGATCATCACACAAGGGTCTACAAGGCTCCCTTGATGATCAACAACTGTCCCTCAGTGCTAAAATATGATTAGGGGTCGCCCATATCTCTGGAAGATCTTGGCATTAATGTTTTACCGCTTAAAACAGCCAACAGCCAACTTTCTGTCGCTGGGCGTCGCTTACGGGCCGTATGGCATGGGCCTTGTGGTCCGTAAGCCTGTGGCGGAAACACTTTTACCCCTTCACCCCCTTACGGTCCGTAAGGCATGACCCTTACGGTCCGTAAGCGATCATCAGTGGCAAAAAAAAATTAACCTTTCATGATTTGAATGGTCAACTTGAAATTAATAATTTTGATGGATTGCCTTTAACCCATACTTGCCCAGATGTCTACCCCATTATGCAATATGGGTTTGTAAGAAGGATGGGCTCATGGCTAGTTATTTATCTTGCATTATTTTCTTAAGACCCAAATTAATTAACTTGGATACTTTTGATTATTATTAATGGCCCGATTAAGATTAGGTGCTTATAAATTTGCTTGGGGTCTCGGGATTTATAGTGTCGAAGTCGCTCAGAGGTATAAAATTAACATGTCGACATATTCAAAAATCCTACAGCATATCTTAATTAAATCCAGGTTTATATTATTTTTGTCGTAAGCGACATGTGTCATTTATTTATTGGACACAAAAATTCGAGGTGTTACATCCTTACCCCCTTAAAATAAATCTCGACCCGAGATTTACTGAAACAAATAAGGGTATTTTTCTTTCATCGTGGATTCAACCTCCCACGTGAATTCGGGACCTCTACGGGCATCCCACTTGACCTTTACGATAGGTACATGCTTCCTTCGAAGCTTCTTTATCTGTCGATCTTCAATCGACAAAGGTTTTTCCACAAATTTTAAGCTCTCATCTATATGCACATCTATATGTGGTATCACCAATGATTCATCGGCGAAGCACTTCTTTAGATTGCAGATGTGGAACACATTGTGACTTCCATTGAGCTCTTCTGGTAAGTTTAACTTATAGGCAACCGACCCGACACGTTCGATAACCTCGAAAGGTCCTATGTATCTCGGGCTTAGCTTGCCTTTCTTACCGAAACGCATCACCCCCTTCCAGGGTGATACTTTCAGTAACACTTTATCACCTACTTCGAAGTGAAAATCTTTATGCTTTGGATCTGCGTAACTTTTCTGCCTATCTCGGGCAGCCTTGAGACGGTCTCGAATCTGGACAATCTTGTCCGTTGTTTCGAAGACTATCTCTGGTCCTGATAACTGGACATCTCCAACTTCCGCCCAACAAACAGGCGATCTACACTTTCTACCGTATAATGCCTCAAAAGGCGCAGCCTTTATGCTGGTATGGTAGCTATTGTTGTAGGAGAATTCGATTAGTGGTAGGTTCTTATCCCAACTACCACCCAAATCGATAGCACATGCACGCAGCGTGTCTTCCAACGTCTGAATAGTACGTTCACTCTGACCGTCTGTCTGAGGATGGTAAGCCGTACTAAAATTCAAACGTATGCCCAAAGACTGCTGGAAACTCTTCCAGAAATGCGATGTGTATCTAGTATCCCTGTCACGACCCTCGACCCCATCCTAGCCGGAATCGGAAGCCGCGAGCAGTCCAGTGGTACCGGTGATTATTTTGAAAAATATTGCAGCGCAAATTTCATCAGGACCGTGAGTTAGGAAAATATCAGAGTTTAGAAACACCGGATTTTATTTAAATAGATGGAATAAATTCCATGTTTTACAAAGGTAGCTTTTAATAAAAACAATATTTCTTAATTTGATTTAATTAATAAAATAAGCCACTTCTTGAAGTCTTTCAGTGTCGGATCCACTCCTTACTCCAATCTACTGTAATTACCTGAAACGCGTTTTAAAAAGGTTTTGTCAGCGGGAAATACTGAGTGAATCATTCATTTTACTGAAAACGACACATTTGTTATAATTCACAGTGTTAAGATCTTTTACACATGTTTCTTATATCAACCAACTACCCACAGTATTTGTCACTCGACCGGATCTGTGACAGTGGTCATATCACCATTGGCTGCCCCAATGAATGACGTAAATCAATTAAATTTAGGTTCGCCCACCTAAAATGATTTAAACCGTAGTAATGTGCACAATACCCCACATACTGGCTGTAATTTGGTGATTACATCAACTTAATCACTGTAATTATAATTCTGAAAATAATTTGGAGTATTGTAAAACAGTTGATAAAAAGAAGAATGACTCACAATTCAGCATGCAGGATTGAGTTAACAAACTTCTTGATTCTATTTCTTCCGATAATTAAGCATGCACTTTATTATTCTGGATCTTCTGATGATTTAACAGTTTGTTTGATTGTAAGGGTGTAGTTGGGAGTATTTTTGGTAGTTAAATACATAGTTTAACAGAATGGAATACGTATTGGTGTAAAACCCAAATCAAACCTTAACGGTAGTCATGAGATTCGAACCTTAACGAATTTCACAAAAAACGGGTTAATGATCAATACAGCTTTTACGATAACTCACGAGATCAAATTCTCACAACGAACGACAAAGCGCGATACTTAAACATTCATCGAATTAACAACGAACGACAAAGTATAACCCTAATATGGGCGGCACTTAAACATCCATTGGATATATTGATCGGTCGGAAAATGAATCGTAATAGGGATTGAGTGATTATTGGTTAGAACACCAACGTATAGAGAGAAGAAGAAAGAAATGAGCAAAGAAGAATGAATCCTAAGCTTCCTATTTATAGGTAGATTTATTCCTTAGCTAGGAAGTTTCCTTAACTATTAAGTTTCCTTAACTATTAAGTTTCCTTAACTATTAAGTTTCCTTAACTATTAAGTTTCCTTAACTATTAAGTTTCCTTAACAAATTAAGTTTCCTTAATTATTAAGTTTCCTTAACTATTAAGTTTCCTTAACTATTAAGTTTCTTTATTTAATTAAATAACTTACTTAGCTTAATTAATCTTGCTTAGCTTAATTAATATTGATTAACTGATTAATTAATTATATTAAACTTAATTAACAAATTAATTAATATACTCAGTTAACTTAACTGCTAAGTTTGATATACTAGTTTAACAGCTTACTGATTATGAGTTCTAATTTCTAGACACAAGAACTCGTATTAGTGTATTAACTCAATTCAACTTTAACGATAATCACGAGATAAAACCCTCACAACGATTTACAAGTGCAATACTTAATAATTCAACGGATTCACAACGGATGACAGAGTATAGCCCGAGTTTGGACAGCACTCAAACATTCAAGTCGAAATCACAATGAATAACAAAGTATAACTCAATTTGAGCAACACTTAGACAATCGTTGGATAGTTATAATCGATCGGATAAAGTATCGTACCAGTGATTAGAGTTATTACCCTAATAACGGGCAGAGTTTAGGGATTTAGAGGGTAAAATCCCGAGCTATTATTTACAAAAATAAAAGCTGACGGAAAGAAAAGAATTGAACAGCGATTGAGTTAATACCCGGCATCGTAGCAGCACCCCGCTATACTAATTAGTGATTCGTGTGTGTTTTAGAACTGATTTTGTGATAACTTGACGTACAGGCCAGGCCGAGATTTTACGTCGTTTCAATTTCAGAATTCAAGTCCCGATGCCTGCTATTTATATACCAAAATTGACATGCTTACGGACCGTAAGCCTTATCCCTTACGGTCCGTAAGGGGTACGAACCGACTATAGGGTAGCCACGTGTGGGACTAGCTTTGCTGAGTCACTGAATTCGAAAGTTTATATTTTGACAACGTTTTAAGAGGATAATCGTCAACTAGGTTTTACCCCTCTTGAGTTTTAGGGGCCCTGATCCTGATTCTGATTGTTCTGGAAATTTTAGGGATTGTGCAGGATTACTTGGGTGTCTTAATTAGGATTTCCTTTTTATACAATTAACATAATAAGTATTAATTTTAGTGAGAGTCGTTACATCCTCCCCACCTTAATAAAAATCTCGTCCTCGAGATTTGGACTATGATATTTTCTTGGGGTTATGTTTCTTCTTTTAATTAAGAGAAATAATGTATCGTGGAATGGAATCAAAAGATATTTCGAGGGGTATGAATTTTTTTGAAAATAAAGATGATTTATAGAAACAATTGGATTCAATATCTGAAATGAACTTACTTTGATCAATTGAGGGAGATTCTTAATTGATAAATCTCTATTTGTGAGTAGAAGTATGAAAAATGATTTGTTAATGATTATCCGAAAATTAATATTGTTTACTTAAATGGTACTGGACAATAGAATTTAGTGTATCGTAATCTGAGTACATAATTGTACCAAGAATATGTCAAATCAAACGAATGACTCATGAATAGGGTTTAACACAGGCTACAACTCTATTCGGACGCTACAAAGCGTTTGTAATGATTGAAAGAATTTCAATAATTATGATGACCGAATAAATTCACCGTTTTCAAAATTCAGAGTTTCAAGGAAGCGAATCTAGATATTTCAGAAGATGAAATGTTTAAACAATGAGATGAAATGGTATAGTTTTTCAAGGTGATTATGTTTAAGCCAAAAGATATATGATCTATAGATTTTTAGAATGAATGTGAAGAACTTTTTGGAATTAGTAAAATTCTTTGTCAGAAGAAAACTTACCTTGATTGGTACCTAAGGAAGACTTAAGATTGACTGGTTCAAAATGAAATGAAAACATGAAAATGTTTTGTCAAATATTGAATTATGATATGAGCAAATCAATGTCCTGAGATGGGTGATTTGTAAGAATACATGAAAAGACAATAAAGTTAGAGTATTTTTGTCTTAATACACAATTGTATTCAGATGATTTTAATCAAAATGTTTGATTTAAAGATAGGTGATATTTTGATTTACTAAATACCTTTTCCTTTTATGTTATCATAAAGTAGAATAATAAATAAATATAGATAGGTTTAAAATATTAAAACCCGTAATAATTTTGATAAAATAATGATATATGTTTTATAAATAGGTTTACCCAATATCGCAGATCTCACGATTATCATTTTTTTAAAAAAAATCAAGTATGTTTAACTATAAGATTAGGGTATTTTAAATCATAAAAGTAGAATAATAAATGTTTATTTTAATATCGAGCATACTTAAATATTGGCTTGCGTAAATGACATTTGATATTTTAATATGTATATATTATAAAAGAATATTTCTATAAGTATTTAATAGTTGTGAAATATTAACCAAGATAAAAATTTATTTATAACATGTCTTGTTTATGAATATTTAGACGATTATTTAGATAATTTTATTCGTCCCTTTATTTGTTTTATGAAAATATGTTTTCTCTTTACAGTACGAAGTATATATATATATATATTTCTATATATATAGAAAATATTTTTACATATAATTGAAATTTATTAAATAAGTATGATGACTTAATTTATATATATTAAATAGTTATTATCATGGTTGGATATTGGTTAGTGCCGCCTTGTTTAAGCATAGGTGGCCAGTCCATGCCTAACTAAGGCTATGCTACCCAATACCTGTCCTTGACAGTAATCTTAAAAATAATATTAACACCATTATTATTAATATTTTATTACAAATATTAATTAAAAATAATAATAATAATAACTAGTCATAAATGTAAACGAGATTAGCGCAATTTTCAAATTTGTGAAAAAGTCACTACAAGGTGATTGTGATGTAAAGAAAATGATTTAATGAAGTTGAAGACCAACAAGCATGTTATAGTTCAAGAGAATTGAAGTGCTGGTTGGGATTATTTTGAATATGATGGCTTCAATTCATCATATGGGACCTATGTTTTGTGAGCAAGTTAACTGATTTTGAATATCACGAGTTTTAATAAGGAAGTTCGGACATGATCACAACAGAAACCATGTATACCCTTCAAAAAGAAAATCGAGTTTTTCAAGAAATTCATTGATTCGATATTAAAGAATCAACGCTTTGTAAAAACGCGGTTTACAATGCAAAGATCAAGTATAGTGACATGATATTTGAACTTTTGATAAAAATAACAAATTGGAATGAAGCCCTCCAGTGGTCTTCATAAATCAAACGAACCACAAGAGCAACAAACAGTGCATGTGTAAAGTGTGGATTTACCAAGAAATGAAATAGATCAATATTTGCTACTATGAAAGAAATCCTCATGGTAGGATGACTATTAGAGGAAGTAGAAACACGAAAGTCAACCCTTTATAGGCAGAAGTCAGAATTGCAACGAAAGAAATATAAGAAATTCTTATCTGGAATTTCGTGTGATAACTATTTGTTAAATGACATTATCAGAGAATGAATGAAGTGAAATGAAATAGGGAATTTGCAAAGGTAGATGACTTCTTTTGTAGTGCCAATAATTATGACTATAATTAGACTGTGCCTCGATGGTTGTGAAATATTATTCCAAAGTACCTCCGTGATATTTTGATCGTTTGTAAGATCATGTGGCAAAGTGCCGATTTTTTGATTAGGAGTTCTTTTACTGATGGAATTAGTGTTGGTATCATCGTGCCTAATTTATATTTTTCAAAGATCTTGCCTTGGAAATCGTGTGTGATAAACTTCAACATCTGTGGACGTATAATTTAAGTTTCATGTATTTTCTTGTGTATTAGCACAACTTTACCTGCTTCTTACTAGCGTTAATAGTTTATGGTAACGCATTGGTAATTCTTATATATTTTTGATGGTGTCCCAACTTAATGGGTTTCCAGTATTATTTTGTTGCACGAGTTACGAGGTAGATGATCAAACGAAAGAATGTTTGACATCGAAGTTAAAGATATATGCGAGAGATTCCTGATAAAGAAATCTATATACATATGCTTGTGCTTTATTCTTAATTGACTTTTGGAATTCCTTATAGATATACATATCTATATTATATATTTCACATGTTGTAATATACATACCTTTCATAGGGTTAAATGTATATAATAGATTCATATTTCCAAAAACCAGTCAGATATTTGGTCATGATACTATTTAGGGAAATCTTGTTACTGGTTTGACATACCATCTATCCCGTCTTATCCGGTTCGCGCCGGAGCGGTAATTTCAGTATATCCGGACAAGCTGGAGAGTCTGCTACTCTATACCCAGTTTTGCCGGAGAAAATTTCCTATTTCCCATAAACAATATCTTTTCAAAAAGTGCCTCTTTTTATTAGGGCTTTTATCCAGAATCAAGGAAATTTGTATTTCCCTAACATATCTTATTCTCGACCAAATAATATCAATAAGCAAGAAGCAATTACGTGCTATTGCCTGCTAATCGTCATTTTTATGGAATACCAATTATACTTATTATTACTTATATAATTAATTTTATCTTGAAGCTTATATTAAGACAAAATTCTTAAGTTCGAGTCTAAATATCATTCAGAGTGCTATCAGATAATATTAAGTTTCTAACTTTCCGTTTAAGCTTAGGTATTATTATAACACCTAATTGTGTACACAAGTGGCTTAGCTTATACTAAGGCATCTTTTCTTATGTTCAAGTCTAAATGTTATCAGATGTGCTACCAGTTAAGTTAATAGCAATCTCCTAACTCTTTTATTTAAGCTTAAGTATTGTTATCACAACACTTATAGGCTTAAAGCAGTGGCTTAGCTCTGATACCACCTTTACTGTCACGACCCTCGACCCCATCCTAGCCGGAATCGGAAGCCGCGAGCAGTCCAGTGGTACCGGTGATTATTTTGAAAAATATTGCAGCGGAAATTTCATCAGGACCGTGAGTTAGGAAAATATCAGAGTTTAGAAACACCGGATTTTATTTAAATAGATGGAATAAATTCCATGTTTTACAAAGGTAGCTTTTAATAAAAACAATATTTCTTAATTTGATTTAATTAATAAAATAAGCCACTTCTTGAAGTCTTTCAGTGTCGGATCCACTCCTTACTCCAATCTACTGTAATTACCTGAAACGCGTTTTAAAAAGGTTTTGTCAGCGGGAAATACTGAGTGAATCATTCATTTTACTAAAAACGACACATTTGTTATAATTCACAGTGTTAAGATCTTTTACACATGTTTCTTATATCAACCAACTACCCACAGTATTTGTCACTCGACCGGATCTGTGACAGTGGTCATATCACCATTGGCTGCCCCAATGAATGACGTAAATCAATTAAATTTAGGTTCGCCCACCTAAAATGATTTAAACTGTAGTAATGTGCACAATACCCCACATACTGGCTGTAATTTGGTGATTACATCAACTTAATCACTGTAATTATAATTCTGAAAATAATTTGGAGTATTGTAAAACAGTTGATAAAAAAAAAAGAATGACTCACAATTCAGCATGCAGGATTGAGTTAACAAACTTCTTGATTCTATTTCTTCCGATAATTAAGCATGCACTTTATTATTCTGGATCTTCTGATGATTTAATAGTTTGTTTGATTGTAAGGGTGTAGTTGGGAGTATTTTTGGTAGTTAAATACATAGTTTAACAGAATGGAATACGTATTGGTGTAAAACCCAAATCAAACCTTAACGGTAGTCATGAGATTCGAACCTTAACGAATTTCACAAAAACCGGGTTAATGATCAATACAGCTTTTACGATAACTCACGAGATCAAATTCTCACAACGAACGACAAAGCGCGATACTTAAACATTCATCGAATTAACGACGAACGACAAAGTATAACCCTAATATGGGCGGCACTTAAACATCCATTGGATATATTGATCGGTCGGAAAATGAATCGTAATAGCGATTGAGTGATTATTGGTTAGAACACCAACGTATAGAGAGAAGAAGAAAGAAATGAGCAAAGAAGAATGAATCCTAAGCTTTCTATTTATAGGTAGATTTATTCCTTAGCTAGGAAGTTTCCTTAACCATTAAGTTTCCTTATCTATTAAGTTTCCTTAACTATTAAGTTTCCTTAACTATTAAGTTTCCTTAACAAATTAAGTTTCCTTAATTATTAAGTTTCCTTAACTATTAAGTTTCCTTAACTATTAAGTTTCCTTATTTAATTAAATAACTTACTTAGCTTAATTAATCTTGCTTAGCTTAATTAATATTGATTAACTGATTAATTAATTATATTAAACTTAATTAACAAATTAATTAATCTACTCAGTTAACTTAACTGCTAAGTTTGATATACTAGTTTAACAGCTTACTGATTATGAGTTCTAATTTCTAGACACAAGAACTCGTATTAGTGTATTAACTCAATTCAACTTTAACGATAATCACGAGATAAAACCCTCACAACGATTTACAAGTGCAATACTTAATAATTCAACGGATTCACAACGAATGACAGAGTATAGCCCGAGTTTGGACAACACTCAAACATTCAAGTCGAAATCACAATGAATAACAAAGTATAACTCAATTTGAGCAACACTTAGACAATCGTTGGATAGTTATAATCGATCGGATAAAGTATCGTACCAGTGATTAGAGTTATTACCCTAATAACGGGCAGAGTTTAGGGATTTAGAGGGTAAAATCCCGAGCTATTATTTACAAAAATAAAAGCTGACGGAAAGAAAAGAATTGAACAACGATTGAGTTAATACCCGGCATCGTAGCAGCACCCCGCTATACTAATTAGTGATTCGTGTGTGTTTTAGAACTGATTTTGTGATAACTTGACGTACAGGCCGAGATTTTACGTCGTTTCAATTGCAGAATTCAAGTCCCGATGCCTGCTATTTATATACCAAAATTGACATGCTTACGGACTGTAAGCCTTATCCCTTACGGTCCGTAAGGGGTACGAACCGACTATAGGGTAGCCACGTGTGGGACTAGCTTTGCTGAGTAACTGAATTCGAAAGTTTATATTTTGACAACGTTTTAAGAGGATAATCGTCAACTAGGTTTTACCCCTCTTGAGTTTTAGGGGCCCTGATCCTGATTCTGATTGTTCTGGAAATTTTAGGGATTGTGCAGGATTACTTGGGTGTCTTAATTAGGATTTCCTTTTTATACAATTAACATAATAAGTATTAATTTTAGTGAGAGTCGTTACAATCCCTGTCAGAGATAATAGACACAGGTATGCCATGCAAGGCTACAATCTTATCAACGTATAACTGGGCTAACATGTCGGAGCTATAAGTCTCCTTGATGGGTAAGAAATGCGCTGACTTAGTCAGTCTATCGACTATAACCCATATTGTGTCATTTCCTTTCTTCGTCTTGGGTAACTTGGTAATAAAATCCATAGTTACACATTCCCACTTCCACTCGGGAAGTTCAGGCTGTTATAGCAAGCCTGATGGCTTTTGATGCTCAGCTTTGACTTGCGCACAAGTCAAGCATTTCGCTACATGAGTGTCTACAGACTTTTTCAAGCCTATCCACCAATAATTTGCCTTTAGATCCTGGTACATTTTATCAGCACCAGGATGAACGGAATATTTGGAACTATGGGCTTCCTGGAGGATAACATCTCGTAGTCCTCCGTAAATTGGAACCCATATTCGTCCATTCAATCTGAGAATTCCATCCTTACCAAGAGTTAACTGCTCCTCAGTTACTCCTAGCTTCTCATTAGGATAGTTAGCTTCCAACACAACTTCTCTCTGTGCAACTAACAACCTTTCAATCAAATTGTTCTTCACTTCAATACTTTTGGCATTGATTCGGATGGGTTTCAACCTTTCCTTTCGACTTAAGGCATCGGCGACTACATTCGCCTTGCCGGGATGATATCTGATTTCACAATCATAATCATTTAAAGTCTCCATCCAACGGCGCTGCCTCATGTTTAATTCCTTCCGATTAAACAGGTGTTGAAGGCTCTTATGATCCGAATAGATCACAAACTTGATACCATACAGATAATGCCTCCACAGTTTTAGTGCGAACACAACGGCACCCAACTCCAAGTCATGGGTGGTGTAATTCTTTTCATGCACCTTTAACTGTCTCGAAGCATAGGCAATAACTTTGCCTTTCTGCATAAGCACACATCCGACGCCCGTGTGCGATGCGTCGCAGTAAACTACGAACTCTTCGGTACCTTCAGGTAGCGTCAGCACAGGAGCGTTGCTCAACTTTTGCTTCAAAATATCAAAGGACTCTTGCTGCTTAGGGCCCCAAACGAACTTTTCCTTCTTCTTGTCAAGGATGTTAAGGGCGCAGCAATCCTTGAAAAATTTTCAATGAAACGCCTGTAATATCCTGCTAACCCCAGGAAACTACGAATTTCTGTAGGCGTCTTTGGCTCTTGCCAATTCATTACAGCTTCAACTTTAGCAGGATCCACTTGGATACCACGCTCGCTCACCACGTGTCCAAGAAATTGGACTTCACGAAGCCAGAATTCGCATTTAGAGAATTTGGCATAGAGTTTCTCCTGATGCAGAAGTTTGAGAATACAACCTCGTGGTCAGCTTGGTTCTTAGAGTAGATAAGAATATCGTCGATGAAAACGATGACGAATTTGTCTAAGTACGGCTTGCAGACGCGATTCATGAGATCCATGAACGCAGCCGGTGCATTAGTGAGCCCAAAAGGCATCACTAGGAACTCGTAGTGACCGTAACGAGTCCTAAATGCGGTTTTATGTACGTCTTCATCTCTGAATTTCAGCTGATGGTAGCTCTGATACCAACCTGTCACACCCCGATTTCCACGTGTATCACCGGTGGGCCCGGTAGGGGATTACCGTGACGTAGTTGGCAACAATATAGTCAAACCACAATATATAAATGCACAGCGGAAGCATAAAGATAATTATATTTAAACATTAAGTGTAATATCAATGTATCACCATTGTTGAAATAATAATCCACAGGGGATCAAATAAAAATAACAAAAGTATTGTTCAACAGACTTCAGGCATCTTAAGCTTGCGAGACTTCTAGTGATGCTAAGGAGAAATCCCAGCCAATTACGCATAGTACCTGCATTTAGTCTTTTTGGGGAAAATACGTCAGTTTACACTGGTAAATACATTCAACTGACACTTTTGTAAAAATGTTTAATAAAATTGGTTTAAATGCTCAAAGCACAAACTCTTTATAACTTGGGATAATTTATAATCAAATCTTGTAAAGAATTACATGTTACTATGCGTTCGGTCGCCCGAGTCATATCGGGTTAAAGTTTAATAGACACACCACATAGTATAAAACCGTGGCGTGTAACCAACGGCTACACTTTTATAGTTATAGACATAATGCCGGGTGTACGCCTACACCGGGATGTCAAGGTCGTGGCCATTCGTAAATGCTGCCAAGGATATCCGGGACATGGTCATTAAGCCCCCAAAGGCGTTAAGCCAACAAAACAAGTTTTTAAACGGGTCACATTGATAATACCCAACTACTAATGAGTTGGGGTCAATTGCCCGACCAAGCGGTATTTTAAATACCGTAACCCAAGCCCGTATAACGGAAAATAAGTCAAAAGTATTTACCTTTGCAAGTATAATTCCTTAAATTGAAATAAATTGCAGATAGCTTTTACTGGTCCCCTAAGCTGGAACGAAGGTTTAATTTAACCTATTAGAATCCTAACGGGTATTTAATTTAGCCGTAGCTTAGACCGGTCAGTTTCAAAGTATAGTTACGGTTTAATCACGTGAAAGGCCAAAACCGTGAATGGAGTGTGATTTTTGACCCTACAAGTTTGAAGACTTGTTTTATATGGGTATAATAATCATACTCTGGATTTTGGGGTCAAAACAATATGGTTTAACCCGTTTCGGCTAATTCATGTAAACTAGTTAGATAAGCCGAACCGTGCGCGCAAAAGGCGCAACGGGTAACCGTAGGAGTCCTACCCTTGTTTCCTAAGTCAATATGCTTTAAAGAGGTTGTGGTATCAGTAGGATACCTTCCGTATTGCCCGTAACGAGTTTAAGTCCATTATACGCCCCGTAGGGTTTTTTCGGTCATTCTAAAGGCTTTTAAAGAGCTTTCTGAGTTCTACAGGAAATCTGAGTTTCCCAAACAGTTTATAAAGTTTAAAATACTTTATTTATTATTTAAAATCAGTAGCAACTGGAATCGGGTCAAAAGACCTTGTAGAACTCAAGTTATGGTCAAAAAGGGCATATTCGGTATTTACCGAACCGATGCCATAACCGTAGGTTATGAGCAGGTCAAAAATAATTAAAAATCTTTAAAATCCCGAAATATTATTTTACATCAGTGTGTAAAAGGTTTGGTGTCTAAATCTTGGTTTAGATAGGCGTTATGCTAATTGCGCCGTTAATTACCAAAGTTTTCTTTAATTGCGCTATTTAGCATAACTTCTATTCTAGACCTCGGATTGACGTGAAACTTTAGGGACATGCTTAGAATTCAGTAACCAAGTTTATGGTCCTTTCACATGTCTGAAATTCGCGTTTTAATTTGAAAAGGGCGTTACGGTCAACTTTTAAGCACTTAACGGAAAGGTGTAAAAGACTTGGACAAACGACGAACCGGTCACAGAGGGTTATACCATCATGTAACCTGGTCCTAAGAGAGTCCTAAGGCATATCTACATTACCCTAAAATGGGTCAAAACTGAAGTCAAAGCAAAAGTCAAAGTTTTGCGACTTTCGGCTCCGAACCGGGTCAATATAGTAAATGGCCGGATCAAACAAGCTTAGACTTGTTAATATACTTATTATCATGTTTTATGAGTGTTTAAACAGGTTGCATACTCTCCACATTACAGATTATGCGTAAATCGCAAAATAGTACTTCTGTTGACTTTTTCTAAGCATGTTTGACTCGTCATTTGAACTAGTTAGAGTGGTGATCAGGGGGAACCCTTTTAAGGGTTTATTACCCACATAAATACCAACTTATAACTACTTTCAATTCGAGATATGACTGAGCCATTGAGGACTAATCTCGAAGTCAAACCGTAATTACGACGGTTTGATTTTTAGCTACATAACCAAGCAAAAACTAAACCACAAAGGATTGAACGACTTACAGAAGTCCAATGCAGATAGGAGAAGACTTGAGAGTGTTCTTGAGCTCAAGATGTGATCAAGAAGGTGCGAGGAACATTGTTGCAACATTATGGCCTTTTATAGGCAATGAGGATCACTAAGATCATCACACAAGGGTCTACAAGGCTCCCTTGATGATGAACAACTGTCCCTCCGTGCTAAAATTTGATTAGGGGTCGCCCATATCTCTGGAAGATCTTGGCATTAATGTTTTACCGCTTAAAACAGCCAACAACCAACTTTCTGTCACTGGGCGTCGCTTACGGACCATATGGCATGGGCCTTGCGGTCCGTAAGCCTGTGGCGGAAACACTTTTACCCCTTCACCCCCTTACGGTCCGTAAGGCATGACCCTTACGGTCCGTAAGCGATCATCAGTGGCAAAAAAAATTAACCTTTCATGATTTGAATGGTCAACTTGAAAGTAATAATTTTGATGGATTGCCTTTAACCCATACTTGCCCAGATATCTACCCCATTATGCAATATGGGTTTGTAAGAAGGATGGGCTCATGGCTAGTTATTTATCTTGCATTATTTTCTTAAGACCTAAATTAATTAACTTGGATACTTTTGATTATTATTAATGGCCCGATTAAGATTAGGTGCTTATAAATTTGCTTGGGGTCTCGGGATTTATAGTGTCGAAGTCGCTCAGAGGTATAAAATTAACATGTCGACATATTCGAAAATCCTACCGCATATCTTAATTAAATCCGGGTTTATATTATTTTTGTCGTAAGCGACACGTGTTATTTATTTATTGGACACAAAAATTCGAGGTGTTACACCCGCACCACGGCCAACCACGAGTGAAGCAAATGTGCAGGAACTCCGCACATTTGGTGAGGAATTAGTTGAAGGAGGAGAGAGAATAAGATAAATAGGGGAAAAGCTCGTGTGGAAATACGACGAGCGGGAAATGCAATATTGGATGAATCGCCCCTAGTAATAATATATATATATATATATATATATATATATATATATATATATATATATATATATATATATATATATATATATATATATATATATATATGTGTGTGTGTGTGTGTGTGTGTGTGTGTGTGTGTGTGTGTGTGTGTGTAGTTTGAAAAAAAAATCAAATCAAATCAACTAAAATAGATAACCTAATACCTAGTGATGCATAACTAGTAGTGTGTTTCAATTCCAGTTGTAGATTGTAATACATATGAAAAAATAGTAAATGTCGCAATGCTTGACGATTTTGATCAATATGTTTGCGTGATTGTATGCATTAAATCTTATCCTGTGATATTAATACCTGGTAAATGTTGTAATCCAGATGGACAACGAAGTGAATCAGGAAAACCAGAATAACGATAATAATGGGAACCAAATAGATAACAGTGCCATCCAACATATAGTGGCACAAGGGATTATAGACGCTATGCCATATATTATCAAGACTGTTAAAGAAGCGGAAAATAATAAAACTAATAGTGGAAGTAAACGACCACCTACTGAACCCAGTCACAGCGTGAATAATGGACCATTACTTCAATTGCCTATTCCAAAAAGAAGAAGAGCCATGTCATATGGTTGTTCTTACAAAGAATTCTGGTCTTGCAAACCAATAGAATTCTCTGGCAATGAAGGAGCCATTGCAGCTCTACGTTGGATAGAAAAGATGAGGCAGTCTTAAAAATAAGTAAATGTGAAGAGGAAGATAAAATTATGTTTGCCTCTAATCTTTTTAAGAATGCAGCTCTAGAATGGTGGAATACTATTCTGCAGTCTAGGAGAAGTGACAGAGTCTATAATATGGAATGTGTTGGTGCATATGTATGTCGACTTCGTCTTGTATCGAGTCTTGTAATAGATTAGAAAGATCAGGGCACGGAATACGAGAAAAACGGGAAACATATTGGTTTTGGCCATTTCGCACGAAATGGTGATGTGGTCATTTTGCACGAAATGGAACATCCATTTGGCACGAAATGGACCTGGCCATTTCGTGTGAAGCATTTCGTGCGGAATGGCTATGCCTTGAGATTTCATTTCAAAGGATCTGATTCCGGTGCCGAAGTGTCTACTGCCTGTAAAAAGCTGTTATATCAATATACAAGACATTAAAAGTGATTCTGTGTGTAAATCAAGCTGATTCTAAGTCGATACGTTTGTTTCTGCCTCTCGTATTGATTAGAATTCTTCTGAATGACTCGTTTTGGTCGTGCAAACGATCCTACAAGTGGTATCAGAGCTCAGGAGGAAGAGTTCTTACCGTATTCATCATCATTTCATCAAAATTCTGATTTCTACACCTTCTGTTACACAGTTTTCAAAATTAAACAAGATTTTATGGTTAAAATGGGCTAAATTTCACATATAACGTGCGAAACACTGTTTTAACGAATCCTTGAAAGAATTAGACCTAAAGTCAACCTAAAACCTGATCAATTTGACAAAACATGGCCGATTGGATGACATCAGCAGCATTTCGCACGAATTGAGTTTTTCATTTCATACGAAATGACTTTTTAGATCTCCATTTCGCGTAAAGCTGCCATATCATTTGAAATTGTCATCCATTTCGTACGAAATAGACCCATTTCGCACCAGATTGTCATTTCGTTTGAAAGAGTGTATCATTTCGTACGAAATCGTTCATTTCGCACGAAATCATCGATTTTGCACCAATAGGCATTTCATACCAAGATTCATTTCGTGTGAGACCTCATTTCGTTTGAAATTTTGTGTTAGTGAACATTTGATACCGAATCATGGATTCTGAATTTTACAATACGTTTGCTACTGCCCCGAGCACTCCTGTTACCGTTGCTCAGAGTATGACCATGGAAAATGAAACGGGAACATTACAGAAACCTCCAAAGTTGATGGGTATTCAAAAGTATCATAGTTGGAAAGAACATTTCGAAAATTGGGTTCAAGCAAATCATCTAAGATCTTTGGAAAGTATTGAAACAAAGTATGCTAGACCACTGTCGGATTTGGGAGTTGCAAAGATTATCTCGGAATTTTCTGATAAAGAGAGAGATTCGTACAAGGCAGAAAAAATGATGGTCAGTTTATTTCAACAAGCTGTGAAAGAAGATATTTTCATATTACTTCAACATGATAGTAGTGCTTATTCGATTTGGGATGCTCTTCGCAAAAAAATTCGAAGGAAGTGCCGAGATGATTAAGAGTAAAAACTCATTATTGAAGAAAGAATTTGAATTGTTTACAAGTGTACCAGGTGAAACTACAAAGACTCAAATTGAGAGATATTGCCATCTAGTGCATTCAATGTCGCGATTGGAAATTATTAAAACTCCAGAGGAATGGGTTGAGAAATTAGCAGATGCGTTACCTCAAAAAGAATGGGGTACATATATCATGATTTTGAAAAATTCCGGAGAGCATAGTAGATTGTCGATTGCACAGTTCATTGAGAAACTTGAGGGACACGATCTTGAACAACAAAAGATTGCTAGAATGAACAGTTCAAGCGGTCAACAAGACATCAAGATGTACTACAGAGGAAATGTTCAAGATGTTGAAGCTAGTCCAAAGATCCAAACTGCTTTCAGCGCAGAGAACTCATCTGGATTAGTTAATCAAAGCTCAATCAACACTAGTAGTTTTTCTTCATATCCAAGTGTCAATCCGAGTGTTCAAAGTTCAAACAAGAGTAATAATCTTGTGCTACAATGCAACATCGCGTTGCATCTTCAAAATGGTCAAAATTTATCTGAAGAAGTCGCTAAAGGTCATATGGCATTACTGGATACAGTGTTAGAATCATATGAGGGATTGGTTGCTGGAAGGATCGGAAATCCTATGTTGACAAAAGAGGATTACGATCAGATAGATGCTAAGGAAATGGAGCTTATGGATATTAAGTGGTGTTTAGCAAGTGTGTTGAGGAGAGCCGAGAAATTTAAGCAGATTACATGAAGAGATGACTTTCGTGATGCAAATGTTTCTACTTTAGGTTTTGATAAATCTAAAGTTACTTGTTTTCGATGCAGGGAAAAAGGACATTTCAAGAGGGAATGTACCAATCGAGAAGCAGGTGGAGCTAAGAATCCGTTCGGCAACAATGATTATTATCAAAGAGCGATTTATCTTCAAGTTGCTCAACAACCGCATCAACAACAACCTTCATCATCCAATGCTAATCAGATTGAAGATGGAAAGAAGAAAGCTTATCTGGTCAATCAAGATGATGAAATAGTGGCAGAAGGCTTTTGCTGGGACAAATATATTCCAGCTGATTCAAAGTTTGGAGCATTCATTGCACAAATAGTTCAAGAACCAGAGTTGATAAAAGAGTGGATGGATGTTTTTGCAGATGATGAGAAAAGACAAGATGAAGAGTCTGTTTCTTCAGATAACTCAGAAAAGACACCAGATTTTGATCAAACATCAACTGATAGTAGTGATGATGAGGAAGAAATTACTCAAATTAACATTGGAAAAATTCATTTATCTCCTGAAAGTTTCAAATTTTATTTTGCAGATAAATTGGAGAAGCTAAAGGAGAGGCGAGGAGCAAAAGAAAAGAAAGAGGTAAAATGCAAGAATATTGCTAAGGAAGAGAAGTCTGAACAAATTGAAGAAGTTAAAGTTGCTGAGAAGGTGATTGAAGTTGAAAAGATAGTCGAAGTTGAAAAGATTATCGAAGTTGAAAAAATTGTTGAGATTACAAAACCGTGTCTAAAATGTTTGGAACCATGCAAACATTGTGAAGAAAAAGATGAGAAGTATAGTGAGCTTGACAAGATGAAAGAAAAATTATTGTTTGATGTCAAGTATGTGAAAGAATCGTATGATGTGTTGAACAGAACGGTGAATAGTTTGCAAAAGACAAATTCTGAAAGAGAAGATGCTTTAACCATGATGAATGCAGTGATGATGTCTAAGCAGAAGGCTATCAATCGCTATATTGAGGAGTGTGCAAAATTGAAGCAGGAGTTGGAAACTGAAAAGATTGAGAATGAAACAATCAGAAGATTGCTGCAAAGTTATTCAAGTTCTGATTATTTGATTTATATAATTTATCCAACTGTTGCAGGTTTTGAAGCATTTCAAGACAAGAAGATAGAAGAGAAGGATACTGGTAAGAAACAAAGTGTCAGTTATAACAAGTGTCCACCTCCGATCTGGGAAGGTTATTCTCCCAGAAAACCAAATGAGGAACAAGTAAAAAAGGTTGTCAATATAAAGTTAAAGTCCGAAACAACTGATGGTTTACTAGATAACATTGACGTCATGTTCACATCGTCTGACACTGATCATGAGTCTGAGTTAATAAAAAAGGTGGTTGATCAGGTGTTGGATAAGGATGAGGAGTCAGAGTCAAAGTCTGAGTCAGAAACTTCGAGTTCGTCGGTCAACAGTTCAAAACCATCAGTCAAAAGGGTGTACAATAAAGAATTTCTGTTATCAAAAAGTAATTTGAATGATGAAACATTCAAAGTTGCATATACTTTGAGTGATTCAGACAAATTATTTTCTGATGAGGAATTTCCAATAAGAGGGGTTAAAACTGAAATGATTAACAAGATTTTCAAACTAACAGAAATTAATATTTCTGAAATAAAAGATGTAAATCTTGCTGAAAAGCCTAAACCTTACACCTCAAGAGTTCAACAAAGGTTGAACAAGAAAAAAAGGTTACAGTTCTGGCTCTGGTTTCCAAAAGAAACCAAACCATAACAGTAATTTCAAAAAGAAGGGATTGGGTTTTATTCCACCCGAAAATCATAAAAATGAGAAAATTTCTAAAACAAAAACAATATTTGTTTCAGGGTCAAGTTCTGAAAAAGAAGAAAAGAGCTCATTCTGGAAACAATCGAACAGAGAGTTCTTTGCAGAAAAACAAAAGTTTGAGAAGAATGGAGCTAATCAGAAAAAGGAGACAAGGACCTGTTACCGATGTCAAGAAGTTGGTCACATCGCCTGGAACTGTCCAATGGCAACTAACATAAAACAGGAAGTTGTTTCTAAACTTAAAGAAAAAGTTGTTGATAAAACTGAACCACCAACTGAAAAATTCAAAGTGTTTAAAAATTCAACATATGAAGTTGGTGAGAGTTCAAAATGGTTTTACAAAAGAAGAGTGAATCTTAACAACCAAACATGGGTTGTTAAGAAATCAGATGTGAAATCTGGCGATGAATCTAACTCGTCAAGTCAGAGGAGCCACAAGTTGAGTTGAAAAGTGAAAATTCAGTACCGCCAATGGATGATGTCAACTTTTCACCATTGCGGGCTGAAAATTTAAAATTAAAAGTTGGAAAAGTAGAAATTTCGAATCAATTCTATTCCAAAAAGAAAGAATTTGATGTCGAAAAGGTGTTTAATGGAAAAGTGAAAAATATTTTTGGAAAAATGGTCGAGGGTAAGGCCAAAGGGGTAAAACAATTTTATGAAGCAAAAAGAACTGTTCAAACCCCGAGTGAAACTGAGAAGGTCACACCAAAAGCTAGTCAGGCTTGGGTGTCTGTATTTCATATGTAAAATCCTGACTTGCCGGAGCTCCCAAGTTGGTAATCGTGGAGTAGGAATCGGCATCATTCTTGAAATATTTTTGTTTGGAAAACATACAAGTGGTGAAACTCAAAAATGTCATATTTCAACTTACAAGTGGTATGGTTGAAGTGAACATACAAGTGTTTGTTCCTACAAGTGGTTAATCAAGGTCATTAAGTTGAACTTGATTTAACTTTCATATAAGTGATTGAAAAACAATGTGATGAAACCCCTAACCTACAAGTGGTTGGTGAATTTTAACAAAACTAATTTTCCAGAAAAACCATTTTCATTAAAACAAACTTAAGTGTTTTGAAATCAGAATGGGAAAATAGTTTGTTGTCAGGGGGAGTTCTGATTGTTTACGCCAAGTGAATGGAGAATTGAAGTAATTCAAATCGGTTTGTCAAAACTTTCTTTTAATGGTTTTGAATTTTAGGGGGAGTAACAAATTTCAGAAAATCCAAAAATATTAGAAAATTTGAAAAATCCAAAAACATCAAAAAATTCAAAAATGAGTTTTGTTGTGAAAAAGAGGAAATGATAGTACATCAGTGGACTATCACAGCACGCTAAAGAATTAGAAAGTCAAATGTGATAAACGGTCTCACTGATGATATGCTAGTAGGTTTTTATACATTTAGTAGATTGTTTTCGAGATATAAACCTAAATATCAATTACTTACTTATTTCGTGGGGAACATCTCTCGGATATATAGGTAACCCCTGAAATCTTGTTTGAAAGATTTTATATTTCTGACATACTAGGTCTTTGTGCGTGATGATATCTGGGGTATTATACCAGGACTTCTGATTTTGCGGAAGCAATAGCCTAGTCCTCGTATAATGCTTTGCACTACTTTAATCATAAAGTCCACCCTCAGCATAAAAAATGATGAAACATCGAAAAATGCTAATCATGTGCTGTTGAAGAAAAGATCCCCAAACGGGACACACCGAAAGATGAGCCATCATCTCTTTGTCTGAACGGAAGTTCTAACCTGAGCTCTCATGGTTTCGCATTACCCGTTTACAGATATCATTAGTGTACATTCACCTATAAGACTGAATATAAGAGTCTGGATACGGGAGTATATTCTGAGGTGGTACACACGAATAAGTTTAAGTGCTTAAAACACTAAACTCGTATCTTGAAACAGTTGAACTTTGTGTGAAAATTTAAGTGGACCAGTATACTGACTATCTAAGTGAATCGTTTAGAACTTAAAATGTTTAGAGCTTAACGGTGTTAGTGATTTGTCTCATAAATTGATATGATCCTCTTACACAAACTCACAAAAATAGTGTCTGTAAATATTTCTTTAACTGCATTTTATTAAAAACAAAAATCCAAAAAGATTTTAAGTGTGTTTTAGCATAAATTTTTGAAAATAAAAAAAGATTTTAGACAACTGATGATGAAAAGCTGATTTTCAAAATTCCAAGTGCTAATCATAATGAACAGGTTTGGGTAAGTTTGTTCGAGATGAAAAGTGAAGTTAAAAGGTTGAAATAATTTGTGAAATGTCATATTATAACAAATGATGTTTTGAGTTTGTTTCTTCAAGTGGTAAACAGAGAATAAATTTGTAAAATTTTAAATTTGTGAAATTAATTATGAGGTAGAGATTTGTGCAGGTTCCCGTGTCTAAACATGAGCAGAGTGTGAGCCATGTCACGATCTTGGAACAAGAGCTATTCCAGACTGCGATCCCAGCTTATCGAAAGGGAGTTTGGATGATAGAAAGTCAGATTTGAATCTTGGTCTCCACACAAGCTGCTGATGCTGATGAACTTAAGAAATCAAGAAATCTGATCAAGAGAAGATAGAGTCAGATTGAGATCCTGGAAGAAAGAAAGAGAGAGAGAAGAAAAGAGAGATTGAGGATGCTTACATTGTCAGATACTTCGGAAAGAGTGAGAAGACTGATAAAGACTGAAGACGTTGAAGACTCGACACTGAAGACTTCGTCAACATCCAAGGGGGAGTCTATTGGTGCATATGTCTGTCGACTTCCTCTTGTATCGAGTCTTGTAATAGATTAGAAAGATCAGGGCACGAAATACGAGAAAAACGGGAAACATATTGGTTTTGGCCATTTCACACGAAATGGCGATGTGGTCATTTCGCACGAAATGGACCTGGCCATTTCGTGTGAAGCATTTCGTGCGGAATGGTTGTGCCTATAAATACGTGCCTTGAGATTTCATTTCAAAGGATCTGATTCCGGTGCTGAAGTGTCTACTGCCTGTAAAAAGCTGTTATATCAATATACAAGACATTAAAAGTGATTCTGTGTGTAAATCAAGCTGATTCTAAGTCGATATTTGTTTCCGCCTCTCATATTGATTAGAATTCTTCTGAACGACTCGTTTTGGTCGTGCAAACGATCCTACAGAATGGATTGATTTTAAGAACATGGTTGAAAGAAAATTTTGTCCTTCCAATGTAAAAGAACAAATCGCTAATATGTTATTAAACCCTAGAATGACTGGAGTAGACTGCAAGGGTTACACTACCGTATTCTTCGAATATGCTAGAATAGTGCCAACCCTAGCCTCACCAGAACCAGTATTAATCTCCCGTTACATCTGGGGATTAATCATCGAGATTAGAAACGTAGTCAAGGTAGCTAGACCCCAAACCATAGAAGAAGCTGGAGAGCTAGCCAATACCTTGATTGATGAATTAGTACGCATGCAAGAAGAGAACCAGAGAAAGAACCTAGTCCAAAGGCTTACCCAGGAATTTCGATACGGTAATTCCAACCGTGAAAAAAATATAGGTTCTACTTCCGCACCTTACTGTAAGTACTGCAATAAAAAGCATTCAGGAAGCTGTTCCATATACTGCAACTTCTGCAAAATATCGGGACACTAGGAAGAAGACTGCAGGAAGAAACCCAGCAATGGAATATGCTTAAATTGTGGAGAAAAGGGGCATACCAAGCCAAACTATCCGAAACTAGCTCTAGCCATGAATAGCAAGACTACTAAGAATGCTAGAGCATTTGTTCTGACTGCGGAAGAAGCTAAGATGATTCCGGACGTGATTGCCAGTACGTTTTTAGTTAATGATATTTTTGCTAAAGTATTATTTGACTCTGGTGCGAACCAAAGTTTTATTAATACTTCATTCTGCAAACTTCTCAATCAACCATTAACTAAACTTCAACAAGAATGTCTGGTAGAAACAACAAATCGTGAATCCATTAAGATCACTGAAATCTTGCAGGGAGCAAGAACAGAAATATTAAACCAAAATTTTAATGCCAACCTTTACCCAATGAATCTGGCTGGATTTGATATCGTATTAGGAATGGATTGGTTAGTAGCCTACTATGCTAGTATTCTATGTGATCAAAAGTCAATACAAGTAAATTCACCAAGGGGTGAAAAGATCACAATTAAAGGAGATAAGCCAACCAGGTCCACAAAATTCATCTCTGTGATGAAAACAACAGGTTATGCAACGAAAGGATCACTAGTGTATATGATTTCCATAATCATTAACACTAAGGGAAAAGAATTGAAATATATTCCCGTAGTATCTCAATTCTCATATGTTTTCGAGAATAGTTGCCTGGATTACCGCCAGATAGAGAGGTTGAATTCAGAATTTACCTACTACCAGAGACAACACCGATTGCCAAGGCACCTTACCGTTTAGCATCAGCAGAGATGCAAGAACTAAAGAAACAATTGGATGAACTTCTGGAGAAAGGTTTCATACAGCCTAGTTCATCACCATGTGGAATGCATGCATAATTTACTAGCCATGTGCTAGTCAAGTCCATCTAGAAATCAAGATTGAACGAGTTAGTTGTTTTTTGGCCATATGTTATATATTTTCTATTTTTGGTAGCCTATATATACATATGTATATTTCTATTTACATGCCAACATTATGGAGTTCAATCTAGGAGAGCCGATGCCCCTTAACGAGCAGCCGTTGCTTGCTCCTGCCGTTGTGCTTCATAATTTTAGCATCTTGTATTTCAATGGTGGCACTCCAATTTTTATGGTGTGTGTTGAGGCTTTGCAAGCCGAAGCTGATGCTTTGTTCGAGCCACTTAATGCTGCTGGTCAGCCGGTTAGCAAAGAGGTGATTAACGAAGCTGAGCCAATGCCTGAAGTTATTCAGGTGGTTGTAGATGGTTCTGGTGCATTAGACTAGGAATTTGTAACGAGATGTACTCTTTATCATTAATAAAGTCTATGCTTTTGTTAATCTTGTATTTGTGTTTTGTAATATATTGTTTATGTTTGGCATTTCTATGTTAATTTGTTACAAATTGTTGATATAATGAAGCACAGTAACTTGTTGACTCGATAAGAAACCTTTACAAATTGTTCATGTCCTCACTAATCCTGTAGACTGGTTATGTTCTAGTTGTGTAATTAATAATACAATATTATTAATTATTAAGTTAATCTGTGATTAACGTCGTGTTTTACTTTGAATATTATAGTTTAGTGTGTTTGTAGTCCTGGACTTGTACACTGTTGAAGTCGGTCAAAATAGTGTTAGGCTTGTCTGCAAGTTTTGCTTGCATATAGTTTGATCTGTCTGCAAGCGGGTCAAAACAATGTTTTGTCTGTCTGCAAGTGTCCTTGATGTTGTGTTTTACTTATTTGTGGTTTAGGATTACCCTTAATGACGTTGAGACTAAGCTCGTTAATCACGTTCACTCGATAACTTTACCTTAATCGTCCGCGCAGCGGATTGTTAACCACAGTTAACTGTAACTTAATCCTTTTTGGTCCTTCTGCAAGTCTAATGACTTGCAGTTTTGGTCTGTCTGCAAACCTGCATTTTGCAGATGATGATGCTGATTTTGTGATCAAGCAGTTAATTAACTTTATTAAAATTAATTAATTAATTAATTAATTAATTAATTAATTTTGTGGTTTCATCATCAATGTGTTCTTCAGTTACTGGGAAATTTGTACAGACACGTAATCACAATGCAATTAACAGTAGATGTTTTAATTCAGATAGTGAAATGCAGTTGTAGTATGCTGTTTCCGATCATCATGTTCTAACTATTCCGGCAAAGACGGTCTGAATCTAATTACAAAGATATTCCGGCAAAGTCGGTCTTAATCTAATTACAATGAGTTTCCTAAACTAATTTCGACTTCTTTTTCCGGCTAATTTTTTCATAGTCTTCTTGTTGTTCTTCTCGTAGCCATAGATCATCGTCTTTTTCGATGATGGTCTTTCTTTTCAGGTTGACCTGTACCTGAACCTCCGGCGAAGCTTTGTCTTCTCCGATGATCTGTGTATCTTTCGTCGAAGATTCCGACAAAGCTTTCGAAGAATCTTCTTCAACCTTGTAATCCCTTTGAAATGTATTCGGCTCTGCAGAACTTACGTATGTCTGTTGTAGTCCTTTAGCGACATCTGCAAGTAGTTTCTTCCAATGAGTTGCAGGTTTCTTCTTCTGCAGAGTAAACCCTAGTTTTTGCGTTGGTGAGTTGCAGGTTTCTTCTCGAGTCAGCATCATCGTCTCTGTGTTGTCGTCTTCGTATACGATCATCGTCTTCAAAACAATAATAGATGAAGATTATTGCCGAAGTTTTGAAATTGTTAGTGCATGCGTCTGTCGACTTCGTCTTGTATCGAGTCTTGTATTTAGATAGATAGATCAGGGCACGCAGTACAAGAAAATGTCAAAAATAGGTTTGGAGGTAATTCCGCACGAAATTACTGGCTAATTCCGTACGGAATTTAATTCCGCATGAAACTGATTTCGTGTGAGCTGATTCCGTGCGAAATTAGAAACCTATAAATAGGAGTGTCTTGATTTCATTTGTAACTTCCCGGCTTGAGTACCGAAGTGCCACCGAAGTGTCTACTCGCTGTAATTCTTTGTCAAATCAATCAAGAGACAGTTTAAAGTGATATTCTAGCTTAATTGAACTCAATACGTCTGTTTCCGCCTTTCGTATTGAGTAAAAACTCTTCTGATCGACTCGTTCGGGTCTGAAAACGATCCTACAAGTGGTATCAGAGCTCAGGAGGAAGAGTTCTTACCAATTCAGCTGCAAATTCTCAATTAACCGGTCCCGAGATTCTACAAGAAACGACTGACAAAATCCACCAGATTCGAGACAACTTGGTGAAAGCACGGAACAGACAGAAAAGTTACGCCGATAAAAGACGCAAGCCCCTTGAATTTGAAGTTGGTGACCACGTACTCCTAAAGGTATCACCTTGGAAGGGTGTAGTCCGATTCGGCAAGAAAGGGAAACTCGCGCCTCGATATGTTGGACCTTTTAGGATTCTGGAAAGAATCGGAAAAGTCGCCTACAGACTCGATTTACCGGAGGGACTTAGTAACGTCCACCCGACTTTCCATGTGTCAAACCTCCGAAAGTGCTTAGCTGATCATGATTCAATCATACCACTCGACGATCTTCAGGTCAACGAAACGTTACACTTCGTGGAAAAGCCTGTCGAAATCATGGATCGCCAAACCAAGCAACTCAGACGCTCTCGCATCCCGATCGTGAAGGTCCGATGGGAAGGCAAACGAGGCGCAGAGTTCACTTGGGAACTCGAAAGCGACATGAAGGCTAAGTACCCGCAGTTGTTTAGATAGATCTGAAGCATCAAATTGGTAAAAACACGGTGATGCTGTAACACCCCGTGTTTTCAGCTTAATTTCGGGACGAAATTCCCTAAACAAGGGGAGGCTGTAACACCCTGTGTTTTCAAATGTCAAAGTCAAAGTCAAATGTTGAATTTTATTATAATTAGTCTATTTTTTTAATTTTTGTATTATGTGGAGTAAGTGTTGTCTAATCAAAATGAAACGATTGTTAATCGACTGCGAATCGATAATCGACTTCGAATAATAGGAAGTAATAATGCGATAAAGTTAATCAATCAACAATCAAGCTAATCGAATCAATCATCGAACTCGAAACCTCGAACAATGCGAACTTTGGTCATGGATCCGATGAATCGCGTGTGTAAGCCGTATCTTGACCGTTTCGTCATCGTGTTCATCGACGATGTCTTGATCTATTCCAAATCGAAAGCCGAACACGCGCAACATCTACGTTTAGTTCTCGAACTACTTCAGGGGAACCAACTCTATGCCAAGTTCTCCAAGTGCGAATTCTGGTTAGAAGAGGTTCAGTATCTGGGTCACATCGTGAATAGTCAAGGTATCCATGTCGATCCTGCGAAGATTGAAGCAGTTAAGAGTTGGGTTACACCAAAGAACCCGTCTGAAGTCCATTCTTTTCTCGGATTAGCGGGCTATTATCGATGATTTATCGAAGGATTCTCCAAGATCGCTGTGCCGCTTACCGCTCTTACGCATAAAGACAGGTCTTTTGTTTGTGGAACTGAACAAGAGTCCGCTTTCCAAACTCTCAAGCAGAAGCTTTGCAATGCTCCTGTTCTCACACTGCCCGATGGGAACGACGGTTTCATTGTCTATTGTGATGCTTCCAACCTTGGTCTTGGTTGTGTTCTCATGCAACGGGACAAGGTTATAGCTTACGCTTCTCGACAGCTCAAGATCCACGAGAAGAACTATACAACCCATGATCTCGAGCTAGGCGCGGTTGTTTTTGCATTAAAGATTTGGCGACACTACCTGTATGGTACCAAGTGTACGATCTTCACCGATCAAAAGAGTTTACAACACATCTTTGATCAGAAAGAACTCAATATGCGTCAACGCCGATGGGTAGAACTCCTCAACGATTACGACTGTGAGATTCGTTATCACCCAGGCAAGGCAAATGTCGTTGCCGACGCGCTCAGCAGACGGAGTTATTTGCTCAGCATTCGTAATACCCAAGCCCAACACGACCTCGAAACCCTCATCCGTGAAGCCCAACATTCTTGCTTTAATGAACGCACCTTGAAGAAGCAGAGAATCTATCACGATGGAGCTCAGCTTGTAAGCAAATCGAATGGGATCTTCTATTTTCTGGACCGAATTTGGATCCCTAAGCGGACCGAATTGCGAAAGAATATAATGGACGAAGCCCACAAATCCCGATATTCTATTCATCCCGGTGCTGATAAAATGTACCAGGACCTTCGCTACAAGTACGGGTGGCCGGGCATGAAAAGGGATATCGCTCTCTATGTCGGAAGATGCCTGAGTTGTGCAAGGGTCAAGGCTGAACATCAAAGGCCCTCTGGCTTACTCGAACAACCCCCAATTCCTATATGGATGTGGGAGAGTATAGCTATGGATTTCATAACCAAACTTCCGCCCACATCATCAGGTCACGACAGCATCTGGGTTGTCGTTGATCGTTTGACCAAATCAGCCCATGTTTTGCCAATACGGGAAGACTACAAGGTAGAACGATTAGCCCGAATCTACACCGACGAGATCATTTGTAATCATGGTACGCCTCGTGACATCATCTCTGACCGTGATGCCCGATTTACGTCACGACTGTGGGAAACGTTTCAAGCAGCTCTTGGTACGACGCTTAACTTAAGTACTGCATTCCATCCTCAAACCGACGGACAGACTGAAAGAACGAGCTGTACTCTTGAAGAGCTCCGTGCGTGTGTCATAGACTTCGGTGGTGATTGGAATAAATACCTGCCGCTAGTCGAATTCTCGTACAACAGCAGTTATCATACCAGCATCCAGATGGCACCATTCGAGGCTTTATATGGAAGAAGATATCGATCGCCTATTGTGTGGCACGAGATCGGTCACTCGCAATTAACCGGTCCTGAGCTATTACAAGAAACGACTGACAAAGTCCTCCAAATTCGAGACAACTTGTTGAAAGCTCGAAGTAGACAGAAAAGTTACGCCGATAGAAGACACAAGCCCCTGGAATTTGACGTTGGCGACTACGTACTCCTAAAGGTATCATCTTGGAAGGGTGTGGTCAGATTCAGCAAGAAAGGGAAACTAGCGCCTCAATATGTTGGACCTTTTAAGATTCTGGAAAGGATCGGAAAAGTTGCCTACAGACTCGAACTACCGGAGGAACTTAGTAACGTCCACCCGACTTTCCATGTGTCAAACCTCCGAAAGTGCCTTGCTGAGCATGATCTGATTGTACCTCTCGACGACCTTCAAATAAACGAAACGCTACACTTCGTGGAGAAGCCTGTCAAAATCATGGATCGCCAAACCAAGCAACTCAGACGCTCGCGCATTCCTATTGTGAAAGTCCGATGGGAAGGCAAACGAGGCGCGGAGTTCACTTGGGAACTCGAGAGCGACATGAAGGCAAAGTACCCGCAGTTGTTTAAGTGAAAGTCTAGAGAGAGAAAGTAGCAAAAGGTGATTCACGGTGTTGTGCAGCTTTCAGCCTAATTTCGGGACGAAATTCCCTAAACAAGGGGAGGCTGTAACACCCCGTGTTTTCGAAAGTCAAAGTCAAGATTGACTTCTTTGACGGTAGTTAGTCTATTTTATGTTTACATTAGTTGTATTATGTGGAGTGATAAAGTAAAATCGAATTAATCGAAGTTTATTTATCGATGCGAACCGCTTTACGACTGTGAATGATAGGAAGTAACAATGCGATAAAGTCCATTAATCAGTAATCGAGCTAATCTAATCATCATCGAACTCGAGACTCGAATTACGCGAATTTTGGTGTTAATATACGTGTGTGTGTGCCTTATGTGTTACTTGTGCGTGTCTACTTTATGTTATGTGTGGTAATCAATCGAAACTCGACTCGAAATCGAAACCCAATCGAACTCAATCGAAATCGAATTATCATAATTGGTGGAGAAGAGACAGTGCAAGATATAGATGATTCTATGTTAGATATAGTGGTTGGGATTAAAAGTAATTTGAATAGAAAACACTATCGTATTCTCATCAATCGCAATCGAGATCGAAATATCAAAAATCGTCGCACCGAACACTTGAATCGTGCAGCTGAACGGTCAGGCTACCAGCCGATCGAACAACCAGCCGATCGGACTACTGTCCAATCGGACAGGCTGTCCGATCGAACTGCCTGGCCGATCGGCCAGCACTTTCCTTATTTGGCATCCTATAAATACCCCTTGTCACTCACAAACTTTCTACTTTTGGAAACCTCTATCAGACCAGCTCGTGCTCCCCTCTTTTTCTCAGATTTCTCCCAATTCTGGTAAGATTTCATCCTAAATCTTGTACTTTCTTGATCTACACGCACTCCTACACCTTTCTATCTTTCAAATCTTGATTTCTAACCGTGAAATCATCAAGATTCAAGTGTTCTAGGATGATGTCATCATGGTGTTGAAGAACTTCATGTTTTGGCCTCAATCCACCAAGAATAACTTGGATCTAGCCGATTTCTACATAAACAAACAAAGATCTTTCATGGATCTAAACATTTACACGGTGAAAAGGATTGAAAGATGGTTTTCCAACTTTCTTTCAACTCTTTTACACTCAATGCCTTCAAACCGATAGAAACGGAGCTTGTGCCGATTTGCTAATCATTCTGGTGGTTGCATGACTCAAGATCCGGATTCTATCCACGAGGTTCACCAATTTCGGGTTAAACGTTAAACTCCGTTCCGAACAGTTCCCCGGCCGGATTTGGGTGATTCCTGTCCGATCAGAAGAAACAAGTTAGAACGAGGGTTCTATGGTTCGACTCGTTGTCAAAACACCTCGATATAATGACAAAACAATCAGAACAGCCAAGTGTTAGACGAACAGGTTGATCAGGTCAGGATGACTGACCGATCGGACTGTTGTCCGAACGGACAGCCAGCCGAACGGACAGTCAGCCGATCGACTGGCCAGCCGATCGGCTAGCACAAGGTCCCACACTTAATCAATTATTTTGAGGACCAGTATTGAACGAACAGCTGTTCGATCGAACTACCGTCCGATCGGATTACTCTTCGGATCATGAGATACTATACTTCAACACTTAGTCGATTTTCAACGTGTTCAATGCACTAAGAGTGCCACTCGATCGAAACAGCCGTCCGATCAGGTGACACCCTGCTGAGAACTTGTCCTGCTAGAAGTACCTAACCGATCGGGCTGCCGGCCGATCGAACGACCGTCCGATCGACCGACCTGAAAGGTAAAGATACTTCAGTGCTTTCAAATGCTACAGCGAAAACTTCAAACGTCAAACCATCATACACAAACACATCCATCTCTAAGGAAGAAACAATCCACTCGAACAGCCATCTGATTGGCCTATCGACCGACCGGACAGCTGTCCGAACGGGCTGTCAACCGAACGGTCAGCCGTCCGATCGGACTACCGTCCGATCGACCAGCTGTCCGACCCTCCAACACTTACATTCTGTTTTACGCGTTGCTTATCGTTATACTATCGAACTATTCAGGCTAACCCTACTCTCAAGCGCTCCCTTCAATCCATCAAACGCTGTGAGTATACTCGAACCCTTTTTGCTTTAGCACTTTTGGGTGTTACATACGTTACTTATTCTAAATCACAATCGAACACACTACTCGATTACTTTAAACGCTAACCGTTATCGCATGTATTACGTGACTAAATGAATGCTTGTTGTTATGTTTACGCGTGGAATGTTGTCTACCTGCCTTAACGACGATAGTACTATAGTTTGGACTCAGCACCCGTTCACACAGGGGTTGTTAAGGACAATTACTTGCATGGATTACGGTGGTTATCGTGTATTGCGAACTGCCTCGGGCAGTCAACCCGCAGTCGTTGGTATCGATAGATCCATGTCGATAATTAACATGCTTCGTTTTCTTCTGTGTACGTGCTGATTTTGCGTAAACTATTTCGAACTCTATTATGCTATTATCAAACTTGTATGATCACCTTTACATTTTATGTATTGACTTTATTTTAACGTATGTGACAGGTGTTTAAGATGCTTATCTGCTAGGCAGGCGAAGCTAGAATAAAAGTCTAGAGCATAGTTGTCTGTAGATCTTGCAGCTTGAGTCTCTAGACATAGATAAACAATATTTATATTTAAATATGAGTTGTCGGAACAGAATATTTGCCTGGATCTTATCTGTAATAATTTGATTGCTATTTGAGGTACGGTATGGGACGTATTATATAAATTGAATAGTAATGATAATTGTTATGGAAACTTCTGGACAATCTGTTTCGCTCAGTGCCATGCCCCGATGATTCCGCCATCGGTTGGGGTGTGACAATTTAAAGGTTAAAATCGGTAAAAGATCGGTACCGAACGAGAACCGAAAGTACCGATCCCGAAAACGGAAAAAGGTGGATACCGAATTAGTACCGAAAGTGATTTTGGTACGGTAAATTCGGTGTTGGTACTAGTTTAGTTTTGGGATTTGGTATCATTTGCTCATCCCTAGATGGGGTACTAACGTGGCGATTGAATTATCCTACAAACCGTGAGAATAGATAGTAGTACTTAAAAAAGTTAAATTATCACACACTAAAACAATACATAAGTAGCACTTTTGAATTATATTAGCATATAAAAATTAGTCAAGATAATTGATTTTAGCACATATGTGAATGATATTAGAACATTGAAAACAAAATTAAGATCCAAATAAAGAATTAATTGTTTTTAGCATAATTATGGGAATTTAATATAATTGATATTATTTAGTTTATTATTTACAATTTCTTTATAACTGGTTGGATGGCTCATGACACTTTTTAAATGATTCTTAAAGTTTGCATACGAAATGTAGCTCCGTTACCAATTTTCTCAGGGTTGGATCATCCTGGCTAGTCGGATTAATGAACCAAATAAGACTATTGGTTTGATGAACAGAATAGGCTGGTCACGAATATACTAGTAATTACCTTAACCAAAGTTTTCGAAACTTTGATAATTTCTCCTAGCCCTAAAATAAGTTGTTGCATGATACATTTTTCACACTAAAGTCCAGTCACCTTTACAATGCGTACTTCGTTGAAGACCTCCCGTATACAACTCAGAAATTCAGGGGGTGAATGTTTGCCCGCAGTTACGTACATGGGTACGGCTGGAAAAATTAAATTTGTCCACAAGTTTATGATTAAACATTGTTAATTAATTGGCGGATAACCGTCTAGTATGCCATACGTATTGAGTTAAAATGTGTGTTAGATAATTACTGTGTAATTAATCAACAATGTTTAATCATTAACTTTGTGAACCAATTAAGTTAATTGTTCCAGCCATTATCATGTACGGTTAGCCGACTCCCAGATTCCCAACAAGCTTGTCACTTGGCTTTGTCAATCTGAGCTTCACAAAGTCGATATATATTCTTCGACTTCATCTCCCTGCCAATAAAACATTATTTGAGCTTATAAAGATTCTTCGACTTCATCTCCCTGCGACCCTGCCAATAAAACATTATTTGAGCTTATAAAGAGATTGATATATTCTTGTGCAGTTAAAAAATAAAATTTCTAACGTTTCATTTTATGTCTCATTTGTATGTGCAACACAACAAAAATGAGATGGATTGGTGCCTCATTTGTATGTGCAACATAACAAAAAATGAGATGGATTGGTACAAATCTTTTATTTTTTTCTTTTAAAAAAAAGGTTTAAGAAATTAGCCGGGTGATTATCCTCTTTGACAGAAGTTCACATTTTGCAATACCTTCACCAGTTTGTGCCGGCAATGCTTCTGTTCCTTGGTTTATATCATAATCAACAGTAGTTTAAACTTTAAATAATGCTACTTAGAAGTAATCGCTTGTACAATGTAAGAATTGAAATCGGCTCAGCATATTTTCCCATAATCCACTCTCTATATATAGATTCTTCGAACATCTCATGTGATATGTGCTCAAACTCTCCAATAAACATGGAGATAAAGAGAACCAATCTTTTACCTGAGGTTTTTCTTATCCTGGTTCTTACTTTCACCAACATCTTTGCCATCGCTTCTGCGAATTCCGACCAAACAGAAACCTACATTGTCCACTTAAACGCTCCTGATGGCGTAAGGTTTGATAAGCCCGAAGACCGTCGAGGTTGGTATAATTCCTTTCTGAAGGCGAGCACTGCCGACTCAGATGTGAAACCGAGCTTGATCCATGCATACCACAATGTGTTCACTGGGTTTGCAGCCAAGCTGACTGCCGATCAAGTTAAAGCAATGGAAAATATGGACGGGTTCGTGTCAGCAAGACGTGAAAGGGTGTACAAGCTGCATACGACACATACTCCAACGTTCTTGGGGTTGCATCAGAATTTAGGGGTCTGGAATGGATCAAACTACGGAAAGGGAATCATAATCGGGGTTTTAGACACTGGAATTACACCCGGACATCCTTCTTTTGATGATAAAGATGTCCCTCCTCCTCCTGCAAAGTGGAAAGGCAAATGTGATGGTTCATGGTGTAACAATAAGCTGATCGGAGCGAGAGATTTTACGAACAGTACTGGTACCGGTTCACCGGTTGATGAAGAGGGACACGGGACCCACACTTCTAGTACCGCTGCTGGGAACTTTGTTGATGGTGCCAATCAGGGCCGTTCCTAGGTTTTTGGAGACCCCAAGCGAATTATGAGGTAGGGGCCCTAATTCACCGACAAACTCTCCTCCAATCCCGACGCAATGGGTGATTGCCCTTACTTTTTTCGTTTCGTGATAGCTGCTAGCCTAGAAATTTAAAGCAGGTTGCAATGGGAAGTGAGAACGATGATTGCGGCTGTATTTAGGGGCTTTAAGCCGCTAAACATTGATGATTTGGTTGATGGTTATTGTGTTGTAATAGTTGGAAATCAAGGCGAAATGGGTTTTGAAACTTGACCTTTATTTGCTAAACAATATTTATTTTGGACTCCTTGAATGAAAAATCAGTTTAGTTTTGAAATAAACGTATTTCTTTGGGCCTAATACATACATATAGTATATATAATTTTTTTTAAACTTGGAGGCCCTTATTTTTTGGTGGCCCTAGGCCCGTGCCTAGGTTGACAAGCCTATAGGGCCGGCCCTGGTGCCAATGTGTTTGGACAAGCAAATGGCACTGCAGCTGGAATGGCGCCGCTTGCTCACTCGGCCATGTATAAAGTTTGTGATGATATCGGTTGTTTCGGTAGTGCCATCTTAGCAGGTATGGATGCAGCCATTGAAGACGGAGTGGATGTGCTTTCACTCTCGCTCGGTGGAGCTTCAGTTCCATGTTACGAGGATAGTATCGCGGTTGGTGCGTTTAGTGCTATTCGGAATGGAATCTTTGTAAGTTGTTCAGCAGGGAATGCTGGTCCAGTGAATGCATCATTGGCAAATGAGGCACCATGGATTCTCACTGTAGGTGCTAGCACCGTCGATAGAAGCATAAGAGCAACCGTTTATCTCGGAAACAAGGACTTATTTGATGGCGAATCTTTGTTCCAACCAAAAGATTTTCCTCAAGACTATATGCCACTCGTGTACCCTGGTTTGAACGGCGGTCAAGATGCAGCATGGTGCGCTCCTGGATCGTTAAATGATATCGATGTTAAAGGGAAAGTAGTGTTGTGTGATAGAGGTGGTAACATTGCAAGGATTGCCAAAGGGCAGACTGTAAAAGATGCTGGAGGGGCAGCGATGATTCTCGCAAACGCAGAGATAGACGGGGATACTACAGAAGTCGATGCTCATGTTCTTCCTGCATCACATGTTGCTTATTATGTTGGTGTTACAATCAAAACATACATCAATTCAACCTCATCCCCGGCGGCCACAATCATATTTCGGGGAACTGTTATTGGCGTAGATTCAGCTCCTGCAATGGCTTCTTTCTCGTCCCGGGGACCGAGCTTGGCAAGCCCGGGAATCCTGAAGCCCGATATCGTCGGTCCTGGAGTTAGCATTCTTGCAGCTTAGCCCATATCTGTCGAAAACTCGACACAAACAAAAGCAACATTTAACATGATATCTGGGACTTCAATGTCATGCCCACATCTTTCTGGTATATCAGCACTGTTAAAAAGTGCACATCCTGATTGGTCTCCAGCAGCCATCAAGTCTGCAATCATGACCACAGCAGATAAGCTAAACCTCGGTGGCCAGCCCATCAAGGACGAGAGAGATCTCCCTGCAAACGTCTTTGCAGTCGGTGCTGGACACGTCAACCCATCGAAAGCCAGTGATCCAGGACTGATTTTCGACATCCAACCTGACGACTACATACCTTATTTATGCGGTCTTGGATATACCAGCAAACAAGTTGGAGTCATTGTGCAGAAAGAGGTGTTGGGAATTTTATAAATAATATTATATTATGAGATAATATAATGATTATTTAATAACTAAGCCAAGATGAATGAGAGATCTTGTGCATTAAGTTTGTGTGTTGGAACCATAAACATGTGGGAAATTGAGCTTGTCCCACATAGGTGGAGAGATAAATCTTTTGTGGATTTATAATTAGAATTCTCTACACGAATGTATTCTTGTATGACAACTCACACCCAGTGGTAGCCAGGAGGGTGCGAAGCATCATTAGAACCCAAACTGGTTTGGTGCTAAGTAAATCTCATTATGTGGATAAGATTCTTGAGAAGTTCAATCCTGGGGACACGAGTGTAGCTCAAACTCCAGTTGATACCTCTCAACATTTGTCAAAAAATAGAGGCGAGAGTGTTGCTCAATTGGAATACTCAAGGATCATTGGCAGTCTTATGTATCTCATGTCATGTACTCGACCAGACTTAGCATATGCTGTGAGTAGGCTAAGTAGATATACTAGTAATCCTAGTATGACAAGATTGTTAAGGTATTTGAGATACACGAGAAATTATGGACTGCATTATGGCCAAAATCCAGCTGTTGTGGAAGGATTCAGTGATGCCAACTAGATATCTGATACGAAAGATTCTAGATCTACAAGTGGTTATGTGTTTACCCTTGGAGGAGCGGCTATATCTTGGAAGTCGTCCAAACAAACTCTTATAGCTAGATCCACGATGGAATCTGAGTTTATCGCGTTAGATAAAGCTGGAGAAGAGGTAGAATGGTTGCGTCAATTCTTGGAATATGTTCCAAGATGGCCTAAGCCTTTGACTGCTATTTGCATACATTGTGATTGCCAATCAGCTATTGGTAGAGCTCAAAGTGCAATGTATAATAGCAGATCAAGGCACATGTGACGTCAGCATAACACGATACGACAACTACTCTCAACTGGAGTTATCACGATTGACTATGTGAGGTCAAAGGATAACATTGCGGATCCGCTTACAAAAGGCTTAAGCAGAGAGGTAGTACGTAAGTCGTCAATGGGAATGGGTTTAAAGCCCTTGGAGTAAGTTTGTACAACGGAAAACCTATCCTAGAAGATTGGAGATCCCATGATCTAGGTTCAATAGGACCACCTAACTGTACGAACTGAGGTCACTGTGGGGGAGTACCTCAACATACAAAGGGAGTTACAAACTTCCTAGTCCATTCCTACTTAAATTCAGTGATATCAAGAAAGGTTAAGCATATGGCTTTTAATGATTTGTAAATCACCTATGTTAGAGAGAAGTGGGGTCGCCTAGAATGGAATTGGGGGCACAATTCCTAGAGCTCTCGCAGAACCAGGATGGTGTTCCATGACCATAACGGACACAACTATGAGGGGTTAGCCAGACCAGGAAGAGTAATGTGTGATGTGTAATAACGTCTACATAAAAAGGGGTTGGTTCAAGGACATCGCGTCTACTAACCGCTAGGATACTAAGTATATGTCACAAAGGAGGGTTCAAAGGGAAACCTACCTATCCTGCATTACTTAACCGCTGAAATTTTATCATGACACTTGAGTGTATGGGACGATCTCCATTCATGTGGGGGATTGTTGGGAATTTTATAAATAATATTATATTATGAGATAATATAATGATTATTTAATAATTAAGCCAAGATGAATTAGAGATCTTGTGCATTAAGTTTGTGTGTTGTAACCATAAACATGTGGGAAATTGAGCTTGTCCCACATAGGTGGAGAGATAAATCTTTTGTGGATTTATAATTAGAATTCTCTACACGAATGTATTCTTGTATGACAACTCACACCCAGTGGTAGCCAGGAGGGTGCGAAGCACCCGACCCGCGCCCGCGCCCGCGCCCGGGCACGGGCACGGGCACGGGACCGGGACAAGGGCGATGGGCGCAATGTGGCGCTTTGATGGCGCACTTTGCTATTTTTTAGATGCGTCTTGGTTTTTGTGGCTTGAGCAAGTGGTCTGGTGACTGTTTAGATTCCTACTGGCTAAGGTGAATTAAGTTCTCATTGAATATGAGACTTAATTTTTATTGAATTCAGTATTCAATATGACCATCATTGTCATTGAATTCGTTATTGAATTTTGTATTCAATATAACATTTCAGTTAGAATTCTAAATAGGAATATATACAAGTTGTGTGCTTTGTCTAAGACACACTGAAAATTACACATTCATATGGTTCATAGCACACACAGAGAATTTCCTAACTTCGAATCCCTGAGAACTCTTGTGTCAGGTATTTTTTCAGGTGCTAGGCTAATCCCGGCAGTACAATCTGCTTAGGCTGTTGTACCCTGGGAAACAAACGGGTTCACCTGTGTGGCCCAAAATCTATTTTAAGGGAAGCGTGATCTTCACGTGCCTCAGTCACCATTGGTTTTCGTTTTATTCTTTTTTTTTTCCTTGTAATCTGTTCTTAGTTTAATTTAAATTTCTTGTATTGTAATTTCTTTCAGTTTACTTCTGTTCTTCTTTATGTATTGTAATCAGAATGTTTATTAATAAAATTTGTTATTTTATTTATTTTGTGAACGGTCTCCTACAAGCTTAAAACAGATTTTTAAACCCGTTCACTGTTTTGGTTTTAAAAAAAAAATTATAAACAGTTTGTTATTGTTTATTATCAAACTTTTGCAGTTGGTATTGGTTTTCTGTAAACCAATTTGTTTCTGCCTTAAGCTGACTGATTTTCTGCTCTTGTTTCAGAAATGGCTACTGTCGCAGCAACCACATCAACCACCGTTGGATCCACATCCACTACCATGGGACCATTGGTTGGTACCCAAGCGGCTCAAGCAGTTGCTAACCATGCTGAAAAACCAGAGAAGTTTACTGGTTTGAACTTTAAGAGATGGCAACAAAAGATGTCGTTCTATCTGACCACTCTAAACCTTGCGAGGTTTTTGACAGAGTCTCCTCCTGTTCTCGCAGAAGGGACATCTGATGTCCAATCTGTGAGTGCTATTGATGCTTGGAAACACTCTGAGTACCTATGCCGCAACTATGTGTTGAATGGCCTATCAGACGCCTTGTATAACGTGTATCTCAAGGTTCCAACTGCCAAAGAGTTTTGGGAGTCATTGGAAGGGAAATACAAGACTGAGGATGCGGGTACTAAAAAGTATGTTGTGGCTAGGTTTTTGGACTATAAAATGATTGATTCAAAAACTGTGATGAGTCAAGTCCAAGAACTGCAGATTATTCTTAATGATATTCTGTCAGAAGGGATGAATCTGAGTGAAACATTCCAAGTGGCAGCAATCGTTGAAAAATTGCCTCCTAGTTGGGTGGACTTCAAGAATTACCTTAAGCATAAGCGAAAGGAAATGACTATCGAAGACCTTGTGGTTCGTCTTCGTATTGAAGAAGACAATAGAATAGCACACAAAGGAGGTCAAGTTGAAGCTTCTGCAAAAGCGAACCTTGTGGAACATGGTCAATCCTCAAGGGGTCACAAGGGTAACAAAGGCCACAAGTTCAATGGAAAAGGGAAGAACAAAGGTGTTGACCTTGGGCCAAAGAAAGGTGGTGTGAAGAAGAAGGCTGGTCCCTTTAAAGGGAAGTGTTACAACTGTGGACAAACTGGTCACCGTGCTAACCAATGTAAAGAGCCTAAACGTGACACGGCTCTTATGGTTGATGATGATGGTATGCCATTAGTGGCCATGATTTCAGACCTCACTGCCATGGCGGAGGAGGTAAATTTGGTGGGTAGCGAGCCAAAAGGATGGTGGGTTGATACTGGGGCAACCCGCCATGTGTGCCCAGATAGGACCCTCTTTAATACATTTAAAGAGGTGGTGGGAGAAAAGTTGTACATGGGTAATGCTGCTACAGCTGATATCAAGGGGAGAAGGTGATGTGATCTTGAAGTGGACTTCTGGGAAAGAGCTCACTTTGAAGAATGTGCTTTATGTTCCAGACCTGCGCAAGAGTCTTGTGTCGGGTTGGATGCTTAACAAGCATGGTTTTCGTTTGGTTTTTGAAAGTGATAATTTTGTTTTAACTAAGCGTGGTATGTTTGTTGGAAAGGGCTATGCCCAGAATGGCATGTTTAAACTTAATGTAATGGTTGTTAAGAAAAACATGAATAAAAGTGCTAGTACTTCTGCTTACTTGGTTGAGTCTCCTAATGTTTGGCATGGACGTCTTGGTCATGTAAATTTTAATTCGATGCGTCGTTTAATTAAATTAGATTACATACCAACTTTTGCCATTGACTCTAAAACAAAATGTAAAACATGTGTTGAAGCCAAACAAACAAGATCATCCTTCAAATCAGTTGAAAGAATAACTGAACCCCTTGATCTGATTCACACTGATGTGTGTGACTTAAAATCAATTCCTACCAGAGGTGGTAATAAATATTTTATTACCTTTATTGATGACAATACAAGATATTGTTATGTTTACTTACTTAAGAGTAAGGATGAAGCAATTGATAAGTTTATCTTGTATAAAGCTGAAGTTGAGAATCAACTCAACAAGAAAATAAAACGTGTGAGAAGTGATAGAGGAGGTGAATATGTTTCACCATTTGGGGAATTATGTGCAAAAAGTGGCATAATACACGAGTGTACCCCTCCTTATACACCCCAATCAAATGGCATCGCGGAGCGAAAGAATCGTACACTAAAAGAAATGATGAATGCCATGTTGATAAGTTCTGGGATGAGCCAGGACATGTGGGGGGAGGCCATTTTGTCGGCTAATTTTTTGTTAAATAAAATACCTTTCAAAAATAAGGACATAACACCTCATGAATTGTGGTGGGGATATAAATCATCCTATAAATACTTGAAAGTGTGGGGGTGCCTGGCCAAGGTGATTGTTACACCCCCTAAGGCACTTAGAATAGGGCCAAAAACTGTTGATTGTATTTTCATTGGATATGCCAAAAACGGTAGCTCACATCGTTTTCTTGTATATGAATCCAAGAATCCTGATGTGCACAAGGACTCTATCATAGAGACAAGGCCAGGAAATGTGACTTACTTTGAAGAAGAGTTTCCAATGTTAGTAAAAACTCATGCGAGTTCTTCAACAACCAATCATGCAAGTTCATCAACAATGGTTGATGAGACTGTTCGAGAGGAAACTCAAGAACAATTAGAGGTTGAAGAGGGTGAGCCAAGAAGAAGTAAAAGGCAAAGGACTGAGAAATCCTTTGGGCCTGACTTTCTTACATTCATAGTTGAGAGTGAGCCTCAAACCTATCGAGAAGCAGTTACCTCTTCAGATGGACCTCAATGGAAAGAAGCCATCAAGAGTGAAATTGATTCTATCTTGCAGAATCATACTTGGGAGCTAGTAGATCTTCCACCAGGGTGCAAGCCACTTGGATATCGATGGATATTCAAGAAAAAGATGAAAGCTGATGGCTCTGTCGACAAGTACAAGGCAAGGCTTGTGATCAAAGGGTTTAGACAAAAGGAAGGTCTTGACTATTTTGACACATACTCGCCTGTGACCAGAATAACCTCAATTAGATTGGTGCTTACAATTGCGGCTTTGAGAAATTTGGAAATACATCAAATGGATGTAAAAACTGCATTTCTCAATGGGGAATTAGAGGAAGAGATTTACATGGAGCAACCAGAGGGTTTTTCTGCTCCTGGCTAAGAGGGTAAAGTGTGTAAACTCATCAAGTCATTATATGGCTTGAAGCAAGCTCCAAAACAATGGCATCAAAAGTTTGACCAAGTTATGCTTAACAGTGGTTTCAAAATAAATGAATGCGATAAATGTGTCTATGTGAAAGACACTTCTAAGGGTTATGTGATCTTATGCCTTTATGTAGATGATATGCTCATCATTGGGCGTGATGATAAGATGATCAGATCTACTAAAGACATGTTGAAAGCGAGATTTGACATGAAAGATATGGGTCTAGCTGATGTGATTCTTGGAGTAAAGATCATTAGAACCCAAACTGGTTTGGTGCTAAGTCAATCTCATTATGTGGATAAGATTCTTGAGAAGTTCAATCCTGGGGACACGAGTGTAGCTCAAACTCCAATTGATACCTCTCAACATTTGTCAAAAAATAGAGGCGAGAGTGTTGCTCAATTGGAATACTCAAGGATCAATGGCAGTCTTATGTATCTCATGTCATGTACTCGACCAGACTTAGCATATGCTGTGAGTAGGCTAAGTAGATATACTAGTAATCCTAGTTCAGATCACTAGAAGGGTATGACAAGATTGTTAAGGTATTTGAGATACACGAGAAATTATGGACTGCATTATGGCCAAAATCCAGCTGTTGTGGAAGGATTCAGTGATGCCAACTGGATATCTGATACGAAAGATTCTAGATCTACAAGTGGTTATGTGTTTACCCTTGGAGGAGCGGCTATATCTTGGAAGTCGTCCAAACAAACTCTTATAGCTAGATCCACGATGGAATCTGAGTTTATCGCGTTAGATAAAGCTGGAGAAGAGGCAGAATGGTTGCGTCAATTCTTGGAATATGTTCCAAGATGGCCTAAGCCTTTGACTGCTATTTGCATACATTATGATTGCCAATCAGCTATTGGTAGAGCTCAAAGTGCAATGTATAATGGCAGATCAAGGCACATGCGACATCGGCATAACACGATACGACAACTACTCTCAACTGGAGTTATCACGATTGACTATGTGAGGTCAAAGGATAACATTGCGGATCCGCTTACAAAAGGCTTAAGCAGAGAGGTAGTACATAAGTCGTCGATGGGAATGGGTTTAAAGCCCTTGGAGTAAGTTTGTACAACGGAAAACCTATCCTAGAAGATTGGAGATCCCATGATCTAGGTTCAATAGGACCACCTAACTGTACGAACTGAGGTCACTGTGGGGGAGTACCTCAACATACAAAGGGAGTTACAAACTTCCTAGTCCATTCCTACTTAAATTCAGTGATATCAAGAAAGGTTAAGCATATGGCTTTTAATGATTTGTAAATCACCTATGTTAGAGAGAAGTGGGGTCGCTTCGAATGGAATTGGGGGCACAATTCCTAGAGCTCTCGCAGAACCAGGATGGTGTTCCATGACCATAACGGACACAACTATGAGGGGTTAGCCAGACCAGGAAGAGTAATGTGTGATGTGTAATAACGTCTACGTAAAAAGGGGTTGGTTCAAGGACATCGCGTCTACTAACCGCTAGGAGACTAAGTATATGTCACAAAGGAGGGTTCAAAGGGAAACCTACCTATCCTGCATTACTTAACCGCTGAAATTTTATCATGACACTTGAGTGTATGGGACGATCTCCATTCATGTGGGGGATTGTTGGGAATTTTATAAATAATATTATATTATGAGATAATATAATGATTATTTAATAATTAAGCCAAGATGAATGAGAGATCTTGTGCATTAAGTTTGTGTGTTGTAACCATAAACATGTGGGAAATTGAGCTTGTCCCACATAGGTGGAGAGATAAATCTTTTGTGGATTTATAATTAGAATTCTCTACACGAATGTATTCTTGTATGACAACTCACACCCAGTGGTAGCCAGGAGGGTGCGAAGCACCCGACCCGCGCCCGCGCCCGGGCACGGGCACGAGACCGGGACGAGGGCGATGGGCGCAATGTGGCGCTTTGATGGCGCACTTTGCACTTCGCACGCTCGCATCGCCGCTTTTTTAGATGCATCTTGGTTCTTGTGGCTTGAGCAAGTGGTCTGGTGACTGTTTAGATTCCTACTGGCTAAGGTGAATTAAGTTCTCATTGAATATGAGACTTAATTTTTATTGAATTCAGTATTCAATATGACCATCATTGTCATTGAATTCGTTATTGAATTTTGTATTCAATATAAAATTTCAGTTAGAATTCTAAATAGGAATATATACAAGTTGTGTGCTTTGTCTAAGACACACTGAAAATTACACATTCGTATGGTTCATAGCACACACAGAGAATTTCCTAACTTCGAATCCCTGAGAACTCTTGTTTCAGGTATTTTTTTCAGGTGCTAGGCTAATCCCGGCAGTACAATCTGCTTAGGCTGTTGTACCCTGGGAAACAGACGGGTTCACCTGGGTGGCCCGAAATCTGTTTTAAGGGAAGCGTGATCTTCACGTGCCTCAGTCACCATTGGTTTTCGTTTTATTCTTTATTTTTCCTTGTAATCTGTTCTTAGTTTAATTTAAATTTCTTGTATTGTAATTTCTTTCAGTTTACTTTTGTTCTTCTTTATGTATTGTAATCAGAATGTTTATTAATAAAATTTGTTATTTTATTTATTTTGTGAACGGTCTCCTACAAGAGGTGACGTGCACGGAAGTTATACCAGAAGCACAACTTAACTATCCTTCATACGCGGTTACTTTAGCACATGGTGAAATTAAAATTTTCACAAGGACAGTGACTAATGTTGGTGAAGCAAATTCAACTTACATCGTAACGTATGTTGCTTTACCGATCGGTCTAGATTTATTAGTTCACCATGCAGAGCTCCAATTCAGCGAAGTGAATCAAAAGTTGAATTATACAGTGATGTTTATACGTGACCAAGAAGCGGAGGTGAAAGCTCCATACGGGGAAGGGTATATTAGTTGGAGTTCTATTAAAAACACGGTGATAACCCCATTCTCTGTCAAGTTTGTGTGAGGGGAAACACCAAAGTCTGGATCCCACATTTTTCTAGTTTTATTTGAATTATGTTCTCTATCATGCTTGTTTATGTTTGTTGGACTTGTCCATCATTAATAACGCTTGTTTTTTTACTTCATAAATTGGGTCGAGTTTAACTATTAAACTCATTAATGAGATAAAATAAGTTGTTGGTTATACAGTTTTTCTCATTTATTGTAGGCCCTAATCAACCTTAAACATGAACTTCATCCGGATCGTTGCGAGGGTTGAGAATTTAATCATCTCTTGTATAATTTATGCGCATACTTTCAAGTTTGAGGATGACGGTGTTCATGGTGCGTGGAAGCACCATGAGCTCATGTGAAGGATGACAGAACAGAACCTTTCTCTTTGGTGAGAAACCGTTGACTGTTTTCGCTTCCGGGTGCAACATTAAAACATGGGAAAATTACCAAAATGTCTCTTGACCAAGTGCATTTGCAAAATTGTCACCTTCCTGCGTCCTTGGAAGGTCCTCCCTGCCTCGGAAGCGTCCGCCTTTCACGTTGAAGCGTCCGTTTCCTTTCAAGCGACACGTGTCCGATGTTGAAGCGTCCGCCTTTCACGTTGAAGCGTCCGTTTCCTTTCAAGCGACACGTGTCCGATGTTGAAGCGTCCGCCTTTCACGTTGAAGCGTCCGCCTTTCACTTGAAGCGTCCGATTCCTTTCAAGCGACACGTGTCCGATGCAATGCGTCCGCGAAGCTTCTTAAGCGTCGGCCAACGACGCAGGTTCGTTCCGTATCTTTGTCCAATTTATATATATATATATATATATATATATATATATATATATATATATATATATATATATATATATATATATATATATATATATATATATATATATATATATATATATATAGGGGGCTGCTAGAATGAGAACCACCCCGAGTTGTAAGAACCGCGAGAACTATACCCCACGGAGCGCCGTTCGCCATGATTTTTTTTTACAAGTAGATGTGTGTATTATAAACACAGCCGTAAAAAATCATGGCGAACGGCGCTCCTTGGGGTGTAGTTTTTTACACCACAAGTTTGGTGTTTTTAATTTTTTTTTCTTTTTTCTTTTTTTTTCCACCAAACTTGTGGTGTAAAAAACTACACCCCACGGAGCGCCGTTCGCCATGATTTTTTACGGCTGTGTTTATAATATACACATCTACTTGTAAAAAAAATCATGGCGAACGTCGCTCCGTGGAGTGTAGTTCTCGCGGTTCTTACAACTCGAGGTGGTTCTCATTCTAGCGGCTCCCTATATATATATATATATATAGAGAGAGAGAGAGAGAGAGAGAGAAAGTATAATGTACTTCAAGGCTTAACCTACATTAACATGCATAACAAAAAATACAACGTGCGTTATTATCATAGAACGTGCGTGATTATAGTCCCATGCGTGATTATGTGGTCCCATGCGTGATTATGTGGTCCCATGCGTGATTATACCCCTGATCCAACGGTTACCATTGTCTCCTACGTGATGTATGATAAGGCTTTTTGTATGTTAACCTTACTCTATATATATATATATATATATATATATATATATATATATATATATATATATATATATATATATATGAGTTAAATGCCATTTTAGTCCCTGTGGTTTGGGCCATTTTGTCAGTTTAGTCCAAAGGTTTCATTTTTAACCTGTGGATCCAAAAAGGTTTCACAGTTGCCATTTTAGTCCACTGGGTTAACTTCATTCGTTTTTCTGTTAACGAGAAGGCCAATTCGGTCATTTTATATGGCTGAATTGCCCTTTTAGTTAACAGAATTACATACAAAATGACCAAATTGGCCTTCTCGTTAACAGAAAAAATGGATGAGGTTAACCTAGTGGACTAAAATGGCAACTGTGAAACCTTTTTGGACCCACAGGTTAAAAATGAAACCTTTTGACTAAACTGTCAAAATGACCCAAACCACAGGGACTAAAATGGCATTTAACTCTATATATATATATATATATATATATATATATAACTTATAAACATTTTTCTAACATGGGATCATGTGCATGCTCTTTATAAAAATTAAACTATATGTATGTTAACGGAGCAAATTTTAAACGATATAAAACATGTTATTTTTTAGTTAAAACTTTTTTTAATATTAAACATTAAAAACATAACATAATAAAAAACAAAAAAAAACAAACAACACATAAAATATATTTATCTAAAACCATATCCTAATAGCTTCCCACTCCGAGACATGTTTGAAATCATGTCTCTCTTCATGGCGGTAGTTGATGAGGGCGACCTCCTTCTGATCGTCCTCACCAAGGTCCGGCATTTCCGTCTCCACTTTCTTGAAATATCGATCAAATCTCTCACACTCCAACCGCAGCACACGGAACCTGGAGGATAGTGCGTCAACGGTCTGGTTGTGTTCCGGACCACGTAGTTGGGCGAAATTTTGTTGAACACGGACCCAGAGCCCACCCTGTCCTCGAGGTGGAGGATCGATCATTGCCTGCTCCCATGCTTCGCACAGAGCAATGTCTTCAACGTCAGTCCAGGAGGTGGCCATTGTCGTCGTTGACGGCGTCGGATTTTCTAGTGAAATGGCTGATTTTTGTTTGCAAATCTTTTTGAAAATGGCGGGTGTTTTGGTAAGTGATAAGTGAACGGGTTATATAGTGGGGTAAAGGTGTGCAACGGTAAAAGTTAAACGACTTTTGAGTTTTCATTTTTTTTTTTACCGAAGCGTCGGGAAGCGTCGGTCAAGCATCGGGGGGGCGTCGGGGTCAAGCCTCGGAAACGTCGGCCAGGCCTCGGAAACGTACACATGGACGCATTAAAAAAATTATGGTTCTCATGCGTCGGTGACTGACGCAATTTCGTAACGGAACGGACGCATCAACACGTGTCGCTTGAAATGGAACGGACGCTTCAATGTGACAAGCGGACACTTAAACGCGAAAGGCGCACGCTTCCGATGCTAGGAGGACCTTTCAAGGACGCAGGAAGGTGACAATTTTGCAAATGCACTTGGTCAAGAGACATTTTGGTAATTTTCCCAAACTCCACTTCTATTTTCTTTATCTTTTAATTTTTAGAAATAATAATATTGTTAAACAAAACACTCAAATAATACAAAAATTTTGTTAAACAAAACACTCAAAACATTTGTGTAAGTGGGCAAAATGATTAAAAAACACACTCAAAAAATACCGGTTTGATTATAAAACAAATTTTTCATTACCGGTCTCAAACCTACGATTTTTTCTAACCTGAACTGGTTCAGTTATGGTTAATAACTACCGGTTTGCTTATAAAACAGATTTTTTTGTTCACCTCTGGGCTCTGCCACTAAGCCAAGAGACTCTCCCGGCCCAAGTCCAAATCACTGATGAAATAAATGTAAGGCCCATGTAACGTATTTTAGCCTTAACTAGGTTTAAGCCCCGCCGCTTTGCGGCGGGCTCTGTTAGTGAACATGTGATGTAGAACGTGACGCACATAAAACATCAACTTTGTGAGTGAACCAGTTTCGATTGTCAAATAGACCTGAAAAAGAACATTATACAAACAAATATATTCACTACAACTGTATTTACATAATACATCATTCTTGAGATTCGTAGATTGGACCAAAAATAACCATTTTTACCTTTATAATATGGCATTTGTTGCTTACTTGCTTGTATTCCATGCTAATTTATTCAAAAAATGTTAATTAATTGAAGTCACTTACCCTATATTCAAGAAGTTGCATATCATCTGCTATGTTCCAGCATCCTTTTTTCTGCTAGCTTCTTAAGCGAGCTGCAAATACGACTAAACACATTAATTACGTGAAAATCAAAATTAATTAATTAATTAATTAAATGATTATAAAGGTAAACATAGATTTTTCAGCCATATGAATTGGGGCACCAAGTTTGCCTAGTTTAAGTGTGGAAACCCTTTTGCATGTCTTCATGAAATTCTTGCAAAGAGCATTTAACTTGAGTTATTGCATCTAAAAGAAAACTTTTAATGTTGCAAATTTATTATAAGATTTAAAAAAAAAAATTACTCATGAAGCTAGTTGTCGTGCAGAAAAAATAAAAGATTTTTCAATATATTGTAATGTCCATGCACATGTAAGTGATTATTATGATATCATAACTTATTAACCCAACTATACATATAACCGTAAACAAAAGCTCAAAACGCAAGCAAGAAAACTGTGTCGCATCAAGTAGTCTGGTCAACATTCAACAACACAATCCATTTACCAAAATAAATAAAAAACATAAAGGGTAACTCTACCTTTGATTTAACTTCAAGTCTCAAAAACCTCCGGTGATTCGCTAGATTCTAGTCGCGCCAGGAGAATAAAAAGTGAATAGGTTTAAACAACTGTGAAGCATTAATGATAATTCCTAAAAGCACTTTTGAAATTGAGTTACAACAGCTAAAATGAATTGTGATTATCTGCATATTTCTCCCTAGTTGAGATTGAATCCGTGCTTGTTTTTCTGGAAATAGTTTGCTCACCCAACCTTTAAATTAAATGAAAATATATGGTTCGACCCATTTGCTCATAAAGAGAATGATTTGAGTTTTGATTTATTTTAAATGGGTCCCAGGGGTGTTCATCGGGCTGGTTATCAGGTTATTTGCATAGGTTGATCGGGTTGACGTTTTCGAAATTGAACTGGAATTCGAACCGAATAAGAAACTTCATGTTTTTGCATATCATCATGAATTAAAGAACCATACTCATACAAACAGAATCCAGTGTTTATATTTGATGCAAAATGGATAATAAGGTTTCAAGCATTCTAAATAATTTCTCACAACTTTGGACCCTTTTGAGGCAAAATACAACCCAAATCAACCCCGTTTATGAGCTAAACGGGTCAAAAGTATAATCCTTAGGAGAACTTATCAAGGCAAAGAAATATAAAATTGAACATCACGAATATACCTTTATAAAGAGATTGAGACCGTTGTACAAGAAATGATTGAGTTAAGATACTTATCATGAACTACATCAAGATCTTCGGCTGCTTCCATTTCATCAAAAATTCAAAACTAATTTGAAGAATATGTATCGTAAAGCAGACTGAAGTTAACAAATTAGGGATTATCACATCTCTAACCTGCACGGAAAATCATACTATTTGCAATCTGTCTTTACATAATTGAAGCCTAAACCTGATGACCGGAAAAGAAACGGATACCGTTTGAATGTGCAATAGTAGATGGGATCCTAGATGAACATCGCAAATCCGGAATTGATGGTGGCCTTGGAAAGAGCGCGGCGCCTTAAAACCGAGGTAAGCAAGAACCTTGCCAGCACCGTAGCCGCATCACCGGAGGCAGCCTCGGGTACTGTTCTGACGCCGACCAGTGAGCTATTACACCGTCCAACATCGTCACCGTCGCTCGGATGTACAATGGTGTTGCCTCCGTAGTGCCGCCACGGAACAACCGTGGCCGGCCCCTCCCTTCTCACTTTCTCATCTCTCTTTCTATCTTCCCGTTTTCTCTATCTCTTATTTTTAATCTGGTTTGCCTTTGGGATACCGACGGAGGGGAGGCTGTGATGGAGATAAGCAGGTGGTGGCGTGGCCTGTGGCATTATCGTAAATAATGTCCTGAATTTGTCTATTTACCATACTGTTCACAAGAGTCTACCCAAAATGTTATTATAGATAATGCCAAGTCAGATGATGGGTCATGGCATAAACATCTTCTCTCTATGACTCTTATCCTCAAAAACACAATGTGACGCTATTGCTTAAACACTTGTAAAAGTTTTGCTTAAATGGGCCTTGTTGCCCGGGGCGGATTTAGCATGGTTTCATGGGTTCCCAGGAACCCATTCGATTCGAAGAAAATGGAAAAATTTAGTGTAAACATTGTATGATTTGGGAAAAAATAATGAAAATTAGTGAAAAACTAACAAAAGGAATTAACCCAGTGGAATCTTACCCTGGATCCGCCACTGCTTGTTGCACGGATCTTGATTCTTGACAAACCAACAATAATTTGTACTGCACGGTTCTAGTTCATCATGTCATAAATGATCCGCTTGATCCAAGCAACTGATTACAACAATTCCGATATCCAAATGTCAAAGTCAAAGTGAAAACGTTTAAAGTTAAAACTACACCTTTGGTCTCTTAGATACACTAGATTTATGATGAATGTAATGTTCTAACTTCTAAGAGATTCAACGGAGTTTCAAAAAGTTAGACCATGTGCAATGGTTTCATTAAAAAGTGAAAAAGTAACTGCCATGTAGGCAAGAGGGTTTTCACTAACTTTTTTTCTCCAAGTTGTGTGATGGTTTCACCAGTTATAACCAAATCACTAATTATGTCGAACGCGTTTTACGTGAACGACGCGTTAAAGCTCCTTTCTTGACTCTTCGGCATCTATCCCTTGTCTCTCAGCAAATGGCTGCTGTGCTTCCTAAAAGTTCCAATGCATTGAACTTGGGTTGCTCGAAGATGCATCATTCTGATTCTTCACAGTTTATCCAAAAAAAATCAATTTAAACAAAGAAAAAATAAAAGAGATGAGTGTGATGTGGTTAACTGTGATTGGGTGAAAAATTAGTTAAAAATGGTTTGTGTGCAAACTCACGCCCCACGATTAATGTTTTAATTTTGATTCAAAGGAAAGGAAGTGTGGAGTTGAAATAACTCAAACGGGGACTTTCTTAAGAAAAAGAAAGGGCCATCTTTTTCTCAACAATGTCTATCATTTGTAAAATGGATAAATTGCTAGATGCATGATCCAATCATTGATCCCAAAATTAGAAATGTCACAAAATCCATTCCTGTTCTCAACCCCTGATCAATATAATGAGCTCTTGCGAGTTGCAGCCTGCAATCCGAACCGAGGGCGGCCCCCCTTTCTTGGCCCTTCCTTTGCCAGTTGCTTGCTCCACGAAAAACCCAATCACACCCTACTTGAGTGGTGTTTCATGCCCAAAAGACTGATGTGGCAAGGAGGCATTAAACCATATCACTTAGTCTTAGGAGGAATATAGAAGTGTGATGTGATAAGTCACAAGACACATGGAAAGTAATGGCCTAAAACTGAAAAAAGACATTTAATGTTTGTGAGTGTTCATGCTCTATATTCGCTATCAAACCTCATCCATATGTTTTCAAAAGTACGTACATTTCAGTGAGTTTAGTCATCTATGAATCGACATTTCCATATTTCCAAAATCACATGCCATGACAGAAGCTATTTAATAACCTTCAAAGTACCCCCCCCCCTCACACACACACACATCTAAAATAAATCATGGGTATGCCCTTGCCCATCGTATATCTAATAGTACCTGTATTTTTTCCTTAGGAGTCAGGTCTTTTCCAGCCTACCTGCATATGCATGGGTGTGAAAAAGTACAAGTTGGGATGCATTAAGCACATCCATATCCTCAAAGTACACTTATAAAATTCCTGCCAAATTATTGGACCAACCACACACAGTCAGTTACTGTATTCACTAAAAGTTTTGATAACGATATCACAAAAGAGGGTAAATGAATACCATCATATACCATTGATATACAGAAAGAAAAGGCAACGTGTAATTCACGAATGTCATATCGGATTCATGAAACTCATCAGTCACATTTATCCTATTTAGATCACCATGAACTTTTTTTCTAAAGTACAGGAAATGCTAGTTTTAGATTCAATCACTTTAGTATTGTTGTGCAACATATGAAGTTGTGTGTATATGTGTATGTGTGTTTGTGTGTGTAATGGGGTAGAAGATCCTTTTCTCTATTCCCCACACCCCATCAAATAATGTTTCATTCTGGTCCCTATATGCATGTGTGTAACTTGGAGATCAAAGATGAGAGGGGGTCACATTCACATACCTAACTAACTTTTTAAATTATCCCATGTCCTTTTAAAATAATAAAAAGATTTTTTTTTGTGGAACAAGTTGATCATTAGTGCCCCCCTGGTTATGGACTACTTGACTTTAGATCAAACTTGTCATGGCGGTAACAAACCGACGTCACGTGGAGGCTCATCATTCACTATATGCTTTTTACATGTGTAAATTCATTTGTTCCATCAAATATGAAATATGAAATATGAAATATTTGATACAAAATTATAGATAAGAAATCAAAAACATAATGAAACTTACTGCCCAGTTTTATAAAATTTAAAATACAACACATCAACCATAATATTTGTATATAATCTAAAGAATTAAGGCACATACACATAAGTGTAAAGTTTCCTACCTAGCATCTATAACTTGCTGTCACAATAAATTCAGGTATGCTTAATTTGCAAAAGGGGGCAACCAAGGTGAACTTGAGTGATTTAAATTTGCATTTTGTCTTAATGAAATGGCATACAATTTTAGCTACACTGGATTAAAACTTACAAGGTATAAAGGGTATTGTAGTCCCTTTGTATCATGAAATTGCAACATTTGATTAGATACTCGGTTTCAAGACAGCGTTTGACTACTTTTAAAATGTCAAAATAAGCTAATCTTGAGGACAAGATCAGTGACACCAAAAATAAGAACACAAGTATGAATGAGTCAGAACATCCCAAAAACAGAATTGTTCCAATTTTTCATTATTTCGTAGGACATCGTAAAAGGTTGGAGCATAATGACGAGCAAAAAATACGAAAGTAACACGACAAATCTAGTTTAAAGAATATCTCCACTGAGAACGGTTATTTTAGAGATGGCACAAGAATAACATAAGTTTTTTTAAGGTTAGACAAGATAATGTTGACCAACACGACACTCAATCTCTACATCTAGTTTTCGGTTAATAATCATGTTAGCCCATAAATACACCGAAGATCATCATTTCATCACATGATCGAACTTGTACCCGAAATAGTTTTTGCTAATACAAAATATAATATGAAAGAACAAGCATGAAATGTGGGGCAATGGATGCACGTTGTGTGGTTTAAGTGAGCGAAAGATTTCTAAATCTCAATTAGTGGTAGGTATAAGATATCATTCCTCTTTCGGGACACGAAGGTTGTCAACTTTCTGTGTAATCATTTCAATGGAGTATTAATTAAGACTCAGATTCTTGAAAATGCCTAAGACATTTGAGACCGAAAAGCCACAAAACGAGTGAGATTATGAAAGATGGTTGGTTTTGTGTAACCAGCTATATATTATGAGAGTTGTTAAGATGGGATATAACTGGATGGTGTAATATCTCCTCAGTCCTACATCTGCTTTCCTTAAAAAGTAGAAGAAAAGGAAACCTCAATTATTGCGATGAAGTAAACAGCGATCATTTATTGTACGGGAGAGTTAAAGAAAGTGGAGATAAATTTGATTGATGACAATTGATTTGTTATAAGTTGTAAGTTTGTAACCAAATCCACATGCATGGTTTTTCATTCAAGTCTGACTAGCGATTTTAAGTTGAGATAACATCTTACCATCTGGTCGACCGTCAACTGTTCATGAGCACACGCACATATGGATAAAGATAAAGATGAAGCCAATTAGGCATTTAAAAATTTTAAGAAGGGAAATGTAATGTTTAATTTTCAATAAAACAGAGACGACTACAGACTAATGGTAGATAGATGGGCAACAAGCTGCGCCGCTACCCCCTTCTGAAGGAAAAACAGAAATGAATGAACATGTTAAAATTATGAACGTATATATAGTTTCATAACATGTAATGCTATAAACAGGTGTTTTTGTAATCTTGGATGTCAATCTAGGAAAAGAATCTCAGACAGAACAAGTGAAAAATTGTCTGATTACGACTGAACAACAGGAAAATGTGGCATGTTTTCATTAACAGATGCAACTTCCATAGCGGTCCATGAAATAAACAACACGATCTAAGTTTATAAACACAATTCTAGGCTTCACATTGTTCATGCTCTCAAATTAAAGACTGTCACATGTTGCATCCGGTAAGACACCAACATAACACGTTCGTAAAAGATGATGTCTAAAATAAGTGCATGTACGTACATATATCATGTGTCATGTGTTGATGTGAACTTCATTAACTTTACAATGATCTAAATACATTCTTATCTTCTAAAAGTATGTCTCTATTTTTTTTGACATATGAAGCTATCCCCACCACATTTCACTACTATAAAACCATGCCAAATCCTTCATAAAAACCGACAACTCTGCATCTGTCCTCTTATCTCTCTCCCTACACTTTTATGTGTGTGTATCTCTCGATTATAATATTTTGTATGCATGAAGACATCAATGCCTTTTATCAAATCCTATATCTCCATCTTATACAAGCAAACCATGCCAGATTACACTCAAATAATTCTCATAGTTCCCATGGTAAGCAACCTTAATCAATACTTTATAATAAAGATAGATTTATAAACATGTTATGTTATAATTTTTTGTAGGTAATGGAGGAAATGAAGATGATAACGACTATAGGGTTCCCGCTCTTTACCATGGGGTTGGTGAGTTATCTAAAAAATATGATTTCGGTTGCATGCATGGGAAGGCTAGGGAGACTTGAGCTAGCTGGTGGTGCACTAGCCATTGGGTTCACAAACATAACCGGCTACTCGGTTCTATCAGGGTTGGCTATGGGGATGGAACCACTTTGCAGCCAAGCTTTCGGTTCAAGAAACTTACACATGGTTAACCTATCGCTACAACGAACCATACTTATGTTATTATGTGCATCACTACCCATTGGGATTCTATGGCTTAACCTTGAACCGATCATGCTCAAGTTACACCAAGACCCCGAGATTACACACATTGCTAGTTTATATTGTAAATACGCAGCCCCTGATCTTATTGTTTATTGCATTTTAAACCCTTTACGTATATTTCTAAGAACCAATGGGAAAACATGGCCATTAATGTGGTGTACCTTACTATCAACACTTTTACATTTTCCAATTGCCAACATTTTAGCCTTCACCCTTAACCTTGGTCTTCAAGGGATTGCACTGTCGACAATTATCACCAACTTGAGTGCATCGGCTTTCATTCTTGGCTACATGTTTTTCACGCATACCCACGAGTCTGAACCGATGGCTGAACAAGAGTCACTAGGGGAGGGGTGGGGCGTGCTATTTCGGCTCGCGATTTCCAGCTGTTTAGCGGTATGTTCAGAATGGTGGTGGTATGAATTACTAACACTTTTAGCCGGTTATCTTCATAAACCGTACATTGCTTTAGCGACATCTGCTATAGTAATCCAAACAACCTCTTTAATGTACACATTGCCATCAGCGCTTAGTATGTCAATATCGATCCGGGTTGGGAACGAGCTTGGGGCAGGAGAACCGGGCCGGGCCCACCTGGCAACACTAGTGGCAATCGGGCTCGCAATATTAACGTCAGTTTTTGGGCTGTTGGGGATTACATTTGGAAGAGAAGCATGGGGAAAAGTGTTCACTAATGATATTGAAGTTTTAGAGTTAGCAATGGCTGCTTTACCCATAATTGGAATATGTGAGCTGGCAAACTGTCCACAAACCACATGTTCGGGGGTTCTTCGAGGAAGTGCAAGGCCGTCTATTAGTGCAAGAATCAACCTATGCTCGTTTTACTTGGTGGGTACACCCGTAGCCATAATTTCAGCTTTTGTGTGGAAGTTAGGATTTTTGGGGTTGTGTTATGGGCTTTTAGCGGCACAGGTGGCATGTCTGCTATCGATCTTGACTGTGATATACAGGACAGATTGGGAGAAAGAAGCATCGGATGCAAGGCAGTTGGTAGGAAGAAGCAGTGAATGCACATATGAAGATCAAACTATGGAATGTGAGCAAGGAATTGGGTTTATATAGTTGTACACAAGGAGACATGTCTATTATCGATCTTGGCTGTGATATGCAGAACAAACTGAGAGAGAAAAGAAGCATCGTACGCGTAACAGATAGTAGGCAGAAGATGAAGATCAAAACATCAATGTGAGCTAGGAATTGGGTTTATTTAGTTGATACTTAATAGTTAATACACATGTATGTACAGAAAATGAAGTTTGTTTTAATATTTCTCAAGTCATACAACATATGGTACTGTTGTACTAATTCTTCCTACCCATATCTCTCCTTTCAGTCTTTAGGGTGAAGGGGGTGCTCACCTAATAGGTGAGTCCCCTCTCTTACGCCAAACCAATCCCCGTGTGCCACGTCAACTCCCCTCTTAAACTCCCCTAACACCCCAATTTGATGGCGCCACTCCCCTCTTAGGTGAATTGGTTTTTTTTTTTTTTTTAAAAAAAAAAAAAAAAAAAAAAAAAGGTGTGATTGGACCGCTGCCTTCTCTCTCCTCCCTCTCTCTCGGTGAGCCGCCACCGGTCCCCCTCCATCTCTCCTCCCCGATTTCCTCTCCCGCATCATCGGCGGTGCTTTGCCGATCGGTGTTTCATGTCACCGAAGGGGTCCCCGAAGGGTGCCCCGTACGCCCTTAGCATTAACTACAAACTAACATAACAATATGAACTTTGGTGTAACAGATCAAGTAAACCATGCCAGAATATTGTCTGCTGCTTTGTCCTTGGCCCTGATGGGTTGCCCATCCAGGAACTCATGATTTGTTTTCACCCAGCGAATTGCTCAATGCAGGAAAAGTGTGTCCTGGCAGGGATGAGCAATTGGTATAAAATACCGTCCCGATCCCGATCCCGAATTCTTTCGGTACCGGAAATGGTATCCCCTTTTTGGCATTTTCGATATCGGTACGGTATCGGTAAAATACCGAATTTTACCCTCAAAATACCGATACCGTACCGACATATTTCGGTATCGGTACCAAGTTTACACAAAATTCGGGATCGGTATTTTTCGGGATCGGGACGGTATCGGTATTTGCTCATCCCTATGTCCTGGTAGAAAAGGTTTCCACCCCCTTGTAAAGAATGTTTCGTTCTCCTCCTCGGCCGATGTGGGACTTACAAGCTCTCGTTGGAGATGCAATAAACAATAAAAAGAGGCTACTGACTTAAATGTATCTTTCAAGAATATAAAAGTAGATAACTGAATGTAGAATCAAAGAAAAATATATATCGGAAGTATAATGGGCCCACAAGCTCAGTTAGGTTTCTAGGGTTACCCATATATATTGTAACCCAGAAACCTAACTGAGTGGGCCTATAATACTTTATTGGTTTCTTTCATCCTTTCTTACATGAACTATTAGGATTTATGTGATCTGAACTCATACATCACTGAAAATAATCATTGTTAATCTAATTATCTTTTTAAATTTCTGAGATCAATCATTGATAATTTAATAATCTTTTTAAAACACATCCTCATACTAATAACTGAAAACAGAACACTAATGATAATGACATTTTCTCCCTTTAATAACAAATATCTAATATGTGACAATCTACTCAAGAAGCTAACTTTATGTAAATTGACAGTTAATAATAACAACTTGTACCTTAAAGCGATTGGATAAAAGTACCTGAATGTGTAAAAGATCTGCAAATTATCTCAATACGAATACGTTGTCCTGTAGCTACAAATACATTTGATTTTCTTCATCAAGACGGTGTCGATTTATATAAGCATCCATGAAAAAAAGTGTAGTTTTAATGCAACCTCCAGAGAGTAGAACTCTGTAATTTTAATGGCGGGAACTTTAAGTTTTAACAGGTGAATTTGAGCCCAACAGATTAGGCCCAATAAATCTTTTAATGATCCGTGATAAAGTGTAATTTACATAATTTGGGTTGCCTACTTGCTTCTTACCCGGCCCACTACACTTAAAAACCAGTTTGACCCACCCTGGTTTGGACCCCAACCCAACCCACCGATTGGTAATCAGTTTGAGATTTCAATGGAAGAATCGATTTGGACCCAAACCGGTTTGTAAGAAAAATGGTTTTGTACAAAAAAAAACGATACTGGAATAGGTTTTGGAACCAAATCGGTTTAGAACCCGACCCAAACCGATTTGGGTAGGTTCAGAGTTTCAACTCTAAGATCAATTTACAACTCGAACCAGGTTGGTTCAACCCAGTTTGAGCCCACTATGAAAAAAAAATGATTCACTTCAGGAACCTAATCGGTTTGTAAATAGACCGGTTTTGTACACCTCTAGTCGGAGCCAGCTTTAGCTTGGGCTCTGAGTAAAAGGAGCTAGCTCAGCTCAACTTGTTTATTCTTATCGAGTTGAAATTTAAGCTAAGCTCGACTAGTAAGAAGCTCGAGACAACTTGTTTAAAATATACTTAATATTACGGCGGTCTCTAATTGCTTCATGGGCATATTATATTGGCTTATTTATAGAAATTAGATTATATGAATATTAAAATTTGGGTTTAACTTAAATGATCCAAACGATTAAGCTTACCTTAACTAAAGCTTAGCGTGTTTACAAACCAAGTCAGCTCAACTTGTTTATTAATTAGCAGATTGCGTGAGAGTTTTAAGTCACGAGCTTTTTGAAAAAACCTTTTATTAAAAATAACGTGAAGTTGAAAATTTCAAGTTACCTATAATAAAAAAATTTACTTCATAATCAAGATAATAACACCAGAAGAAGATGGATATAAGAGTCAATAGACAATGAAGGGTATTATTATATTATATTATATTATATTATTATTCAAACACCAAAGTAGATTTAATAGTGGAGTGTAATATACAACATCACAAGCATGCATGTTCAGCTACAATTGGTAACTTGAATGCATATGTAAGCAGGCTCAACCAGATTTGAACAGCAACACTGCCTTTGAATCCAAATAGAAATACACAAAGTGGTTTGTCTCATGAGTCACGTAAGACCCTGCAAAATCCAACCGACCCGTAAAGATTTAATTTTACCAAGCGCACACGCGAACCCAAGAATTAGGTATGAACAGATTTAAGTGTTGGTGGATGATTACCCAAAAAAAAAGGTGTTAGTGGATGAGTATACAACCACTTTCTAAACATGTGTACAACATCCTTAAATACAATTTACTACATGATGTAACAGGAAGCTTCCATGATTAACAAATATAGGGGGTCAAATTATAATGAATATCAACAATAACTCTTCACCTTAGGTCTTATTATCTGGGCTCATAACATAATCTTAGGTTACAAAAAATATAATATCTTTGATCTTATATAAAGGTTCTTTTAAGGGCCTACAGGAAGAATGTTTCTTTTAAGGGCTCAGAACATAAATTTAATCCTCCCAGTATTTACATGTTTGCACTATATCCTATTTCCACACTTCCCACACACCCTACTTATAAAAAAGTTGTTTGTAACTGGTGTATTAAATAATTAATCAGTAAATGATGAATTCAGCAGCACCACATTTCATTCACAGTTGCATGAATCAACAGTTTCTGTATGTGGAAAGTGGAAACTGTACTTTTAGTATGCAGTTACATCTAGTTACCACTGCTTACTCAAGATTGGTTCAAGTATAAAATCCCAAATTTAGGAGCATATGAACCTGCAAGGATTCATATTTGACGGAGTGAGAAGTGGTGGTGGATACGTCCCATTGAAGACGCTTTACATGTGAGCAGCTGGAAATTAGAAATCAAGATTCTACCACTGTAACATCCGACCCCTCATACATTCAATAGTGTCCGCCTTGTCTACGAATAACTCATAGATTTGTTTTTGGTTGCCTGAGTAGAGACTTCCCGGCAAATCACCTAAAGACAACTAATATCTGGCATAACTATTGGGCCGTAGAGTTTTAGCTAGCGTAAAAATAATCAAAAACAACTTCTAGTTATCCAAAACAAAACTAAACCTAATTTTACAAGTAATTGCCACATCAATTGCAGGTTAAGGGGCTGTTTGTTTACCTCTTAACGAGGCTCTTAATGGTACAGACCTCTTACTCGTTCAGCACTTAATGATTCAGACATTTGCCTCTGAATGGTTAAACATTATACTAAGTCTGAATGGTTAAGACCTCTAATGTGAATTGTTCAAGACATTTGCCTCTAAACGGTTAAGCATTACACTGGCTCTTAATGATTCAGACCTCTTACTGGTTCAGCCACTTAACCATTCAGATGTTGCCAAACAGCCCCTAAGTCTGAATGGTTAAGACCTCTAATGTGAATTGATCAGACATTTGCCTCTAAACGGTTAAGCATTACACTGGCTCTTAATAGTTCAGACCTCTTACTGATTCAGCACTTAATGATTCAGACCTCTTATTGATTCAGCACTTGACCATTCAGAAGTTGCCAAACAGCCCCCAACACGATATTAGAACTAAATCACATAAACCGAACCCTAATTTTTCACCACATTCATACACTCTTACACTCAACGACAATCTCAACACACTAATTTAAACCTAAATCACTAGATCTACACTGCTAAATCAAAATTAAAACTACTGCAATACGATATGTACTCAAAATCATATATAAATTCTAACAAAATACAGAAAAATTACCGAAGTTCTTGCCGACGATACAGTGCCACGTAGGACCGTGATTCTTATCAAACTGCTTCTTAATCAATTCCGCTACATCCTTCTCCACACTGCAATTCTCAAACGCCTGCACACACGTAATCACAACTCCGATTATTATACTTCATAACATTAACAGTGAACGAACTTGATTTTGTTATAATAATAATAATAATCTTAATAGAACAAAAGTGGACTAATAATTACAGAAATGGCGATATTGACAGCATCAGTTTGCATTTCTTCATTCATATCGGCGCTTTTGATTACGACTTTTTTGCTGCCGGAAGTGGAGGTTGTTAACGACGATGCAGTGGTTTTCCGATCATCTGCCGGAGGCATCTTCCGTTCTTCACTCATCTGAAAATTGAGTGTGGTGACTGGTGAATCGGAAGAGTGTGCGGCGTTTCGGACTTTTTTGTGTCACTGATGACAAAATTTCAATAATTTAGCGATTTTTTTTTATTATGAAAAGGTTTCATGACCAAAATGGCAAAATGTAACATTTTTTATAAAATTGTCGGTGGTTAACTTTTTTACTTTGTGAGAATTGACATTTTTTATGCATAATTTTGTCGGTGGTTAACTTTTTACTTTGTGAGAATTGACACTTAACAAGTAGCACTACCTTAAAAAGAAAACAGAGTATAAACTGTAATTTTACCCCCTGAGGTTAGGGGTCATTGGCATGTTTACTCTCTAAGGAAATAATTGTAATTTTACCCCCACTGTTCACTGTTATGTCGCAACCGTACCCCCCGGCCTCAAATGTGTTGACTAATCTGTTGACTATAACTTGAAATGACTATAATGCCCTTTCATATTATCCCCTGTGTTTTGTGCATTATGTGATATTGCCCCCTGCCAACACTGCCACCGCCATTCACCACCACAAACCACCTCTAGCCACCACCCTCAACCACCTCCACCCACCACCTCCAGCCCACTCTCCACCATTTCACCCCCAGCCACCATTATCGAGCACCACCATTGCCACACTAACTAAAATCTATATAAGAATCAAAAGAATATAACAATCAACCAAATCCAACACCAAATACAACTCTAATGAACAAGATAAGTAATAGCAAGTGCCACCAACAGAAGAAGATAGGCCACCCCTTGATCAATCGCAGCACCATCATTACCCGGAACCGGAGCCGGAACTGGAGCGAATTCTTGAGCTCGATTGACACCAAACAAAGCCATGAACACAAACCCGATAAAGGCGACTGCAACCGATCGAGAATTCATGGTTTTCTGATCAAATTTGAGGAAGATTGAAGGAGCTAGATCTGGGTTTTGATCGTGGAGAGTGTGGGAATAATGGTTCGATTTGCGATTTGGGTTTAGGGGAGTGAAGATTGGTGAATTGAGAGGCTTTTGAAGATGGGGGTGTATATATAATGGGGGTTTGTATGTATAATTTTGGGAGAATGAAGTAGGGTGGAAGACACGCATGGAGTGGGAACAACAGCAGTAACCTTCGAGTAGCTTACGAGGTTCAGATCTGTTACTAGGAGATGATGATGATAATTTGAAGATGATGATGATGGAGGATCAGATCTGTTATTTGAAGATGATGATGATAATTTGATTTTATAAATAATAATAAAAATAATAATAATAATAATAATAATAATAATAATAATAAATATAGGGTAAGATTACTAAAATACCCTTACCTATAAGGGTCAAACTACCGTTGACTGAGGCCGGGGGGTAAGGTTGCGACATAACAGCAAACGTTGGGGGGTAAAATTGCAATTATTTCGTTAGGGGGGTAAGGGTGCCAATCACCCAAAACCACAGGGGATAAAATTGCAGTTTACTTAAGAAAATATATTTTTTCTAGTATAATATTGTATATATATATATGGGATACTCACAACTTTCCATCAAACCTTAAGGCTGGATAATATAGGACGTCAAACCTGTTCCACCTCAGCAAAAAAATTATCAATAGGGCCCCATTTTCACACCAGAGCGTCATTGATAGGACGCTATTGATGCCCAGTGATTACATAGCGAGCAATAAACGTATGGAATTGTGGGCCCCACTTCAATCCAAAACCTTAAAACCCAAAAAATAAATGGGGGAAGGGCTATTGAGGTGTTTAACCCATATCATAGGCTTTATTCATAAAAGATAATGGAGCCTCTTGTCCTACGTGATATGTATGTCAGTATGTGTCGATGATATGTTACAGTCAGGGCCGGCCCAAGGGTAAGCCAAATGAGGCTTGGGCCTTGGGCCACATCAACCATAGGGCCTCCATTTTTTTAAAAAAAAATTATATTATATGTATTTTCTCACAAACACTGGTAGTCGTATAGGTTATTAGGGCGGCCCAAGGGAAAGCAATTATGGCAGCGAGTCACACGGAGTCAGTGGAAGAGAAACAGCCGGCCGTCACGGAGCAATTATGGCAGCGTCTCATCATCTTCTTGAGTTCTTTCAACGGTAATCTTTATTTTCTCGCCACTGATTCATCTTCTTAAGCTTAAATAGTTAAATTGCTACCTAATTTACAAACTCAACTCACTATTGTTCGGCTGTTCTTCGCTCATCAGTGCTCATATGCGAATCATCTTCTTACAAAATCAAGACTGCATCTTCGCTCAGTGGCTGCATCTTCGGCTCTTCGCTGGGATCGCTTAGTGGCTGCATCTTGTTGAATCCTTGTTGAAGGTAAAGCCGTAATTTCCTAGTTGCCTAATTTTCTAGTTAAAATATGTTGTAGTGTTGCCTAATTTCCTAGTTGCCCAATTGAAGTTTGTGATATTAGCCCTAATTTCATAGTTGCCTAATTTTCTGTTTGTTAGCGAGTTCTGTGAATTTGTGATAAATTTATAATGTCTAATAGATATTGTAAACATGAATCCGGCCATTTTAAAAGGCTAAAGAAACAAAAACGAGAAGCTGAAATAGAATCGCTAAAGGGTTCTTTACTCAGATTCGTAAAACCTATAAATGAAACTGTAAATGTTGATGATCCTTTAAATGTTGATCTTGATGAAACTGTAAATGTTGATGAACCTTTAAATGTTGATGTTGATGAAACTGTAAATGTTGATGAACCTTTAAATGTTGATGTTGATGAACCTATAAATGTTAATGTTTATGAACCTTTAAATGTTGATGAACCTTTAAATGATGATTTTGTACATGTACTAGTGAGGAGCCCGCGCGTTGCAGCGGGTCGACAATTTACAATGGTATACATTCGGGTGTAAGGACAAATATTTAAAACATCAAGTACATATGTTTGTATGATCTTTGTGATTTTCTATTTAAAAGTGGTTATGTAACTAACACACCCAACAAAAAAATAGTGATCTTCTTTATCATACACAGCTCAAATAATACCTAAGTTTAAGGCTCAAATAATAAGCCACCAAATCCAGGTTATACCACTTCAAGTTTAGGAGTTTATTAAATAACATAATTTTCCTAATTGTCACGAGATCAGATTTATGAAGTGTCCGAATGGGTCAAAAGTGTTAGAATGCTTAAAATGATTTGTGATTATAGATCTACAAATAAATAGAAATACATGATAAGATTTCCACACCATAACATCTGTAAATGTAACAAAAAAAAGTACAAAACCATGTCATTAAAAAAGCTCAAATTTCATGAATTCAATCAAAACGTAAAAATTCACTCAAAATAGAATGAGATCACTATTTATAGTTATACCATTTCACCTTAACCCTGCAACTTCACTGGTTTCTTTGGACCCCAGGTTGTTGGCATTAGGAAAGGAAAAATTACTATACCAGCAAAATTTTGGAGCTTTCCACATATGGACTCTAAATGTATAAATATAATTTTGGTTATTTTATATAAATGAAAATAGAATTATCTGAAGAAAAAACAAAGAGAATGATAGACCTGTGGAGCCATGGTAATTTGAGAACTTTGACCGAATGTTGTTGGTCTTGAAGCATGGTCAGTATCAACCCCGTTCAGATTATGCATATTTAGTATAGGTTTGCTTGCATTTCCATTCGCCGATTTTGCCTTGTGAAAACTGTTGACGCATTAGCAATCAAGTCAAATAGCGGGTCAATATGGGAAGCATATTATTTCTAACTGAGGGGGTAGAATAAATTAGATTCTATATGGGCTGGTTGTGCTAAAAATGCCAAAACCGTATAGGGAAAAAAACAAAATAAGAAACGTGTGAGAAGTACTACCTGCCAATACGTCGAAAAACGACACTCTTGATGAGCATAAACTTTGGAACGGGAAGCTACCAGCTGTTTTCTAGAACAACTAATCAAGCCTGCAACAAAGAACGCCCTTAAGGAGTTAGAATAACTAATCAAGCCTGCAACAAAGAACGCCCTTAAAGGAGTCGTAGTTACTAAGCTGCAAAATCACCAAAAAGTTAAACAATCAGTTAGTATCATGAACTCATAGTCATTGAGGCATTACATCAAACACCTAATGGGCAGATATAAGAAACCTTGAGTATATGTTATCAGCAGTCAGTTTGTCCACCAAGTAGACAGTCTTCTTACATGTCATGCATTTCTAGGTTGTACCTGCAAATGCCATTAGAATTTTGAGCTACAAATGATGTTGGGATGTGTGGAGCGGTTGAAGGATAATGTTGGGTTGAAGAAAAGGAAAGTAACACATGATATAAAGACTCAAGACAATCATTATGCGTGAATTTTCAAGTAAGCAACTACGTGTAACCAATGTAACGAATATTCTTTAGAGAAATTCCAACTAAGCAACAATTTGTCACCTTCGTTAATCAATATGGATGCCTATTGGTTGATTTACAAAGATATCAACTCCGTATAGCCATATGCACAAACCACATATGAAAATTCCTTAGTTTTACCCATGTACGAAAAACCCAATTTAAAACCTCAAGACTCTACACCTACTGTACAATCACAATACATCAAAATAAAAGTTACACTAAACTTTAAACTCTTCATAGACCACATAGATATGAGAAGAAAATAGATGAAACACTTAGATCAATGTTTTACCATAGAGAACTGTGGTTCATGCGTATCTGCAACTTTTTGCCATCATCCCTATAATCAACATTTCACTTACTTAGAAAAAAGGTGCTCAGATCAATAGATCATCTAACCAATAAATATATATCGATGAATATAAGGATAACAGAAACTGAGTTAAAAATAGCTTACAGAGCACTGTTGTGTTGTATATCAACCTTAAGAACCGTCAAAGATTCCTTATAAGAGCAGATTAATCAACAACCAATATGAATGTCTTGCCTGCACTCGGCATGATTTCGAAGTATGACTGTTGCTGTTGGTTTTGTTGAGTTTGGGGTTTGAACATTGATGGTTATAATTAGGGTTTGTTTGAAAAATATTAACTAACGTCGTACTGGCCGCCTCCGTCGAAGCCGTTGCCGGTACCAAGAGGATACCGGCGATTGTTGCTCATCGGAAGATGATGGTTAAAGAGTTAAGGAGGTTTTTGTAGGTCCCTCGTGGAGGATGAGGTTTAACCTTAACCTTGTTATAGTAACACACTAGCGAGTGCGGAATCCAAGCTAGAATGCAAACATGAGTTGAGACAAGCATAAACACAAAACACACAAGATTCACCGATTAACACCACTTGTATTAATGCGAATGAAGGTTCCGGTTACAAGCACAATGTTTACAAATCTGTTTTGTAAACTCTCTCTAAGTGTGTGTGTGTTCTTGACAAAAAACTCTCTCTAACTCTCGAGTCTATCTTTTTGTCTCTGTGTGTGTGTCCCTACTGAAAAGAACACACTGCATGGGTATTTATACCCATACACAGCAGGTCTGTCCGAAGGATCCGATAGATGTCTCGAAGGACCATCTATCGATGTTGAACCTGTCGAAGGATCAGGAATACTGATCGAAAGATCATCTTTCGATCAGACTTCCATCGCAGGGTTCACAGTGACCTCGAAGGGTGATCTATCGAGGTCTATCCATCGAAGGTTCAACTTTCGAGCTCATCAAAGGATCTAAACTATCCTTCGATGAGACATCCTTCGAACTAGACATGTTACATTCATAAACTAACTGTTTGGCCAAGTCAAACCAGGAGGATGGTTGACTTGGTCAAACTTACATGACAAACAAGAACATCGTTTTACATCGAGATCGAATACAGACAAAGTACAGACACAAGTGCACCAACAAACTCCCCCTTGGCTGTAGCTTTGTCTCAATCTTGTCTCGATCTTGATCATCCTTGATCTTCGTGTCTTCAAGACTCTGATGTCCTTTTAAGTCTTCGATGTCGGAGGATCTTCAAAGTCTTCACGTCTTGAAAGCAGAGAGTGTATCAACAAACTACCCGTATCGTGTAGGAAGTGTGTTGACAAACTCCCCCTTAACATAAGCTCCCCCTTGAGTTATGCTCGTGAATGACTTGATCTTCAATGCTTAAGATCCTTGTGGTGTTGATGATGGCCAGCAGCAACTCGATCATCTTCATCTTTTGAGCGCCTTCACGTCGTGTCTTCATTCCAAAGCTTGTCATTGACCATGTTCTCCTAGCCTTTAGAATCTGCACATGCAAGAAATCTAAACGCGTAATGAGAACAACTGCTTGGAATAGTTAGTATAAACAAATGACACACGAATGACCATGTCATAATCAAACACCGTCCGACAGTTTGAAAGTTTTAATAAAGTTGTCAATTTTGGATCTAACTTTCAAAGCTTGCAAATTTCGACCGTTTATGAAGATTTAGTCAATTCGGTTTTCGTTCAGGTTTCAGGTAACGAAGACTCGAGCTCCAACATCGTACGATCGAAAATAAATTAGAAATAAAATCTTTTTGGCTTTTATAAAGTTTATATTAAAACTCACCTAAAATCTTTTTGGTATTTTTGAAATTAAAAGACAACAATTTTAATATCCTTTGAGTGTTATCAAACGACATCACCGCTAATGTCGTGCTGATATGCACCAAACGACGAAACTGTTTAAAAATAAAACAATAAAAGTTAAGCAGTAAATAAATATATACAGACATTCTTTTTGCGAGTTTCGAGGGTAAGAGAATCATATCAGTGTACGGTCATGTCAAAACACTCTTGTTATTCAGTTAGTTAACATTAAAATAAGCATCCTATAACAATTATCGGTATTGTTGTCCACTTAAGCTCAACTTATCAGATGTAATCATGGCGAGGGGATACGTTAAGGTATGATTTATACTTACCGACCGGTGTTCATCCACATCACGACACATTCCCGTATCAAGGTATGCACGAGGGTTCATCTTACCGGTGAGTATACCGATTATCATCTGTTTGACCGTATATGATGTGAGATACTCACTTATTTTGATTTGAAAACAAGCCCTATGTGATATAATCACTTATTGATGAGGAACTTGATTTTCATATGCATGAGGGCACAGGAGCAAGTCCGTGAAACAGGTCAGTACTTCCGTACAGCAGAGAGACGAACTTGACTCCCGGATAAATGTGATATTTTATCACTTATTTGATATGGACATGTGATTGTTTATCACTTATTGAGGTCGAATGCAGTATGTATTATGTACACGTATGTATAGTATCATGGAAGATCTAGACTTGCGTCCCCGTTATTTTTCGGTAAAAGATACAACCATGATACCTAGATGATAAGCAGCATAAAGACCGAATATCTCAGAACCTCGGCAATCTATCAAACGAAATTTCGGTACTAAGACCATATTCCAATGAATGGTTCCCACCTGGTCTTCAGTCGATTTAAGATTTATATCACCCTGCACACTTTAAAATGATTGTGAGCCTACCGATACATCTTATATAGAGCTGCTTATCGTTTTTCATTTAAGGTTTAAAGAGGTTTGGATAGACCACTGATGTACTATCATTTTCTCTTTTGCTCGCCAGGAAACTCATTTTTGTTTTTCTATTGTTTTTGTGTTTTTGAAATTTTTCGATGTTTTTGGATTTTCCGATTTTTGGATTTACTCCCCCTAAAATCAATAAACTAAGACAAATTTAAAAACACAAAGGTATTTACAAAAATGATTTTCCTATGTTGGTTTACTCTTGCTTGACCTTAATGCCGTTTACCAATAATAAAAAGTCAAATCTTGATTTGTCAAATGCTTTGGTAAAAAGGTCGGCACGTTGGTCATCGGTGTGGACCTTAACAACATCGATTAGTCTTTTCTCAAAGCAATCACGTATGAAGTGATATTTGATTTCGATGTGTTTGGTCTTTGAGTGCTGCACAGGATTTCTAGTGATCTGTAATGCAGCAGAATTATCAACGTAAATAGGAGTAGTTAGGAATTCAAAACCATAGTCCCGCAATTGTTGTTGTATCCAAAGAACTTGGGAGCAACAACTTGAGGCATCAATGTATTCAGCTTCGCATGTTGATGTAGCGACGCACGTCTGCTTCTTGCACTGCCATGTGACTAGGCGAGTTCCTAAAAACTGACATCCAGCCGTTGTGGATTTGCCGTCGATTTTGCATCCGCCATGATCAGAATCACTGAATGCGACTAAGTCAAAGTTATTATCCCTAGGGTACCATAGACCGGTGTCAGGGTAACCCTTCAAATAACGAAAAATCCTTTTTACAGCTGCAAGATGTGAGGCCTTCGGGTTGACTTGATATCTGGCTAGCAGGCACGTTGGGTACATTATGTCTGGCCTTGATGCTGTGAGGTACATAAGAGATCCGATCATTGCGCGATAGTATGAGGGGCTAACAGCTTCACCCTTCAAGTCTGGAGTAATTCCGTGATTTTGTGGCAGTGGGTTACCAATGGGCGTTGCATCAGACATCTGGAACCGGCTCAAGATGTCACCAACATATTTAGTCTGATGGATGAATATCCCAGACTCAGTTTGTTGCACTTGTAGGCCCAAGAAGTAGGTCATTTCCCCCATAGCACTCATCTCGAATTTATCCTGCATAATGCGCTCGAAATTCCTACACAAGACATCATTAGTAGAACCAAAAATAATATCATCAACGTATACCTGTACCAGAAGAAGATCTCCATCTTGTTCTTTGATGAAGAGAGTACAATCGATAATACCTCTTCGAAAACCGTTCTCCAGCAGATAGGTAGATAAGGTTGCATACCAAGCTCGCGGTGCTTGATGAAGACCATAGAGAGCTTTGTTGAGCAACCAAACCCGATCGGGATGGATAGGATCTTCAAAACCTGGAGGCTGTTCGACATACACCTCTTCTTCAACCACACCATGTAAGAATGCACTTTTCACGTCCATTTGGTAAACCTTGAATCCTTTGAATGAGGCATAAGCCAGAAAGATCCGAATGGCTTCCAGACGTGCAACAGGTGCATAGACTTTGTTGTAGTCGATTCCTTCTATCTGACGAAAACCTTGAACGACTAAACGTGCTTTGTTCCGAATAACCACTCCACGGTCGTCTTTCTTGCATTTGAAGACCCATCGAGTGCCAATTTTCTTGTAGTTCTCAGGTCTTTCAACAAGCTTCCAAACACTAAGCTTTTGAAATTGCTGCAATTCTTCCTGCATGGCTTCAACCCAAGCACTGTCTTTCAACGCTTCTTTCCACGATTTTGGTTCTTCTTGTGACACGTAACGCGCGAAGGACCAGTCATTTTGTTGACCAGATTCTCTTATAGCTGAATACAAACCAGCATTCCGGTTGTTTCTCAGCTGATTACGCGTCTGCACACCGCGATGGACATCTCCTATAATATTCTGCTGGGGTGGGTATCATGAATCCTCATTTCAGGATTTTCTGGCACACGTGCATTGATACCCAAATTGGTAAGATTAAGATCAACAACCAACTCCACACCAGGAATGTGTGTAGAGGTGGATGCATTCCCTTCAGCAGTGTCTACATTCTGCATATGAGGAGTATCAACAGAGGCACCTTGAACAGGAGCAACTGGAGCCGAAGATCCTTCAGCTGCATCATGATATTCATCATCTTCAGAAGAATCATTATAATCAGCAGCATCTTCATAAACCTCATTTTGAACCATATTGTTGACATATGAAGAAGCTTGGGGGTCAACAACAATAGGTCTAACCAAAGGCGAGACAGCAGCGTTGTCACTTTCCAACAACATCCTAGCCGCTGCTGATTCTTCGTCAAAGGTTGGCAGATTGAAGGAGTCAAATAGCCCATCATAGTCGAACATCCACGGATCACCCGGAGCCCTAACAGGACTCGTGTACCTTTGAACCCTCACTTCGCTCCAAAGCTCAATCTTTTTGGTAGCCAGATTCCAAACACGAAAATTCGGAGTAGCATATCCAAGGAAGAAACCCTCGATAGCTCTTGCTCCAAACTTTCCATCCGGTTCAATCATAGTACATGGAGCACCAAACGGTTCTAGGTAAGAAAGATCCGGTTTCCTTTTCTGAAGGAGTTCGAAGCAAGTCTTGCCATGTCTCTTTACTGTAAGAACTCTGTTTAACGTGTAGCATGCAGCCGATACAGCCTCCCCCCAGAATTGAATAGGGAGTTCCGACTCTACTAACATTGTTCTTGCAGTTTCAATAATCGTCCGATTCTTCCTCTCTGCGACACCATTTTGTTGTGGAGTATAACGAGAACTGTACTCATGAAGAATGCCTTTAGAAGTACAAAACTCATCCATAACTTGATTCTTGAATTCGGTTCCATTGTCGCTTCGGATCCTCTTCACTTTCAACGAATAGAGATTCTCCAACATTGTAAGAAGATCCTTGAGGAAGCCAGGAGTTTGACTCTTGTGTGCCATGAAGGATACCCAAGAAAATCTAGAATAATCATCAGTAACAACTAGACAATAAGCATCTCCGAAAGTTGTCTTGTGCTTCATATGTCCAAAAAGATCCATATGAAGACGTTCGAGAGGCATGCTGACAGTGTTGATTTTCTTCAAAGGGTGAGACTTCTTTGTTTGCTTCCCTTTTTGGCACGAGACACAGATATCTTGTAAATGAAAACTTCTCACAGGCACACCATTCACAAGATTATTTTTCACCAAATGGTTCATCTTTCTCAAGTGAATGTGTCCCATTCTTCTGTGCCAAGATATAGACTCCTTTTCCGTGGCTTTTGAGACAAAGCAAGTGACTTGTGCAGATGTTGTAATCGCTTGGCTCATGTCGAGAATATAAAGATCATTAACTCTCGGAGCCGATAAGAGAATCCATTCTTGTGGAATTTTGAATCCAGGTTTCAGCACATAGCAGCCGACATCATCAAAATGCACAGAGAATTTTTTATCGCAGATTTGCGACACACTGAGAAGATTATGATCAATTTGCTTAACATAATTGATCTTATCGAAGCACACCATACCATTTGAGATACTTCCCTCTCCAGTGATGAATCCGCCTTTGTCTCCCGCAAAAGCAACATACCCTCCTCTAATGTTTCTCACGTCGTATAGGAGCTGTAAGTCGCCAGTTATGTGCCTGGATGCCCCACTATCAACAATCCAATGACTATTAATAGTTCCTCCTAGAACATCCTGCACGTGTCATTTAAAAACATCAGTTGAGAATGGGGACCCAAGCCTTAGTGGTCTTGGGTCGTCCCTGAGCATCACGAAACGTGATATCAATCTCTTGATGGTTTTCAAGAACAACTGCTCCCCCTGAATTGTCACCCGCCTTAGGTAACCAAGTTCGTTTTTGCCTACCAGTTTTTGAAGATTCTGGTTTTACAGGTTGTGACACACTTGGTTCCCTTTGAACTGTTTTAACTTCAGATTTTAAAGCTTTTTCAACAGTTTTCATGTTCTTACGTCGTTGTTTAGTTTCTTGTTCCTTTACAGTTCGTTTATCATGTTTAGGTGAAACTGACCGACGTTGAGGATGAACTGTTTCAGGTGGAGCTTTCTCAACAAATTTATTCTTTGGAGCATTTGGGCAGTTTTTGATGATGTGCCCAATTTCTCCACATTTAAAACATGTTCTCCTTTCAACAAACTTAGGAGAACTTGATTGACCACAAGATGTCGAACTCGTGGAACCTGAGGTACTAGCCTTTTCATCACACCCATTTGTGCGTTGAGTGTAATTGTTATCACTGTTACGTTTTAAGATTGTGACTTGTGTTACAAAATCAGTGTTAGATTTGTTCTCAAAAGTTTCAATCTTATCAGTACCCTTGGATGACACGAACTTGACATCTTTTGCTTTCTTTTGAAATCGAGCTCCTTTTGTTTCAGACTTCATCTGAGAGACTTTATGCTTTTGAGCTCGTTTGACTGGTTGTTTACCATTAGAAGCACTAGGTTGTTGAGTGGTTGAAGATTTTTGATTACCAAACTGTTTTCTAATCTCATGCTTAGGAATTGGATCACATTGTGTTACAACAATTCCCGAAAGTGTTTTTCCCAAAAACCTGTTTGTGTTGTCTTCAAAGACTTTGTCAATCAAAGATTGATTTACATTTTTAATTGGGAAAACATGATCTGAGTAGATTTTATTATCTCCAACCAATGTATACAACACATTACTGCTTTTAACAGTAGACACACATGTCTTATCAACTTTGACAGAATCAATCACTTGTTTCTTAACAGATGAGACATCAGGAGTGTCAGGATCACAAAGGATGTGATTCTCTCGTGGAATAACTACTCCTTTCATCTTGTTAAGTGATTTATCCTGATCACTTACATCCACTTCTGATTCATCATCCGATGTCTCATAGTCCTCGATAATTGGAGGACTTTGCTTCATGGATGATGAAGTCTCTTGTTCCTTAGAGGATGTGTTTGAAGAATTGTCCGGTTTGAACCCTAGGCCAGCAGCAAATTCCTCAACATCAAGAGGCACACTGGGTTCATATCGAGGCATTTCCTCCTCATCAGGCATCTTGGTATAATTATTCATCAAAGGGGGGCGGACATTTCTTATACCCTATGCCTTTCTGATTTCCCTTTGGTTGTTGAACATCGATGATGTGATCAAGCACAAATTGGGAGTTAGAATAACTCTCCAATTTTTGTTTGATCGCATCATGCTCGCATTGGGCTATGGCTAATTGCTTCTTAGTTTCTTCCACAATGTTAATGTATTCATTTATACTTACTTGCTTGTGGTAAACTACTTTGTTCACTTCGGACACATTTTTCTTTAATGTTTCAATTACTGATTTAAATTCTTTTTCATTCCGAGTTAAAGCCATGTTCGCATCTTTGCATTTCGACAGTTCAATAACCAAATTCTGATTATGACTATGAAGCTTTTCTGATTCAAGCTTCATATCAGCACATGATTTACAAACACTAGGAGCAGGAGGTTCAGAATTTACCTGACTAGAAGAGGCTGAAAAGTTTGCCATAAAGGCAGTTTGAAAAGAAAAAGCTCCATCTTCAGAAAATAACTTCTCCATTTCCTTTGATGCAGTAGCCGCCTTCCTAATCAGAATTGATTTCTGACATTTAAGCTCATCAGCTTCATTCAGTAGATCTTGAATATCATCACCTCCTTCCTCCTTCACATCAGACTCTGAGTGATTATCCCCAGAAACAGAGCCTTCTTCATCAGAACTTCCAGAATAACCAGAACTGTCATCACTTCCAGAGGACTCTTCTTTATGAACATGCTCGATGATCTTTGCATAACAAGCTGTTCCACTTCTCTGATCATCATCAATGCATTCAATGCTAATCTGGAGGTTGCTGCGTCCACTTCAGAAGGTTATGCTAACATGCTGGAAAATGACAAGAAGGCTTATGAATTGGAGAAAAAGGCTTTTGCTACACTTACACAAGCACTCAACAAAGATATCTATCATCAGTTCTCCTACTGCAAGACCACGAAAACATTGTGGGATGCCTTAGTTGCTAGAGGAGAAGGCAATGCAGCTACTCGAAAGTCTCGTCATGATTTGTTGAAGAAAGAGTTTGAATCGTTTCAATTTTTGGAAAACGAAACTCTAAATGATATGACAACACGGTTCTATCATCTGATTAGTGAAATGTGTGCTTATGGGGTTGTATCCACTCAACAAGACATGGTGAATAGGTTTGCTGACGCCTTACCTCCAAAGTGGAGTTCTTTTATTGAGTTGTTGAAGCACACTGGAACTCTAGACACGGTTAACATCTACGAGTTCATTCAGAAGCTGGAACATAAAAATGATGAAGAAATCAGGAAAGCAAAGCGAGCTCCCGCTCCTCAGAATACAGAAATGTACCTTCCAGGCTTCGATGTTTTGGCAAGATCAGCTGCAGCTCAGCAACCTAAACTGCAAACTGCATTTGTGTCCAACTCAAGTTCTCTTCCGTTTCCTCAATCAACTGCTGCTCCAGCTTTTGATCCGAGGTCTTACATTCCCGTCCCAACACAGCCACAAGTCCAACCACCACAACAACAACAGCAGGCTCACTATACAAACAATCCTCAACCTCAAAACCCTAAAACAATCCGAGTCGATAATTCAAACCTTTCACACCTCAGCATTGAAGTTGCTAAGGAGCATATGGAAATTATCAATACAATGGTCAGTGCTTACTGTGGTTTGGTAGCAGGTCAGCTTGGAAACATCAACATGACCAATGAAGACTATCAACAGATCGACAAGGAAGAAATGGAGTTGATGGATATCAAATGGGCTTTTGCAAGTGCAGTTAGAAGGGCCAAAGACTTCATGGCTTGTACTGGTAGAACTTCGTTGGAAGGAAAGAAAGATACGAAGTATGGGTTTGATATTAACGCCGTTACATGCTTCAATTGTGGTAATAAAGGGCACTTCAAACGAGAGTGCACTCGACCAACAAAACAAGGCAATCACAACCCTTTCAGAAACCAGACAAGTACTACAAATGTGAATGCCCAGCAAGAGAACCGTGAAAGGAGGATGGTGGCAGTTAATAACAATCAGGGCCAGCCTGGAACTTCAAATCCCAATCGGGCTCTGGCTGTTCAAGCTGATGAGGGATGTGACTGGTCAGTGCAGTTTGGATTCAACTTTGGTGGACGATTGTTGCTGCCCGTTTCGCTTTCACTAATCAAAAGGTTTTGAATGCTTTGACTTTGATTGGATACCAAAGCCCATTGACTTGGACTGATTGATGGCGGAGGAAACATACTTTTCGCCCAAGCTGCAGCAGAGGTTAGCTCTTGACTAGATTGTGAGTCAATACTCCAGTCCCAAGGACTTGTACAACTCATTTTGATGAAATACTAATAGAAAACCTACAAACACAAACTGTTAAATTCAAACAGACAAGAATTGAAAGATACTAACTTGTTCGAAAGATCAAGACTTGTTCGAAGGATCAACAGTGTTCGAAAGATCACTGTTGAGTTTCGAACAAAGACTTCGAAAGATTCACAATTTGAAAGATCCTTATCTTTCGAATAAAGATCACGAAAGATTCACAATGAAAGATCCTTATCTTTCGAACACTGATCACGAAAGATTCACAATGAAAGATTCTTATCTTTCGAACACTAATCTCGAAAGATTCACAATGAAATGATCCTTATCTTTCGTATAACTATCCTTCGAACTAGATTCCCTGTAACGAAGGTTAAGTTACCACTTTCGAAGGATGGGTCGAAAGATGATTATCTATCGAGCCTTCCTTGATCGAAAGATGATCGTTCGATATCGAAAGATATCCTTCGATCGCTTCTGACACAACTGACAAAAAGGTGACAGGTTGGTGAGAAAGGTGATTGGTTGGTGAACCAACTTTCGGCAGAAAGTATGTTCTGACCTCAACTTTTCACCAACTTAGATTTTTAAACAAAATATGCCCAAAATGGCAAATCTTATCCAAAAAGTCCAGTCACCGGAACACACCGGAATTTGGCCGGAAATCACCAAATTTCGTAAAAACAAGTTGTAAGTTACCCAACCCGCTTTTAAACACTCCCGGTTGGTTTAGAACACGTTTTTATGCCAAGAAATACAAGAAAACCACTAAAAACGGGAGCTAAACCAAGTGTCCAAACACACCAAGACTTGAACAAAACCCGGTTTTTAACAAGGTAAAGAGCCACGGCTCTGATACCACTTGTAGGTCCCTCGTGGAGGATGAGGTTTAACCTTAACCTTGTTATAGTAACACACTAGCGAGTGCGGAATCCAAGCTAGAATGCAAACCGAGTTGAGACAAGCATAAACACAAAACACACAAGATTCACCGATTAACACCACTTGTATTAATGCGAATGAAGGTTCCGGTTACAAGCACAATGTTTACAAATCTGTTTTGTAAACTCTCTCTAAGTGTATGTGTGTTCTTGACAGAAAACTCTCTCTAACTCTCGAGGCTATCTTTCTGTCTGTGTGTGTGTGTCCCTACTGAAAAGAACACACTGCATGGGTATTTATACCCATACACAGCAGGTCTGTCCGAAGGATCCGATAGATGTCTCGAAGGACCATCTATCGATGTTGAACCTGTCGAAGGATCAGGAATACTGATCGAAAGATCATCTTTCGATCAGACTTCCATCGAAGGTTCAACTTTCGAGCTCATCGAAGGATCTAAACTATCCTTCGATGAGACATCCTTCGAACTAGACATGTTACATTCATAAACTAACTGTTTGGCCAAGTCAAACCAGGAGGATGGTTGACTTGGTCAAACTTACATGACAAACAAGAACATCGTTTTACATCGAGATCGAATACAGACAAAGTACAGACACAAGTGCACCAACAATTTTGTAATGAGCGGTTCTCATCTCACGATCACCACTTCAAATATGATCGTGTTTAGTAGTGGTGGTGTATATATTGCTAGAAAGATGATGAGTTCTTGTGTGTGATTCGATTTGTATGCAAAAATCCATCAAGCATTGAAAGCGCTAAATGGACGGTTTCACTATTGTAGATGAACTCCATTGAATGTGTTAAAAAGGCTATTTGGTATGGACGGTTTCAGATTTGATATTCAATATGAGGTCAGTCAAATGGACGGAGGAAACGAAGTAAGAGCAGGGGTAGAAGCAATGAAGGGAGAGCAGGAGCATGAATTGGGGGCAAATTTGGAAGAAATGGATGAAAAATCAGGGAAAAAGGCTTGACTATTGGGCTGCCATCTTAAAATTTGTAATGGAAATTACATATGTGTACATAGGAAATACTTTATATAGTTATATAGATATAGATATGGACCTTCAAATATATTTGCTCCTAGTCAGTGGACCACTATTAACACTAACTTAAGATATTTCCTTGTAGAAAAAGGTCCATTTAGATTGATAGTTATGATTTTCCTAAAGATGAGCATTCTAGGAGCTTTAGTACTTCGCTCTATATGCAAAAAATGGCAAATGGAGAGAAATATGAAAGAAAATGTTTGAAAAATGGCAAAGTAGATCAAGCTATTTCTTCAATCAATACTAGATTTGATCAATTTAAAATGTTTGAAAGTATTTTTGGTTTTCTATTTAGTATAAAAAAGCTGAAATTATTAGATGATAATACTTTAAAACAACATTGTATTAATCTTGAAAGTTCTTTAAAACATGATACTAGTATAGATATTGATGGCTTAGATTTATTTGAAGAATTAAAAGTTCTAAGACATATGATAGATTTAGAATGTGACACCCCTATAAACATACTAAGCTATATTAAAGATTTTGAATCTTTTCGAAATGCTTATATTGCTTATAGAATTATGTTAACTATCTCGGTAACTGTTGCGTCGGCCGAAAGAAGCTTTTCTAAATTAAAATTGTTAAAAAATTATTTAAGATCTACAATGTCACAAGAAAGATTGAATGGATTAGCTACTTTATCAATTGAAAACGATTTGTTAGAAGAAACTGATTATGAAGATTTTATTAAAAAGTTTGCATCTATTAAGCTAGAAAAGTAAACTTAATCTAAAGATATCTTTACACATACAACAAATATATAAGAATGCAAAAAAAAAAAAAAAAAAAAAAAAATTTAACTCCGCCAACAATAAACCTTATAGTTTATTTTGCCGGTCCCAAGCCCGAGTAAAGGAGGAGGGTTTTTCTCAAATTGTTTTCTTTTTTAGGGGGGGGGGGGAGGCCACAATCTTTTACTTCGCCTTAGGCCACCAAAATGGTTGAGCCGGCCCTGGTTACAATACACCCTCTAGGGAACTCCAACCATCCGAATAGCGTTAAGCTAACAAATAGGAAGTCTGACATGGATTTCCGCCTACTAAAGAGAATATCCTCTGTTGCCTGATGTTTGTCTGTCATCTGCTTGTTGTTATTTTTTGTGTGTTGTTATCATGGGTGATGGTGAAGGTACTTCACAAACTTTAATTAGTAAACTGGATATAGGAGATCCCTTGTACTTACATCTAAGTGACTCTATTAGTTTGACCATAGTTAGTATTAAACTAAAGGATACTGAAAACTATGTTGTTTGGTCGAGTGCTATGATGCTAGCCTTAGAAACTAAAAACAAATATGGGTTTATTGATGGTAAAGCAAAAAAAAAATCTAAGGATGATGATATTTTAGCTAATCAGTGGGATAGATGTAACTCTGTCGTGTTAACATGGTTGTTAAACTCTATTACTGAAGAACTTTTTCTTGTTCAAGTTTTTTCAAAATTAGCTTCTGAAGTTTGGAATGATCTTAAAGAATCTTTTTACAAGGTTGATGGGTCTGTTGTATATGACTTATCAGGGCCGTCCCTGAAAATGATATAAAATTTTTGGGCCTTGTGCGAGGCAAAAAAATTGGGCCCCCTCCGTATAATATAAACTCATCAATCATATATCAAAAAACCACAATACGACGCTAATTGTTTTAAAATAAACAAAACAAAACAAAAACAGTGTACAAAATGATCAAACTGATGTAAGAGAATCTAAATGGAAAAGATCGAGATTATCTTTTAAATGGAGAAGATCAAGTTTATCTTTTTTTAATATTTGAATTATCTTTACCATGTTTATCTTTTAATTATTTAGTATAAGTAAGGCATCTATGGTTTATTGTTTAGTTAGTTTTTGATTGAATTTTATTGAAAAGAACATTGTTCTTGGAACCTTTGGTTCATATTATCGTCTTTGATTATCAATAGTTTCTTGAGCCATTTGACAAACCAAAGCTCTGATACCAACTGATGCAGTTTCTCACGCAATCAAATGACTCAAGAAATAAAATGGGAAATAAAATACCTACAAATTTAAACAATAATAAATTAGAAATAATAATTATAAATAATAATTGACAAACCAAAGCTCGGATACCGTGTTGGCAAATAATAATTGTAAATGGTTAAATAATAAATGAGAAATAAAATACCTACAAATTTAAACAATAAATATAACTAGATATTGAGTTCTTCTAAGTTTATATTGTAAATGGTTAAATAATAAATTAGAAATAAAATACCTACCATGTAAAGTTTATTAAAAAAAAAAACTAAGGCCAAAATTTAAATGTAAAAATCAAAATTAAACTAAAAAATGATTGCAAATTGGCAGTCCGTATGAGTTTCAACAGTTAATAAAACAAAAGAAAATTTGGAGACTAGAAAACAAAAGATATGGTGGGATTCGAACCCGGAATAGCCAATTCATCACATGATTGCCGCATCCATTATGCCAAAGGAGAGATTTGTGTTTTTTTTTCTACATCAACTTTATATATTAAAAATATATATATTTTTTAAAAAAACTTTGGGCCCTTAAATGCTTTGGGCCCTGTGCGGTGGCACCTCCCGCACAGGCCCAAAACCGGCCCTGTGACTTATACAAGAAGATTAATAATATCTCTCAAAATGGCAGCACTGTTGCTGAGTATTACAACAGGTTGACAACAATGTGGAAGCAGTTTGATGTTATGCTTCATCTGCCTTCCTGTTCTTGTCAAGCTGCTAAGAATTATAACGATTTTTCAACTATAATAAAACTAATGCAGTTTTTCATGGGCTTGATGATGTTTATTAGCCTGTGAGAACTAATCTTTTGACAAGAGAACCATTTCCCTCAATCAAGGTGGCATTCTCTATTGTTTCTAAAGAAGAGTCACATAGGTTGTCTACCACTGGTGGGTCTAAAACACAAAGTGTGTCTTTTGTGTCCAAGTCTAATCAGAGTTTTGATTCTAAAAGAAGGTTAACTAGAGGACCTAACCCTAATCTGAAATGTACCCACCACAACATGTTAGGTCATAGATGTTTTGAGATTGTTGGGTACCCTCCTCGTTTTAAGAAAAAAAGTTAATAATCCATCAGGTAAAAGTAATGTTGGTAATAAGTCTAATGTGTCTGTTGGATCTTCTGCTAGTACTAGTATGTCTACTTCTGGTATGCTTTTACATCTGAGCAGATAGCTAAGTTGTTGAGTCTTGTTGGTGAAAATAATGCGGTGGACACTCAAAACACTAATATGGGAGGTGAGTATGTTAATGTTAGTAGTTTTGTTAGTTGTTTTAATTCGGTGATGTTTGGTAGGCAGTTTAATGGGATAATAGATTCTAGAGCTAGTCAACATATGATAAACACTGATTAAAATATGTTTGATACTATTGATGTGTCTGAGTTTGATCTTAAGGTTGGTCACCCTAATGGAACTAATGTTAAGGTCGTAAAAATTGGTAGTATAAAACTGTTGAACAACATTATTTTAAAAGATGTTTTCTATGTTCCAGGCTATAATGTGAATATGTTGTCTGTCCATAGGTTAGTTAAGGATAATCAGATAAATGTTGTGTAACACCCCGTGTTTCAAAAGTCAAAGTGAAAGTCAAAGAAAGAAAATATTTCTAATTGCGATCTGTCACTCCTTGCTAAAAAATCACTATTTCAGTCCATTATCTGATTATCCTTAGCTAACCTATTTTAGAGTTAATTACTGTTTTCGTCTCTGTGGTTTGTCAAAAATCACTATTTCAGTCCATTAGTTTAAAAATTGCGATTTCAGTCCCTGTGGTTTCACTTTCGTAACCATTTCAGTCCACCTCGTAACCATTTCAGTCCCTGTACTTACAGAATAATGGATTGAAATGGTTACGAAAGTGCAACCACAAGGACTGAAATGGTTACGAAAGTAAAACCACAGGGACTGAAATCGCAATTTTTAAACTAATGGACTGAAATAGTGATTTTTAACAAACCACATAGACGAAAACAATAATTAACTCAAAAATTTAATATGTTGGTTGAAAAAGAAAAGACAAATACAAACAAGAAAACACTATTTTGATAAATAGTTTTTTTTTTTTCTTTTTTTTCTTTCTAGCAGTAGTTTAGGAAAAAAGTAAAACTTAAATCAAAATTTAAGAAAAGAAAAAACAAAAGCGGTGCTGGTGACGTAACTGATTGCCGACTTTTCCGGATAAGATCGAGTTCCTTCACATCAAACCCTTATCCCAACAAACATGATTCCTCCGCCACAAACATTGATATTCCGATCGCCTTCAAAAACCACAAACCCTTATCCTAACAAACATGATTCCTCCGCCACAAACATTGATATTCCGATCGCCTTCAAAAACCACACCTCCTACATCTTCACCTGCCCTTCTTTAGTTTAATGTTGTTCCGATGCATCGGCCATATCTAGAATAATATAAATAAGTGGCGGTCTAGATCTAGTGTCTCTTATTACCCGCGAGTAGTGGAAGAAGGTGTTCATACTGTACCAAACTTTATCATCAATACTCTCCTTACTTTTGCAGAAATCTTGTCACAGGGCCGATCTGGGTTGGTTCCAAACTCACCCTCACTCCATCATGTTATCGGCTATACCAGTTTCTTGATGTACGGAACCCAACTTGTTGTTTCTGCTGCAGGTCTTGATCTCACTTATGCTTACATCATTATTGTTAGATTGGGTTGATAGGTTTCTTTATTTGATAAAGTTTCTGTATTTTGTATAAAAAGGTGTTTTCTTTTTTCCCACTTTGGGTTTAGTGATGTTTTTATTTAATGAATTTTATTAGTTTTAATAAAAAAATGAGTTAATTACCGTTTTCGTCCATGTGGTTTGTCAAAAATCACTATTTCAGTCAATTAGTTTAACAATTGCGATTTCAGTCCCTGTGGTTTCCCTTTCGTAACCATTTCAGTCCACCTCGTAACCATTTCAGTCCCTGTACTTAACAGAATAATGGATTGAAATGGTTACGAAAAGGAAACCACAGGGACTGCAATTGTTATGAAAGTGAAACCACAGGGACTGAGATCACAATTTTTAAACTAATGGACTGAAATAGTGATTTTTGACAAACCACAAGGACGAAAACAGTAATCAACTCTAAAAAAATTAATAATTGTCTAATGATTGACTCGACATTATTGGACATTATCACCACTACGCCAAAAACGCCCCTTTGCTGACTAGATGATGGGTGGGGCATTATTTGTTGTTACCACTACGCATGGGCTTATATGAACTTGGGATGGTATTTTTGTATTTGTCACTAAGGATATTTCTTTACATAGACGAATCTACCTTTGTAAAGCATCAAAGGTTAAATTTGAATATTTGATTTTGTGGATTGTTTTACGGGCCGATTTGTTGGTTAATTGGATGATGGTTATGCTTGTTGTAATTGTAACAAGGAATTTGAGTGATGTGGTTGTGCATTTGAATTATGTGCCCAATTTATATACAAGTGTTTTGTAGCATGCTAACAATGACTTCGATCCCATCATTGATTGCTTCGTTTAGTTGCTTATTTGGATGTCAACCTCGGAAGTTATGTTATATGTTCACTTTGATGATGTGTGCATATGCTTTAGACACGTTCTACTGCAAGGCCGGCTCTAGCATAAGCAAAATGAAGCTTATGTAGTAGAACTACCATTTGTTCTGCAACTTCCAGGTCCAAATAGTAGAGTCCTAATGCTCATATCAATATTTTTTGGTTCAGTTAATCTAGAAATCAAAGTGGTGGACATGTGGACAGAAATTGGGATCATGCCATTCATTGCTTATGGTAGGAAGCGTGCAACAGAAGACAGGTTCGGTTGTGGAAGTCGGCAAAGCGATGCATCAAGAGAATGGCAACATAGAACATGATGGGCTGAGGGTGAGTTTGGAAGGGGACCCAGGTAGGCCCTGCCACTTGATTTCTGCAAAAGCAAGGAGAGCATTGATGATAAAGCTTAGTGCAGAATGGGGCATGACAACACCTTCTTCCCCAAATGCTACTCGCGGGTAATAAGGATTGTGGCCGAGAATCAAATGTGTGGCGGTAAGGAATGTGCGACGTTTGGTTTTAGTGGGTAGGCAACCGGAATATCAAATTTGTGTATTTTAAATTCATCCCTGTAGAATTTGAATCCAAAAGGCTGGGATGTTAGAAGCTTTGTTTGTACCTTTTTCTTTTAAGAAAAATAAAGATTGCTATTACAAGAAATGTCTGTAGCTTTGTTCGTTCGCTGGGTTTTAACTATATTATGTATAAAATATCATTATACAGATTATCGTTCACAGATTAGTGCCTCTTCTGCAATCATCGACTCAGAACCAGGTTCGTCGTTCTAACGATTTGTACTTCTGGCATTAGGCCAAAGTTTTTGGTATCTTAGTCATTGCCCACTGGGTGTTCGATGTAACGCCAGTGTGACTGTGTGAGATGCGGGTGCTCAAAGGCATCATCAACATCCAGTGTGACTGTGTGAGATGCGGGTGCTCAAAGGCATCATCAACGGAAACTGCGGGCCCATTGAAATGGAAGTGTAGTGGAAACTTTTGAATTTAAACAGACTTCATTTGAAAGTTGTAAAAGCCATGAGGCGATGTGAAACTTCAGTAAAACTATGATAGGATTTATTTCACCTCTATAACTTTCTATGAAGTTTATAAAATGTAACTTTAACCCATTTGAAACTCGAGAGTATATATAATCTGATTTTTCTTAATAACTTGCGTTCTAGACTTAAAAAACTAATTTGTTCGTTAACTTAAAAAAACTATTTTGTTGTGCGCTTATTTTTATATACGTATGTGTATAATTAAAGTTGTTCCACATTTCGATGTAAATTTTGTTTGAAAACGAGTTGTTCTATCTTTCTACCCTTAAACATTGTGATACTGCCAAAACTAATCCCTCTAATTTTTTAAATGTCACTTTAACTCCTACAAGTTTCTCAAATTTCGAGTTTACCTTAAAATTAATTTCTTAATGTTTGTATTTTTATTTTTTTGTACGTGTCGATATAAATTCATAAATTCAAGTTCATTTACACTTTAACGTAATTTTTATTTGGAAACAAGTTGGGTCAATTATATAATGTTTTTTTATGTATGTTTGGAGTTGGAGTACGTTTCGACGTAAAATTTGTTTAGAAACAAATAGGGTGAAACATAATACGTTTTCATTCGACGATATAAATTTGAGTTGCTACACATTTCGACGTAAATTTAGTTTGAAAACATTAATTACTATATATTGGGTTTATTTTTAAACAAACGCAATACGATTACAAATTAATGACAGGTAGACGAGCAACAATCTGCGCCGCTACCCCTTTCTGAATAGCAAACCCTACCCTGCTAAGCACAAAATTCTGCCCCTTAACATGTGCGGTGTTACTGCTTACCACCTGTTGAACCTGCTTTAGGAACCGCACCGCGTCAGGGGCGAGAGCGCCAAATGTAGTCTATGCTTTATCACGCCGCGTATGACGCCAACGTACGTCTTTATTTTATATATGTTTTGAGTTGGTCTACGTTTCGAGGTAAATTTTGTTTGAAAACAAGTCGGGTCAAATAAAATATATTTTCATTTAATGGTATGAATTCGGATTAGTTTACGTTTCAACGTAAATTTAGTTTAGAAACGAGGCAGGTTGATTGTAGTCTAAATTTATCAAGCCCTACAACGCGCAACACAACTGGTAAAATAACTAGTTGACACGTGGTAAAATAACTAGTTTACACGTGGTGGCACCGTAAAATTTTAAAGATCCTAGACTGAAACTTCTAGGAAGTGATCTACAATTTATCACGCATTTAGGAAGTGAGCATAGTCTACAATTTATCACGCAGTGTTCATACGGATCCTATTTAAAGATCTTAGAAGAAATCAACTTTAATCAAATGTTATTTTCTGTCTTCACCAATTCGCTCCCGAGACTCTTTGTAGTTGGGGTTTTGGATAGTGATTTAGATATTGTTGTTGGTATCGAGTCTCTGAGTTGTTGGATTTTGAGAGTTGAAATGATGCCTGTGTTTTCATTTAAGATTTTTTACAAAAACCAAATAACTCTCCCCAACACAAGAACAGATCACTCCACCACAATCTTCACCAACGCCCATTTGTTTTTGATCAAATGGTTTACTCTAGCAGCAGCAGCAATACGTGACGGTGTAGTGTACCTCTGGGGCGAGTATAATGAGCGATTAGCATTTGTGGAGGAACGCGTAGTGATGCCGAAATCTGGGCTGAGCTTTATCATCACTGTTCTCCTTGCTTTTGCAGCTATGAAGTGTCAGTGCCAACCCGGCTTTCCTTATTTCACCCATCCTCACCAAGTCAGGTTCACCATCAACAGCGTCCTGACGTACGGCTTCTCTTGCGCAGCTGAACTTGTTGCTTCAGGTCTTGATCGCATTCCCGTTTTTGCCCGCGTTGCTAAATTGTCAAATTTGGTATTACAGAGACTTTTGATAACAACAAAACGACTCAGACTTTTATTATACCAATAAAACTCACAAACTTACAACCTTTAAGGAACTCGAAAGATCAGATCATCTTCACCAACGAGACGATCTCACAATCATACAAACGAGATCTAACGGATTTACACTACAAAGAAAAAACCCTTGATCTCCTATAACTCCAGAGACTTCTAAAGGAAGATAGAGAAACAAAAGAATGTGAAAGTGAACTTGAATCAGACGTGCGATTCTTTTGAGGAACACACAAAATAAACCCTAGAAATTTATGTGAATATCCAGCTCTTTTTCTCTCTCCCTCTACACAAATGGAGATGAACTGCAATTTATATATATGAGGTCTAGATCTTGAAACCTGGCCCATAAGCAGCCGTATAATAAGCCTTGTCCATCATCAAGCCCAACTCAACAATAATTTGTTGTAGGTATCCAATAAGCAGCCCATACCTCAAATGTACAAAGGACACGTATTAGAACAAATAATATAAAATACAAAAGTAAAGAAAATATAAAACTGATGAATTATTTACTAAACACTTTTAACATAAATTGGGAAAGATATGTTCATTGTGTGTTTTTGTGGCATCTCTGGTGTCTTTATTGTATTTCTGATATTAATAATGCTTGCAGTTAGTATGTTAGGCGCAAAGGTGTAATCATAGTTGTCAAAAGCGCAAAAGGCGTGCGCCTAGGCGCATTGAAGCGAGGCGAACCATGTCTTTAGGCGCAGTGATTTTTTTGTAAAAACGGTGCTCAGCACTGATGACCATTCACGGATTCGTTATGTTAGGTTAGGTTTGTGTATTAGTGTATATAAAGCCATAAAGGTGTATTAGTATTTACTTATTATGTTGGGAGTATATGGCCATGATGATGTCTCAGAGTTTATGTGTTGCTTCATATCATATATAGATTTTGGATGTGAATCGTGAGCTCCATTTGCAGTTTGATTTTGTAGAGCCGCTTATTGCTTCACTTACTTATGGGTTATGTGGATGATGTTTTGTTTCTGTGACTAGGGGGTAATTACATCTCTCCATTGTACCTTTTTAGGGCATTGAGGTTACATTAGATGTTGTTGTTGACTTATGGCTTGACTTGAGTGATGTGGTTGTGTATTTGAACCGTGTTCCCAGTCTATACAAGTCCTTGGTCGTGTGCTAACATATACTTCCAACCATTTATTTACTATATTTTTGGTGCTTATATGGATGCCAAGTTATGCTATATCTTCCCTTTGATGAATAATGATAATGATGCCGTGTATATGCTTTCAACATGCTCTACTGTGTTCCCAGTTTGCGCTGTTTGGTGTTTGTTTGCATATTTACTTTATTCGGGACATATAACAGTATATTGTTGTTCTCTTGGTGTTTTATGAGGATCTTTTATTTCATAGTTATTGGCAAGCATTGTCGTGTTCCCTTGAATATTACATTATCAAGATTTTAGGGGCGCTATATATAAAGCTATAAACTCTTCCATTTCGTTTCTGTATTTATAAACTCAACCTTTATGTATCAGCCTCCATTAAACATTTAAACCATTCTTCCCAAATTAGACCTCGTTTGAAAATGAGTTATTTTTAAAAGATGAGTAAGATGTGTGTAGTTATTAAATTCTCTTTTTATGTGGTGGACTTTGTAATTTGGTTTCTGATTGTAAACTATGCACCCCTTGTAAGACCTTGGTACTGAATCTTCGATTATTTCCCATCATATGTAGTTTTAGTTGTTTTGAGGTTATTTTGACGAGTATACAATATCATGCTTCGATGTTCCGCATCTAGAATATGCAGTTACATAAGAGTTTATACATTGCCTTAAGGGTTGATTTCCCATCGTATGTAGTTTTTGTTGTGTTGAGGTAATTTAGATGAGTATACTATTTCATGGTTCGATGTCACGCTCTTAGTATATGAGGTTAAATGAGTTTTTGTACATTGCCTTGAGGGTTGACTTGGGCTGTATATGATATCTGAGTTCTATATTGCCCTTTAAAAATTCCTCTCAATATCAATTTGGTTTCCATGTATGCAAGTTGACATTTGTTCTCTGTTTTTTCTACATGCTCTTGCGCCACTAAAATGTCTAAGCTGGTTCATTACAATCTTTCCTTTTATTGTTCACATTGTTTGTTTCTTATGTAACTGTTCTTTATTCTATCGCAGTTTAGAAGCATAGGGCGTTGAAAACTGACACCACAATCGCTACCAAGGCCATAACCACATCCCACGTGGTTGAGTCCATCCCTCTGCACAATCTTTGATTGATCACTAGACGCCACTGCAGACGTCTAACCAGGTGCACTTATGGTGTTTGTCTATTGAGACAGTAGCATTTGTTTGGAGGGTATATACCTGAATGCTTATCTGTATCCGGTTTATGTGTTGTTCATGTGTATGGGTAGAAAATTGCTTATCTGTATTGGATTCTGGAGATGCAGAATTATACATGAACAATTAATCTTTTTAGCTGAATTTGGATCGTTTCGTATCTCTTTACTTTTGGAATATGGTATATTTACCACATGAATATGCTCCAGGCATTCCCGTTTTTGCCCGGGTTGCGAGATTGGGAAAAATATGTTCATTGTGTACTTTTGTGACATCTTTGGTGTGTTTATTGTATTTCTGAGTATTTATAAAGATATAGGTTTATGTAGTATATATTGAGTATATGTTCCATGATGATGGCTCAGAGTTTATATATTGGGTAGCGGTGCAGCGTGTTGCCCTTTTACCAACTATACTATCTTGAGATAACATTGTAATTAATAATTAATTTTTTTGAATGTTCAAAAAAAAAAAAAAAAATCGGATGTGATGTGAATCAAGAGGCTCATTATGGTTCATGTGGATGATGTTTTGTTTCTGTGACTAGGGTGTAATTACTTCCCTCCGTGGTACCTTTTTAGGGCATGTGAGGTTACATTTGATGTTGTTGATTGACTAGCTTATGGCTTGTGTATCAATTTGGAATTTGGAATTTTGCTAATGGCCTCATATGTATGCTAGTTGATGTCTGTTCTGTTTTTATTTATATGCTCTTCCGCCACTAAAGTGACTAAGCTCATTCGTTAGATTCTTTCGCTTTATTATTTATATGACTGTTCGTATTTATTCTATTGCAGTTCAGAAGCACAGGACGTTGAAAACTGACACCACAACCAGTCAACCACTATCAAGGCCAAAACCACAGGCCACATGGGTGAGTCCATCCTTCTGCAGACTCTTTGCTTGATTAGTGGACGCCACTGCAGATGTTTAACCAGGTCCACAAATGGTAGCTTTTGTTTGGAGGGTGTATACCTGAATGCTTATCTGTATCCGATTTATGTGCTGATGATGTGTTTGGTTAGAGAATTGCTAACTTGATCATCAAAGTAGTTGTGCTTGATTGGTGCAAATCACCCCAGTTGTTTCTTTATATGATTAGTTGCTATGCACTTTGTTTTTTTTTTCTTTGTGAAATAACACTAGTTTTATACAAAATCGTGTGCTTAGAACCCTTACTTCATTTCTTAGTTTTAAAAGCGAGAAGTGCACAAAAGCGACAAGGTAAAAAACCGAGGCGGGACGCACCAAGCGCACCGCTTATCGTACCCGAGGCGCAATGTGCTATTGAAGTATATTGCTTTACCTGATAACTGTTTTCCATGTATGCAAGTTGATATTTGTTCTCTTTTTTTCTACATGCTCATCCGCCACTAAAGTGTATAAGCTCATTCATTACATACTTTCCTTTTATCATTTATATTGTTTTTTTCTCAATATGACTCTTCTTATTTATTCTACTGTGGTGTAGAAGTACAGGGCGTTGGAAATCGACACCACAGCCCACATGGTTGAATCCTTCCATCTGCAGAATCTTTGATTGATAAATGAGCGCCTTTGCAGATGTTAACCAGGTACACCTATTAAAATGGTTGCAGTTGTTAGAGTGTATACCCGTTTCGACCTGTACCCGTTTCAACCCAGACCAAAACAACCCTTTTTTTTATTCGACCCGTTTTGACCCGAACCCATTTACCCGACCCACCCGTTTTGCCAGGTGTACCTGAACCCTAAAGGTAGTAAAATATATTCATAGGTTTGCTTGTTCGGATTCTAGAGATACAAAGTTAAATATGAAGTTATGAACCATTAACCTTTATGCTGAATTCGGAGTTGTCCCGTATCTCTATACCCTATGATTATGCTTGTTATTCTACAGTTTCATCGTTCTTCTGCTGAATTCTGAGTTGTCCCGTATCTCTGTCATTTATGCATGATTGGTTGTTAGGGAAAGGTGGATTTCAGGTGTATCTTAGTTCTATATATGGCAACTATGCTCCATTCATATGTTTAATATATAGTAGAGTTAATTGCCCGGATGGTCCCTGTGGTTTAACGTTTTTTCACGTTTAGTCCCCACCTTTTGAAAATAGCAGGCATGCTCCCTATGGTTTGTTATTTTGTTACTCGGATAGTCCCTGAGTAGATATCAGTTAGTTTGGAAATAGCAGGTATGCTCCCTATGGTTTGTCATTTTGTTACTCGGATAGTCCCCTGAGTAAAAAGGGGACTATCCGAGTAAAAAATGACAAACCATAGGGAGCATACCTGCTATTTCCGAAAAGTGGGGACTAGACGTGAAAAAACATGAAACCACAGGGACCAACCGGGCAATTAACTCTATATAGTATATATAAACCGTGGACCCCTTGTCAGATCTTTGCAATGAATCTTCGGTTACTTTCCACCATAGTTTTTGTTGTTTTGAGGTTATATATAGATGAGTATGCTAACCAACTGGGGTGTCCCAGTTGGCCAGCCTCATCCCTTCTTTCAGTAGAGCCCCGGGTTCGAGCCTTGGCAACCCCAAGTATTGAATTCCGGGTGGGATAATCACCGCCAGGCAGCTATGGGGCTAAGCTAGCTTGCGTGAGTTGAAATACTCCGGCGGCCGGGAGGTCCGTGCACTAACCCCCCCCCCCTATAGATGAGTATGCTATTTCATGCTTTGATATTACACATTTAGACTATGAGGTGACATGAGATTTTGTACATTGCCTTGAGGCTTGACTTGGGCTATATATGATATCTGACTTCTATATTGCTGCTTGGAATATCCTCTCAGTATCTCAATTTGGAATTCAGGATTTTGCTTGCTCATGGCCTCACCTGATAACTCGTTTCCATGTATGCAAGTGTAGTTGATGTATGTTCCCTCTTTTTCTATATGCTCTTCCGCCACTAAAGGGACTAAGCTCGTTTATTACGTTCTTTCCTTTTATTATTTATATTATCTGTTTTTTATATAACTGTTCTTTATTCTATTGCAGTTCAGAAGCATAGGCCGTAGAAAACTGACGCCACAACCACTACCAAGGCCATAACCACAGCCCACATGGTTGAGTCCATCCTTCTGCACTATCTTCGATTGATCAGTCGCGCCATTGCTGATGCGGGTGCAGATATGGTGTTTTTCTATTGAGATGGCGGCACTTGTCTAGAGGGAGTGTACCTGAATGCTTATCTGTATCTTGTTTATTACTGATGATGTGTATAACAATACTTAATGCTTAAAATGCAAAATATTGAGTATTTAATTTTTACTTATATAATTATATTAGTTTCACAATTGGCCAAGTGGATCAGATTAGGCGGATGTCGTCAAGGCCGCCCTAAAAGAGTACACAAAAACCTACAGCAAGAAATCTTTCCTCCACTTGCCGGCAAGGGAGACTGTGAGATCACATTCCAAATGGGTTCTTATTCCGTTGATGGATCTTGAAGGCTCAATGGGTAGTCGAGCTCGTTCCCAAAAAATGAACAAAACACTCGAGTCGGGAAATTACACAATGTCAGCGGATTGGTTATCAAGCAACATACCCGAAATCAATTTAAATGATGACCCCACCGACGACACAACACTGACAAGGCCGCAACGGAGGAAAACTGTCGAGTCGTCATCAAGCAAAGGGAAAGGTTTGGTGGATGTCGTCTCCGAATAAAAGATGAGAAAAAAATGACGGAAATAGCGGACAATCGAAAAACCAGGATTCGAAAGTTGTGATGTAGCTACATGAAAATATCACAGAACCATACAAGTCGATTCTATTAGATCGCAAATGGGTGAGTTGTGCGAAGTGGGGTTGGGACCCTAACTTTTAGGTTGTTTTTTTTTAGGTCGACTGTTTTTTTAATGCACTTTTTATTTTAAATGAAAATGCGTTTCAAATTTATTTGTCTTTCATTTTTCTTTTTGTATTTTAAAAACGTTGGTTTTTACTTTATTGAGTATTTTATTTAAAAAAAATCTAGTGATAGAGGATTAGTAATTTACTGATGTTGTGATGGAATTAGAGAGAATGAGAGGACATCTTGTGATCGGTGTTCGGATGGTTGTTTAGTGATGAAGTGATGGGTATCCCTAATTCCGTCCTTACAAAATGGTTTTAATTATTATAATAATACTTAAAATTGGTTTTAAAATCTAATATATTAAAAAAAAAAAAAAACAAAAAAAATCAAGCCCAATAACAATAAAGATAAACATGACAACCCATAGAAAAAAAATGAAATAATATCTATAAAACATTTCTAGTTCGAGTCCAACATGTAGACACTTGAACTAAAAAAACACATATTCAAGTATATATACGCGACACAATACTTCTTAGAGGTTAACACTATTAAATAACAACACACTTATAACACTGCATGATACCAGTCGAGAATTCATACCATTATAGATCGGTGGTCCAAAACATACAAGCAATACAAAGTTTAGAAGAACTCGAAAAAAAGGACTTGGCAATATCTATGAGAACAATACAACCTACATGGTTCAAAATTCAAATTATTCTAAATGATGATTCAGAATAATTTTTAACTGATTCAGAATAATTTTTAACTTATTCTGAATCATCATTTAGAATAACAAGGTCTCTAAGGCTGAGTACACTTCGAGTAATCGCTCCAAGGTAGGCTACCGATACGACTTTCTTCAACTTCGCATTATTACTCGAAATCGATCAAATGCGATCAATCTCGGCCAGAATCAAAGCTAGGAGGTCAACTCGGGCCGAGTTTCACTTTAAAAAAAGTAAAGCATAATTTCTATGTCGGTTATATCACAGAAGAGTGAATTTCAAGGATTGTCCTTTATCTTTATACCAATTTTCAGGCGTTGTCCTTTATGTTCAAAATTGACGAGTTTTGTACTTTATGTTTTCAAATCGTACACGTTTTGTCCTTTAGGCCTAACTCAGTTAGTTTTTTCAGTTAAATTTGGTCATGTGCTTTGCACATGAGGGCATTTTTGTCAATTCACCCTTTCAGGAACTACTTATGTAGATTACTAAAGATCTAACCATTTTATATTAAAATTAAGAGTTAACTGTCATTTTCGTTCCTGTGCTTTGTTAACTTTTTCTATTTCAGGCCAATTTTAAAAAATGCACCAGTTTCCTCCTTGACATACTGAAAACATGCCACTTCAGTCCAAACATTAAAACCTAGTGAAGTCAGACAAGTTAAATGAAGGGTATTATTGTCAATTCATATATCTTTTATTTTCACCTTATTTTATGAATGAGTAAATTTCACTTTTTGTCCTTTATGTACTATCAGAATTTTGAAACGTGCCTTGTAAAAGTTTTAATTTCATTTTATGTCCAAACAACACATGTTTTATATCACTTTAAGTCCTTTACACCAAACCGAGTTAAATTACTCAGTTAAGTTTATTTAAGGCAAGGATATTATTGGTATTTCATCTTAGTTATTTTGTTTCTACATTTTCTATCATAAATAACAAAGATCAAGAACACACACTCTCTCTCTATCAATCATCACATCTCTCCCCTGTTTCTCTTTCTTAAAAAACCCAGATCTAAAATAAAAGACCCATCTCTCTTCAAAATTAACTTAACGGAGGTAACTTTCTCAATTGCTTATGTTCATGGCCAATTGCTTCAAAATTCTCAGATGAACTGTTAGATAAATGGTGGTTGGTCGACGAAGGTGGGTGGTGGTTTCAACTCCATTTTCACTTCCACTAAATTTCCATTCAATCATTAGCAGTTTTGCTTTCGATCTCAATTCACTCTGCTCACACGACCTAGGTAATTATTTTGTACTCAATCGCTAGTACTTGTTCATTCGTCCTTTCAATTTCCGTTTTGATTGTAGTTTCGATTACTTGATTTCTGTAACGGAAGTAGTTGTTAATCAGGTTAATTCACTAGTAATTTGTTTGATTAGATCTAGGAGTTCTGTAACGGAAGTAACTGTTTGTTGATTTTGAATTTAACTGTATTTTATGTACTCAATTACTAGCAGTTTGATTTTATTTCAGTTGTTTTTGTTTGAATGTAGTTTTGATTTTGATGATAACTGAAGTAATTGATATTTGATTTCGCTTTAAGTCGTTTATTGATGTTTGGATTCACTACTAGTAGTTTGATTTCTGTTTTGAGTGTAGTTCCAATTTTCATGCTTGAGATTTCTGTAACGGAAGTAATTGTTCATTGATTTTGAATTTAACTGCATTTGATTTCATTTAAAGTTGCTTAATGATGTTTGGATCCACCGATTATTTGTTTTCTCATGATGTAGATTTGAGTTTCAGTTTCAATTTCAGTTTCTGTTTTGAATGTAGTTAGATCTGGGGTTTTTTAAGAGAGAGAAACAGGGGAGAGATGTGATGATTGATGGAGAGAGAGTGTGTTGTTGATCTTTATTATTTATGGCAGATGTGAGTGCATAATGTCTATCGTTTACGTCAATCACGTACTGTAGCTTAAACAGATGATACAAGACCGGGACTGAACAGAAGACAGCTTGAAATGAAGCTAGAGTAGCTTCATACAAAGCCAACAGCTTCGTACGAAGGGACCACTCCAAGGCTTCGTACGAAGCCAGTTATCTATAAATAGAGGTCTTGTGTTTGTCATTTGTAACTTTTGGGGTATTCTTGAGGCGAAGCTCTGCCCGTTTGTTTTGGCGTTATTTTACTGTCATATCAGCAATAGAAAACATTGATAATTACATCTTCGTGTTCTATCCACACACGTGATTGGATTCCGCACATTCACGTGTTTGTACGCATTCAATGGTCAAGAATTCAATCTAGATCCTGAATTCACAAGTGGTATCAGAGCTGGTGTTTGTTTGCAGGGATTGAAGACATGAAGATTCAACAACTTCATCAGATTCAGTGACAAATCTCTTCATCTTCTTTTACTCATCTTCTACTTTTTCCTTTTGAACTTAAAACTTAGATCTACGAAGTTTTAACGGTTACAATCGGCTGATTTTTGAATATGTTGTGTGAAAAAACGTTTTTGAAAAATCCTTCAAAATTTCAGATCAAAATTCTAACAAAATAATACTCAAATCAGTGAAAAACCATGAAAACGTGACTGAGTTTCTTGTAGCATAGCTTCGTACGAAGCCAGATACTAGCCTCGTACGAACCCACGAAGAAAGTTGAAGTTTTTGTGATAACTGTGTTTACAAAGTCACTGTAGTAGCTTCGTACGAAGCCTCAATACATGGCTTCGTACGAACCCACATCAACAAGTGTGATTCTTTGAAAAGCTTGGCTTCATATGAACCTAAGGTGTATAGTTTCATACGAACGGAGCGTTTATCTCGTTTGATTTTCAGATTTGATCAAGTGTTTGCTTGTTTGCAGGTTGTTCAAAGATCAGAATCATGGCAAAAGACTTTTACAACACATTCTATAATGCGTTCACTTCCGAGTCGTCAGAAACAGCAACTGTTACACTGAAAAACATTTCAAAAACCATAAATGATAATATAAATCATGATAATGTTTATGGAAATCATCAAAGGCCACCTAAAGTAATGAATATCGAAGATTATCATTGGTGGAGCATGATATTTGAAAATTGGGTGAAGGCGTATGCCTATGAGAGTTGGATTATGATGACTTACGGATATAAAAAACGTGTGAAAGATCAAAATGTATTACTTCCAATTCCAGAATTTTCAAAAACCGATAAAGAAAAACATTCTGATGAACTAAAAATGGTAACATTGTTGCAAAAATCAGTTAGAGAGGATATTTTGTTTTTACTTCAACATGGTGAAACATCTAAGTCAATGTGGGAAGCGTTGAAGTTGAAAGCAGAGGGTGGTAAAGATATTAAGAAAAACAAAATCTCTTTACTGAAAAAGGAGTTTAATCTATTTGGCTACATGAAAGGCGAGACTGTTAGACAGATGACTGAAAGATTTTGTCATCAGAAGATTGAGTTAGAGAGATTTGGAATCTACAAAGACAGAGAAGAGATTGTTGATAAACTTGTCGAGGCGTTACCACATGAGGAAGATTGAAAAACTTTTGTGATTGTGTTGAAAAATGATGCCAAGTTTGATGAAATGACATTGGATGGTTTGATTGAGAAACTGCAAGGACATGATCTAGAGATGCAAAAACAAAATAAAATGTCCAGTTCAAGTTATCAACAGAATGTTGATCTGTATTACCGAAGAGGTATGCTATAGAACAACCAGTCACCAAAGATTAGTACAACATTCAGTGTAGATAATTCTGGTGATTCATCCAAAAGCAAGTCTCCAAGTTATGATCCAGGATATCATTCATCTTCCGCATCATCCAAATCAAATCAAAGTCAAGACTGGAAAGATTCTCCGCATTTGAACACTGATTTCGCTAGACAGCACATGAGTTTCTTAGCTTCTATTCTGGGGTCATATGAAGGTCTGCTTGCACGAAAGATAGGCAATCCTAACATGACAAAGGAAGACTATGATCAAGTTGATCCGGAAGAGATGGAGCTCATGGATATTCGCTGGTGCATGGCAAGCGTTATCAGGACATTTTAAAAGAGAATGCTCCAACCATCAAGCTGATAATAGTGTAAATTCGTTTCATGATGATTTTTACAAAAAGGCTATCTATCATCCCAACAACGAGCAACCGTCAAGAAATTAAAGCAGATTGAAGAAGGGTCATCTAAAGAGAAGAAACAAGCTATGTTGACAATTAATGATGAATGCAGTGGACCCAGTATGATAATTCAAGAAGATGAAGGTTTCAATTGGAACAATTATATTAAAGATGAGAGAAAAGAGAGATGGTCGTTGGTTGCTGAGATCAAAAGAAGCCAAGAGGAAGAAGAGGCACGATGTTATTTGAGTCATGTATATGATGCTTACAAAGAAGCAAGGCGGGCAAATAGATGGGATGTTGATTTAGCGTGTTATGTTGATCCTAAAGGAAAATCGACAATTGATCCTGATGAGGTTGATTTTGGAGCATTAGTTGCTGCAATTCCAACTATTGGAGTTTGGTGTCGAGGGCTCAGAGAGATTCCACACTACAGAGAAAAGGTCAAGGAAGGAATAAACAAGGTAATTTATGCAAGCTTGGAGAAGAAGAAGAAGACAGTGGAGGAGATTGTAGATGAAAGTCAGAAGTTGGTGAAGGAGGTGAAGAAAGAAAAAGTAGCAGATGAAAAGCTAAGGAAGCCGGTTGATGAAGGTGGTGCTAAAGAACAACACGTGAAGTAAGCCGATGCAAAGGCAGAGGAAGCAGTTGCTGAAGAACAGCAGGGGAAGGAAGAAAATAAAAAAAAGAAGACAGAAGAAGTCACGGTTCCTAATGCCAAGGTAATGACTTAAACCGATTCTTCTGATTCATCGATTAAAATTGATCATAAACTGATGAACAGTGCAAGAAATGCATGGAAACGTGCAAGGCTTGTGCTGAAAAGGATAACAATCTGAGATCCAGATACATTGAATTTACTAAAATTGAAAAGATTTTCAAAGAAAAATGTAATTAAATGTTAGAAAATGAAAAGTTTTTGAAACAGGAAAATGAAAAGCTGACACAAAAATATGATAGTCTTTTAAAAGAAAACGAAGTTATAAAACAAAAGTGTTTAGCTGATTGCAATGAATGTATTCCAAAAGATAAAACTATTCAAGAGTTGCAAAAAGAATATGATGGAATGAAATTGTCATATCATACAGTAAAAGAAGCTTATGAAATTTTGAAAAGTAAAGTCACAAGTCTGGATAATAGATTGTCAGCATGTCAAGAAACAACTAAGTTTCTTGAAGCCAGATATGAAGGAAAACAAAAAGTTTTAAATAACTATATTAATGAAGTAGCTAAACTTAAACAAGAACTGGCTGAAAAAAAAATTAGTTAACAAACTTCAAAGTTATCATGCTTCATCATATATTCTATATTCTGGAATGTATTTTCAACATCACACCGGATGGTAAAGAGTCTGAAACAAACAAAAAGGGAATTGGGTTAGAATACCATCAAGTTCCACCACCGTTGGACGATAATTATACATTCTATGATGGCGAAAAGGTGGAAAAAGCAATTAATATGGTTGACCAATTACCTGACAACATCGACGTGACTTACACCAAATCTGATGATCTTGGTTATTCAGAGGTGGTAAGTAAGGTTGTTGAAAGTGTTCTGACAGAGGAGTCTACCAAAACAGATAAGTCTGAGTCACAGGACGAAAATGAGGGAAGTTTTCATGAAACTTATCTTAAAAATTCAAAATCTAAGAAATATACGAATGATGATTCGATAGGATTGGCTTACACCATGATTGGATCGGACAAATTATTCTCAGATATTGAAGTTCCGATTCAAAATGTGATTTCAGAAAAGATTGACAAAGTTTTCAAATTTGAAAAATCTGAAATTTCAAAATTTACTAGAAAGAGCAAGAAACCTTTTTATAACAAACCTAGTTACAAGAAAAAGAATACGTAGGCTGGGTTGGGTTATAAGAAGAAACATAATCAGAAGTGTTTTGAAAAGAAAAATCTTCATAAACAGACTAACTTTGTTCACAGAACAAGTTCAGAAGAAGAGAAAGAACTCCAATTTAGACGACAGTCTAATGAAGAGTTCTATGCTCAGAAGAAACAACAACAGGTTAAAGATGTTTAAAAAAGTAGATGTTTTAAATGTAACCAAACTGGACATATTGGTCGCAAATCTCCAAATCCAAAACCTGTTGATGTTGGAAAGAAAAAGAAGTCTGATTTTGTGAATCAGAAGTCAACCAAGTTTGAATCAAAACAAACTTGGAAACCAAAATCAAAGACACCTAGAGTTGAGTCTAAACAGATTTGGAAATAAAAGGTTGATTTTCAAAAGCCAAAACAAACTTGGAAAACAAAAAGATCCAAGTTTGAATAAAAAAAATCTGGAAACCAAAAACTGATCCAAGATTTTACCAAGGGCAAGTTTCAAAAGGTCAAATCTGGGTGGTCAAGCAACAAAAGACTTATGTGAGTGAGAATAATAAAGAAAATATTTTTGAGAAGAATGAACGAAACTATCCAGTTTTACCTGTAAAGATACATATTCAGCTACCTGAGTCAAAGCGGGCTTGGGTTGCATTATTCAAATAATCGAATTATTTGAATGTGCAGTGCTCCAGAAGATGGATGATTGTCAGAATGAACAGAGGAGCAGCCTGGCACAGGAGGAGGTTGTGGATCCCTGCAAGTGAAAACAGAGAGTTTGTTCGTTTCTATACTTAAATAAACCATATTTCAAAAACCCTAAAAACAGAAAAACTTAAAAATCAAAATTATGTCTTTAATTTGTCAAAAATTGAAAAATGAAAAAAATATGTTTGTTTTTAAATTTGTTAAAAATAAAAAATCTTAAAAAATTGTTAAGTGAATATGCCAAAACCCTCACGCCTGAACAAACATGATTATTTCACAATTGAAAATGGTTTTAACATTGTTAAAAATCAGTATGTTGTAAATCATGGGGGTATTTTCTGCAAAACAGAGCATGTATAGCAGAAAATAGATGGCGAGACAAAGCTATCTACATCGGGCTGTCAAATTTTCTTAAATGTTTTGGATTTTAGGGGGAGAAAAATTTCAGAAAATACAAAAACATTTGAAAAATTTGAAAAAGCCAAAAACAATAGAAAACTTAAAAATGAGTTTTTCTGTAAAAAGAGAAAATAATAATACATCAGTAGACAATCAGAGTACGCTAAAGAAATGGAAAGTAAAATGTGATAAACGGTCTCACTGATGATATTCCAGTAGGTTTTTACACGCTTAGTAGATTGATTTCGAGATATAAACCTAAATATCAATATCTTACTTATCTCGTGGGGAACATCTCTCGAAGATATGGGTAACCCCAGAAATGTTGTTTGAGAGATTGCCAGATTCTGGGATACTAGGTTTTTATATTGTTTGATATATGGGGTATTATACATGGTCTTCTGATTTTGCGTCAACAATGGCCAAGACCTCGTATAATACTTTATGCGCTTAATATAACAACTCTCCCAAAATTCTTAAAACACCCCTATATATATCCTAAAATACACCCCGTATACGAAAAACGGCCCCAAAATACCTTTATTTTATCAAAAAAATAAATAAAACAAATATTTCTGGTCGCTCGCGGGGCGCGACACACTTAGGTGTGTCTGTCGCGGCCCGTGACCCGCTAACAACAGGTGTAACCCTAGGCTGCCACGTGTCCATGTCGTGTCGAGCCTATACCCTTGAATCGACAAGCCTAAAACCTAGCTACTACCGTCGCGGGCCGCGAAGGAGACAACAAAAGTTGTCGCGGGCCGCGAGGCCCTCTGTTTCCAGCCTATAAATGGAGTAGCCGATGTTCAGTTTCCAAACCATTCAAAACAACTTTCTCTCTCAAAATTTTTATAAGTAAAAATAATACTCAGGTATATACCCACTAAAAAGCGAAGCTCTTCCTCGATATAAGTATTATAACCCCCGGTTACGTATTAGTTGCTCTGCCCGATTGATCTAGAGCTCGATAACGCATGTCAAGGCTCTGCCTAACTCAGTCGTTGAAGTTCTGTCTTGGGGGAAGGGTATCTAATGTAAAGTGGGTTATCTTACTAACACGTGTGCATTGTTTAATTTAATAGATTATAACCAGGAAATCACCAGGAATTATCTAAAATAGCAATGTGAGTAATTCCTCTTTTTGTAAATTGTTTTTACAAAACCTCAATTATTTTAAATTATATTTCACAGTGATTGAGTATTTGTGATTCTACAATTACTGTCGGTATGTTGGGGTTTTGTATACATAACTTGTTACTACACTATGAGTAGTAACATGACCACAAGTCAGGATTGACAGTACCGTGGATGGTAATTGAGTAGATGTAAACAAATGTAATTGCGGATACCCACAATGCTGTAAAATGATAAAACTTGTTTTGATTAAAATGGGATTCACTCGCCAGTATTTCTTGCTAATAAAAACTTTTTAAACGCGTTTTAGGTAACAACATGTGAAAGGCAAATAGAAGTCAGCTGGAGAGCACTAAAGGCTTGTAAAAGTGGCTATAAAAGTTACCTAAACAAGAAAGAAGTTTTATTTTAATAAATTAGGGTTTATCACTATAAACATGTTGTAATTGAAACTTGGGTTTTTCCCATGTATTTATTATTATTATTATAAAAATGTGGTGTTTTACTCTGATAAACTATTTCCTAACAACTGTTGATGTGTGTAAAATGCAACATATAAAACACATCAATTAAGGCATAAAACTAACCCTTTTTAAGTACTAATGTTGGAAAAAGAGTGTTTTTGTCTTCCTTTTGTATTTTCAGGATGAAATGAGCTCAAAATCACAAAAGAAGCAAAAAGACCACTAATTCTACCATAAATACAAGAAAAGGAACAAAAGTGGACTGCCCGGACCCTCAACGGCACCTCCCAAGGCAAAAAGAAGGAAACAGAGTCTGAACACGCCCCGTGTCCAGCGAACACGGGGGCGTGCCCAGGAAGCAGCAGAAAAGACAAACCAGTAGAAGCTTCCATTGCCCACCACGGGGCCGTGTCCAGCGAGCACGGGGGCGTGGTGAAAGTACAGCAGGCGCATTAATTGTAATTCGCAATTACAATTAATGAAGAGAGAGAGTGTCAGGCGGGCACGGGGCCGTGTCCAGCGGACACGGGGCCGTGTCCAGCCTTCTGTTCAGCCTATAAATAGAGGAGCTTGGATTCATTCTCTCTCATCCCTTGGCACACCACCTCTCTCACACCTCATCCACCACCCACCACCACCATAACACCATCATCCACCACCATCATCCATTGTCCATCGTAGAGTGTGTGAGTCGTCTCGGGATCCAAGATTGATCGTAAGAGTTCTTGACAATCAAGTCCATGTTTGCCTAAGTCTCTTACATCACTTGGTGAAGACAAGTGTTTAGTATAATACTTTTTATTTTTAAGCTTTTGCACTTTTTATTTGGTTTTGTATTAATGACTTTAATAACTAGTTACTTATGTTGAAGGTGATCTTTCCTTATCGTTTGTCCGTGGTGTCTTGGCGTTATTTTACTGTCTATATAAAATAAAAGATTTTCACCATTCATATCTCCACGGTCTATATGGAGGTATGTTGGCTACCTGGTCGGGGGTTAAGGGAATGGTTTGGTAAGGGTCTTGCCCTTGTTCAGCGTTTAGAGGTCCTGCTTGGGACCTGGGTCAAATTTAGTAGGATCTCCTTCAATGCCCATAGGTATTGGATGGCGGGGATCCAAACTCTTTGACCCCCTCATAAGTTAACTACTATTAATACTATAACCCGGCTATTTAGGACTGTATCCCTGCTGACTCAGACTACTTAGCCGAGGGTAACGTCACCGCCAGAAGCGGGGCCTACCACAATTTGCATTAATAACTTAATTCATTATCTTCCAATAATCCGACCCTTTAGGATTGTATCCTTGCTGACTCAAACTACTGGGTTGAGGGTAACGTCGCCTTCAAAAGAGGGGCCTACTACAATAACTAAGATAATCTCTTAAACAAGTGCAAAAGTGCGAAAATAATCAAAGGTTATACTAATACACGTGTCGGATCCAAGTGATTCATCTTGTCTATCTGTTTTTATTTTATTTTTATTTTCAGCATTTAGTTAGTTTTTATTTTTCTTAGTTTAAAACATTTTTCTAACCTTTTTGATTTGATTAGACGTTGAGGATAAACCGGTATTAAAAGCTCTTGTGTCCTTGGACGACCTCGGTATCTTACCAACACTATACTACGTCCACGATGGGTGCACTTGCCCATATGTGTGTTTAGTGTTAGTAAATATCGTGTTTTATAAAATTAAAACTTGGCTAAAAGTGTAAAAAGGGCTTTAATATATATCTAAAAACATATATACACTAACACGCATCAAGTTTTTGGCGCCGTTGCCGGGGACACAAGGATTTTAAGAAAGTTAGGAATCAACGGCCTAATCATATTTTTATTTTTTAAATTTTTTAGGATTTTTTTTCTTAGATTTTTAGCTTCTGCAGAGCTCAACACGGGGCCGTGCCTGCTGAACACGCCCCGTGCTCAATCATTGGAACTGGCAATCCTGTTTTAAGTCAGACAGTAGGCTGAACACGGGGCCGTGTCCACTCAACACGCCCCCGTGCCCAAGATTCAGTTGCTGAAAACAGAGCCGTTAGATCCCGGCGGTTGGTAATTTCTGACACAAACATGAGTGATAGTAATTCTTTTTACTTTCGGCACTCTTATGGTTTGTGGTGTCGAATATGTGGAGGCGAACATGAGGAATTAAAATGTTTTTTCCTCACTTATAGGCCCCACTATATAGACCCACCGATTCCTTGTAACCTTAAGAGGGGCGAAAGTAAAAATAAGCACTATTTCTCCCTCGAATGCGCCCAGCCAGATATTCTAGGAGAAATGCTCCTTGACGAGCTATTTCAACTAGAAGAACTACTTCTTAATTGGTCAAAAGAACTTAGGAAGGATTTTTTAGATCCATCCCAAGATGATGACCATGAGGAAATGTTGGAACCGCATTCCGACAACCTCGTTGCTCCCGAAAATACCTTCTTACCTAGAAAAGACGCGGACGATAGTCGTCCCTTTGTCGATTGTGCCGTGAAGGACTCCCCATCGACTTCGTTCGGTGCATACATAGACCTGAGCGATTCGGCATACACCTTCTTTAACGAGAGCCCGGGAAAGGGTTGGACTTGTCCACCTAGAATGAAAATAGGAATTACCCTCACCGACAACCTCTTGCGTTCTCGCCTTAGTATAGGACAATTACGGTATCTTAGGCACTATGGGGTTGTTCCAACAAGTCAAGAGCCACCCGATTTAGATTAGCTCCTTAGTAGAAACAAAACTCCATAAAACAGCCTACCAACACGGGGCCGTGCCCGGTCAACACGCCCCCGTGTCCACTCAGCAGATTCTCTGCTGATTCTGTCAGAATACGGACAAAATGTGTCAGGATTTTCTCTGCACACGGGGCCGTGTCCAGCGGACACGGGGCCGTGTCCAGTGTGCTGTCGTTTTCTTTAAATGCAGCCTGAATTCTGCTCTTTTTGACCACTTCACCAAGCAGAGATTCCTGGGATCTTCACATATACCATCCTAGGTAAGTGCTAAAAGAAGGTTCCTAAGGACCATCTTGTCTTTTCCACTTTTGTTCATTTCTCCTTCTTCCAAAATTTTTCAAACCTTACCTCCATGGAAGCTTGGAAACCCATGATTCCAACCTTCTATGAAAGGGTTTGTAGGAATTTTTTTTGCCACGGATTCTTGTCTAAAGTTAGTTCTATAACTTTGTTTTAAATTATCTAAGCTTAAAACACAACAAATGTGTATTAAAATAATTTAAAAACCTAGAGTCGTTAGGCAAAAATCCTGCAGATAGCTGAACACGGGGCCGTGCTCACTGAGCACGGGGCCGTGTTCGAGGTACTGTTTTGCAAAAGTTTAGTTATCTTCGGATTATTTCGCAGAAAATGGCCAGCAGAAACAGCGGAACATCTTCAAGAAATAACCGAAATGGAAGGAGGTCGTCTACGGCAGAGGATTCCCTAGTAAACTACGTTTACGCTTTGAGGGAAGCCATAGACGAGATGACGGGAGTAGAGGAAGCTTTGGTGGATCGTATTAATCATCTGACGGTAGGTTTGGAGGGTTGCCTACGGGAAGTAAATCTCCTGCACCAGAGATTAAACCTTCTCGCTTCCCCGCCTTTGGTCCCGGTGATAACCCAAAGGGCGTGGAATGTAGTACCCGAGGTTATCATTCCAGCAGAATGGCACGCCATGCACCAAGTACCTCAACCGAGGGTGGTGCAAGGAATCCCGGTGAGCATTCCTCCTCAAGACACCGAAGAGAATGAGGCCACCTTCTACCTCCCTAGGGAGATAGAAGAATGGCTTTGAATGACAACCAAGGAGCCATCGGCTAAAGAGAGTTACTACATCGGGAAGCTATTCCCGAAATTTTCTTAAATAAGTAGAACTCTTATGATAACCTTATGTATCCCCTAGTTATTCAGCTAACTTAGTGTAATATCTCTCTATGATTTGCAATGTTATGATGGTTTTTATGATTGATGGTTGTTTTGAGAATAAAACACACTCCTGGTGGTAATGGATGAAAAAGGGAACGAGAAAAATGGAACCATGCACGAAGAACAGAGCAACCCGACAAAAATCTCCGTCACAGAAGGCTCAACACGGGCCGTGCTCAACCAACACGGCCCCGTGCTGAACCCCTGCAGAAAAATCACCCAGTTCAGGTAACTGGACACGGGCCGTGTTCAGCGGACACACCCCCGTGTCCAGGCTTCTGTTTCAATTCTGAAATTTTTGTTACTGGCACTTGACCACGGGGCCGTGCCCGGTGAACACGGGGCCGTGTCCAGACTGCCAGTAACATAAATCTTTGCTTTTTAACACACTTTTATACATTCTAATCAACCAAAAATATTATTTTTGGACACATTGAGGACAATGTGTAATTTAAGTGTGGGGGGGATGCTAAAACCTTGAAATTTTGCAAAATCCTAAACACAAGCCTTACACAAAACTCTATTGGAACCGCTAAACACCCCAAATTTTTTCAAAAAAAATTTTTCTTTTTTTTATTTACTTGTCTTGGTTTAAGTTAGGAATAACAAGTTCTAAAAAGGTTATATTTTTACAAGTTTACAACCGATAGCGTGGTGATAAAAAAAAAAAGGAACCAACATAAGAAAATTATGAAACGGCATAACAAGTCTAGTTTAAAATTCGATTATATATGCTTGGTCACATTAAAAACCCATTCCCACAAAAGTGAGTTTTGAGCCTTTATTGAGCATAAAAATACACATATTTAGATTAAATGCTCATTTTTCGTTTCTTGTGTGAATAGCCGCTCGGTCCTTACAAATCTAGAACTTGCCACAACAATACATTCCCGGTCCTTACCAACTTAAACCCAAGTAAGTAAATGATGGAGGCATTAGGACTAACTATTTTTTTTTTCAAAACCATTATTTTTCATTTTTTTTACCTACCCAAAAATCCCCCTAGAAAACCCCTTTGAGCCTAAACCTTTCATTTCATTACCCCAAAACAATTTTTTTTTTTACCCACCAAGAACCTTTTTCATTTTTTTTTCTTTTATTTTAGTAACAAGCTCGGTTTTTCATCAACTTGCCCTTTCATGTGACATCAAAAAAAAAAAAAAAAATCTTATATGAAGTCAAAAACAAACAAGAGCTACAAAAGCTTGTTTGGAGAAATACTTCAAAAATAATAAGTCACTAAAAACAAGGTATTTTACGAAAACCGACACTTGTTACGATTTTCGCCCTTTTTTTTACTAACCACTAACCAACCACCCACCTTTAAACCCAAGCCTTCACCCAAAAAGTCCTCTTGATATTTACAAAGGTAAAAAGTTAAAAAGGAGGAGGATTGATTGCTTGGCAAGCCTATGGAAAGACGTAAGTTCCGTGCCGCTCTCGAGTGATTCACTAAAATATACACCTTCGGCCGAGTGTTGAGTGATCTCCCGTGAGGTATGTGAACTTGTATATAAATGGAATTTTAATAAAACATGTTATGCCCGAATAAGTAATTTATCTTGTGAAAAGTTCAAAATAAATCATAACGAATAGGATTGTAAATAACTAAAAATAAAACCTATAAAAACCTTGGATTCCCGACACTCTTGGACAAGCTAAAAAAACTTCTCTTCTACCTATTCCATTTGGGAGTGTAAGCCACATTTAAAGAGTTTTGCTTGAGGACAAGCAAAAGTTCAAGTGTGGGGGTATTTGATGTGTGTAAAATGCAACATATAAAACACATCAATTAAGGCATAAAACTAACCCTTTTTAAGTACTAATGTTGGAAAAAGAGTGTTTTTGTCTTCCTTTTGTATTTTCAGGATGAAATGAGCTCAAAATCACAAAAGAAGCAAAAAGACCACTAATTCTACCATAAATACAAGAAAAGGAACAAAAGTGGACTGCCCGGACCCTCAACGGCACCTCCCAAGGCAAAAAGAAGGAAACAGAGTCTGAACACGCCCCGTGTCCAGCGAACACGGGGGCGTGCCAAGGAAGCAGCAGAAAAGACAAACCAGTAGAAGCTTCCATTGCCCACCACGGGGCCGTGTCCAGCGAGCACGGGGGCGTGGTGAAAGTACAGCAGGCGCATTAATTGTAATTCGCAATTACAGTTAATGAAGAGAGAGAGTGTCAGGCGGGCACGGGGCCGTGTCCAGCGGACACGGGGCCGTGTCCAGCCTTCTGTTCAGCCTATAAATAGAGGAGCTTGGATTCATTCTCTCTCATCCCTTGGCACACCACCTCTCTCACACCTCATCCACCACCCACCACCACCATAACACCATCATCCACCACCATCATCCATTGTCCATCGTAGAGTGTGTGAGTCGTCTCGGGATCCAAGATTGATCGTAAGAGTTCTTGACAATCAAGGCCATGTTTGCCTAAGTCTCTTACATCACTTGGTGAAGACAAGTGTTTAGTATAATACTTTTTATTTTTAATCTTTTGCACTTTTTATTTGGTTTTGTATTAATGACTTTAATAACTAGTTACTTATGTTGAAGGTGATCTTTCCTTATCGTTTGTCCGTGGTGTCTTGGCGTTATTTTACTGTCTATATAAAATAAAAGATTTTCACCATTCATATCTCCACGGTCTATATGGAGGTATGTTGGCTACCTGGTCGGGGGTTAAGGGAACAGTTTGGTAAGGGTCTTGCCCTTGTTCAGCGTTTAGAGGTCCTGCTTGGGACCTGGGTCAAATTTAGTAGGATCTCCTTCAATGCCCATAGGTATTGGATGGCGGGGATCCAAACTCTTTGACCCCCTCATAAGTTAACTACTATTAATACTATAACCCGGCTATTTAGGACTGTATCCCTGCTGACTCAGACTACTTAGCCGAGGGTAACGTCACCGCCAGAAGCGGGGCCTACCACAATTTTCATTAATAACTTAATTCATTATCTTCCAATAATCCGACCCTTTAGGATTGTATCCTTGCTGACTCAAACTACTGGGTTGAGGGTAACGTCGCCTTCAAAAGAGGGGCCTACTACAATAACTAAGATAATCTCTTAAACAAGTGCAAAAGTGCGAAAATAATCAAAGGTTATACTAATACACGTGTCGGATCCAAGTGATTCATCTTGTCTATCTGTTTTTATTTTATTTTTATTTTCAGCATTTAGTTAGTTTTTATTTTTCTTAGTTTAAAACATTTTTCTAACCTTTTTGATTTGATTAGACGTTGAGGATAAACCGGTATTAAAAGCTCTTGTGTCCTTGGACGACCTCGGTATCTTACCAACACTATACTACGTCCATGATGGGTGCACTTGCCCATATGTGTGTTTAGTGTTAGTAAATATCGTGTTTTATAAATTTAAAAGTTGGCTAAAAGTGTAAAAAGGGCTTTAATATATATCTAAAAACATATATACACTAACACGCATCAACTGTCCTAATGAAATTTCCGCTGCCAAATTAATAAACACAGATACCACTGAATTTGCGCTCGCGGCCGCCCGCTCCCGGGAAAGGGGTCGGGGGTTGCGACAGGAGGTGGTATTAGAGCGACAACCATTGATTTCAGCCACGGAAGTGTTCTACTGACACAAAAGTTTTTATCCGTTATGTTAGGAAATAATCTATGTGATTATGTGTGTATCTGTATATTATTATTTTGTGTTATTTAACAATTTGTTAGTTTACAGTATGAGTGATCAAGGTCCGTCTGACGCCTATCGTCACCTAGCTAGTTCTCCCAAAAGTGAAGGAACTTCCTCACAGCCTACTCCTTTGGGGTATTCTGCTGATACAGAAGAGGGAATCTTCATATTTAAGGCGCAATTCAAAGAACCATTCCCTTTTTAAAAGAGAGGATGGTTCAGTCGGGGAGCGCATGAGCGCAGGAAGCGAATGAGAAAATTGCAACAACAAAGGGCACTAGCAGCATCCAATAGGGATATGAACGCCCAGACCCAAGATATAGTCAATAGGCGACTAGCAAACTTTCACATACTAGCCACCACTGCAGCAGATCCAAACCTAGACCAAATAATCAAACCACAACCACTGCCACTATTCTCAACCCAACCAATGGAGATAGAACCGAACCAAGGAGACCAGATTCCCATACCAGCATTTGACCCAAACGAGATACCTAGAATCCCAGCACTTAACCCTCTAATGTATGATCCATGGGAGGATGACCATAGGGATTATCAGGAACTCTATCCACAGGGAGAACCAATACCAAACCCCATAGCACAATATACCAACCTTAACCCTCTAGATCCGTATTGGAATGCCTATCAGTATGTCCAGGAGATACTAGAAAACCCATACCCATACGGAGAACCTATGCCTCAGTACCCTGACCCAGTACCCGCTGTCACACCCCGATTTCCACGTGTATCACCGGTGGGCCCGGTGGAGGATTACCGTGACGTAGTTGGCAACAATATAGTCAAACCACAATATATAAATGCACAGCGGAAGCATAAAGATAATTATATTTCAACATTAAGTGTAATATCAATGTATCACCATTGTTGAAATAATAATCCACAAGGGATCAAATAAAAATAACAACAATATTGTTCAACAGACTTCAGGCATCTTAAGCTTGCGAGACTTCTAGTGATGCTAAGGAGAAATCCCAGCCAATTACGCATAGTACCTGCATTTAGTCTTTTTGGGGAAAATACGTCAGTTTACACTGGTAAATACATTCAACTGACACTTTTGTAAAAATGTTTAATAAAATTGGTTTAAATGCTCAAAGCACAAACTCTTTATAACTTGGGATAATTTATAATCAAATCTTGTAAAGAATTACATGTTACTATGCGTTCGGTCGCCCGAGTCGTATCGGGTTAAAGTTTAATAGACACACCAGATAGTATAAAACCGTGGCGGGTAACCAACGGCTACACTTTTATAGTTATAGACATAATGCCGGGTGTACGCCTACACCGGGATGTCAAGGTCGTGGCCATTCGTAAATGCTGCCAAGGATATCCGGGACATGGTCATTAAGCCCCCAAAGGCGTTAAGCCAACAAAACAAGTTTTTAAATGGGTCACATTGATAATACCCAACTACTAATGAGTTGGGGTCAATTGCCCGACCAAGCGGTATTTTAAATACCGTAACCCAAGCGCGTATAACGGAAAATAAGTCAAAAGTATTTACCTTTGCAAGTATAATTCCTTAAATTGAAATAAATTGCAGACAGCTTTTACTGGTCCCCTAATCTGGAACGAAGGTGTAATTTAACCTATTAGAATCCTAACAGGTCTTTAATTTAGCCGTAGCTTAGACCGGTCAGTTTCAAAGTATAGTTACAGTTTAATCGCGTGAAAGACGAAAACCGTGAATGGAGTGTGATTTTTGACCCTACAAGTTTGAAGACTTGTTTTATATGGGTATAATAATCATACTCTGGATTTTGGGGTCAAAACAATATGGTTTGACCCGTTTCGGCTAATTCATGTAAACTAGTTACATAAGCCGAACCGTGCGCGCAAAAGGCGCAACGGGTAACCGTAGGAGTCCTACACTTGTTTCCTAAGTCAATATGCTTTAAAGAGGTTGTGGTATCAGTAGGATACCTTCCGTATTGCCCGTAACGAGTTTAAGTCCATTATACGCCTCGTAGGGGTTTTTCGGTCATTCTAAAGGCTTTTAAAGAGCTTTCTGAGTTCTACAGGAAATCTGAGTTTCCCGAACAGTTTATAAAGTTTAAAATACTTTATTTATTATTTAAAATCAGTAGCAACTGGAATCGGGTCAAAAGACCTTGTAGAACTCAAGTTATGGTCAAAAAGGGCATATTCGGTATTTACCGAACCGATGCCATAACCGTAGGTTATGAGCAGGTCAAAAATAATTAAAAATCTTTAAAAATCCCGAAATATTATTTTACATCAGTGTGTAAAAGGTTTGGTGTCGAAATCTTGGTTTAGATAGGCGTTATGCTAATTGCGCCGTTAATTACCAAAGTTTTCTTTAATTGCGCTATTTAGCATAACTTCTATTCTAGACCTCGGATTGACGTGAAACTTTAGGGACATGCTTAGAATTCAGTAACCAAGTTTATGGTCCTTTCACATGTCCGAAATTCTCGTTTTAATTTGAAAAGGGTGTTACGGTCAACTTTTAAGCACCTAACGGAAAGGTGTAAAAGACTTGGACAAACGACGAACCGGTCACAGAGGGTTATACCATCATGTAACCTGGTCCTAAGAGAGTCCTAAGGCATATCTACATTACCCTAAAACGGGTCAGAACTGAAGTCAAAGCAAAAGTCAAAGTTTTGCGACTTTCGGCTCCGAACCGGGTCAATATAGTAAATGGCCGGATCAAACAAGCTTAGACTTGTTAATATACTTATTATCATGTTTTATGAGTGTTTAAACAGGTTGCATACTCTCCACATTACAGATTATGCGTAAATCGCAAAATAGTACTTCTGTTGACTTTTTCTAAGCATGTTTGACTCGTCATTTGAACTAGTTAGAGTGGTGATCAGGGGGAACCCTTTTAAGGGTTTATTACCCACATAAATACCAACTTATAACTACTTTCAATTCGAGATATGACTGAGCCATTGAGGACTAATCTCGAAGTCAAACCGTAATTACGACGGTTTGATTTTTATCTACATAACTAAGCAAAAACTAAACCACAAAGGATTGAACGACTTACAGAAGTCCAATGCAGATAGGAGAAGACTTGAGAGTGTTCTTGAGCTCCAGATGTGATCAAGAAGGTGCGAGGAACATTGTTGCAACATTATGGCCTTTTATAGGCAATGAGGATCACTAAGATCATCACACAAGGGTCTACAAGGCTCCCTTGATGATCAACAACTGTCCCTCAGTGCTAAAATATGATTAGGGGTCGCCCATATCTCTGGAAGATCTTGGCATTAATGTTTTACCGCTTAAAACAGCCAACAGCCAACTTTCTGTCGCTGGGCGTCGCTTACGGGCCGTATGGCATGGGCCTTGTGGTCCGTAAGCCTGTGGCGGAAACACTTTTACCCCTTCACCCCCTTACGGTCCGTAAGGCATGACCCTTACGGTCCGTAAGCGATCATCAGTGGCAAAAAAAAATTAACCTTTCATGATTTGAATGGTCAACTTGAAATTAATAATTTTGATGGATTGCCTTTAACCCATACTTGCCCAGATGTCTACCCCATTATGCAATATGGGTTTGTAAGAAGGATGGGCTCATGGCTAGTTATTTATCTTGCATTATTTTCTTAAGACCCAAATTAATTAACTTGGATACTTTTGATTATTATTAATGGCCCGATTAAGATTAGGTGCTTATAAATTTGCTTGGGGTCTCGGGATTTATAGTGTCGAAGTCGCTCAGAGGTATAAAATTAACATGTCGACATATTCAAAAATCCTACAGCATATCTTAATTAAATCCAGGTTTATATTATTTTTGTCGTAAGCGACATGTGTCATTTATTTATTGGACACAAAAATTCGAGGTGTTACATCCTCACCCCCTTAAAATAAATCTCGACCCGAGATTTACTGAAACAAATAAGGGTATTTTTCTTTCATCGTGGATTCAACCTCCCACGTGAATTCGGGACCTCTACGGGCATCCCACTTGACCTTTACGATAGGTACATGCTTCCTTCGAAGCTTCTTTATCTGTCGATCTTCAATCGACAAAGGTTTTTCCACAAATTTTAAGCTCTCATCTATATGCACATCTATATGTGGTATCACCAATGATTCATCGGCGAAGCACTTCTTTAGATTGCAGATGTGGAACACATTGTGACTTCCATTGAGCTCTTCTGGTAAGTTTAACTTATAGGCAACCGACCCGACACGTTCGATAACCTCGAAAGGTCCTATGTATCTCGGGCTTAGCTTGCCTTTCTTACCGAAACGCATCACCCCCTTCCAGGGTGATACTTTCAGTAACACTTTATCACCTACTTCGAAGTGAAAATCTTTACGCTTTGGATCTGCGTAACTTTTCTGCCTATCTCGGGCAGCCTTGAGACGGTCTCGAATCTGGACAATCTTGTCCGTTGTTTCGAAGACTATCTCTGGTCCTGATAACTGGACATCTCCAACTTCCGCCCAACAAACAGGCGATCTACACTTTCTACCGTATAATGCCTCAAAAGGCGCAGCCTTTATGCTGGTATGGTAGCTATTGTTGTAGGAGAATTCGATTAGTGGTAGGTTCTTATCCCAACTACCACCCAAATCGATAGCACATGCACGCAGCGTGTCTTCCAACGTCTGAATAGTACGTTCACTCTGACCGTCTGTCTGAGGATGGTAAGCCGTACTAAAATTCAAACGTATGCCCAAAGACTGCTGGAAACTCTTCCAGAAATGCGATGTGTATCTAGTATCCCTGTCACGACCCTCGACCCCATCCTAGCCGGAATCGGAAGCCGCGAGCAGTCCAGTGGTACCGGTGATTATTTTGAAAAATATTGCAGCGCAAATTTCATCAGGACCGTGAGTTAGGAAAATATCAGAGTTTAGAAACACCGGATTTTATTTAAATAGATGGAATAAATTCCATGTTTTACAAAGGTAGCTTTTAATAAAAACAATATTTCTTAATTTGATTTAATTAATAAAATAAGCCACTTCTTGAAGTCTTTCAGTGTCGGATCCACTCCTTACTCCAATCTACTGTAATTACCTGAAACGCGTTTTAAAAAGGTTTTGTCAGCGGGAAATACTGAGTGAATCATTCATTTTACTGAAAACGACACATTTGTTATAATTCACAGTGTTAAGATCTTTTACACATGTTTCTTATATCAACCAACTACCCACAGTATTTGTCACTCGACCGGATCTGTGACAGTGGTCATATCACCATTGGCTGCCCCAATGAATGACGTAAATCAATTAAATTTAGGTTCGCCCACCTAAAATGATTTAAACCGTAGTAATGTGCACAATACCCCACATACTGGCTGTAATTTGGTGATTACATCAACTTAATCACTGTAATTATAATTCTGAAAATAATTTGGAGTATTGTAAAACAGTTGATAAAAAGAAGAATGACTCACAATTCAGCATGCAGGATTGAGTTAACAAACTTCTTGATTCTATTTCTTCCGATAATTAAGCATGCACTTTATTATTCTGGATCTTCTGATGATTTAACAGTTTGTTTGATTGTAAGGGTGTAGTTGGGAGTATTTTTGGTAGTTAAATACATAGTTTAACAGAATGGAATACGTATTGGTGTAAAACCCAAATCAAACCTTAACGGTAGTCATGAGATTCGAACCTTAACGAATTTCACAAAAAACGGGTTAATGATCAATACAGCTTTTACGATAACTCACGAGATCAAATTCTCACAACGAACGACAAAGCGCGATACTTAAACATTCATCGAATTAACAACGAACGACAAAGTATAACCCTAATATGGGCGGCACTTAAACATCCATTGGATATATTGATCGGTCGGAAAATGAATCGTAATAGGGATTGAGTGATTATTGGTTAGAACACCAACGTATAGAGAGAAGAAGAAAGAAATGAGCAAAGAAGAATGAATCCTAAGCTTCCTATTTATAGGTAGATTTATTCCTTAGCTAGGAAGTTTCCTTAACCATTAAGTTTCCTTAACTATTAAGTTTCCTTAACTATTAAGTTTCCTTAACTATTAAGTTTCCTTAACTATTAAGTTTCCTTAACAAATTAAGTTTCCTTAATTATTAAGTTTCCTTAACTATTAAGTTTCCTTAACTATTAAGTTTCTTTATTTAATTAAATAACTTACTTAGCTTAATTAATCTTGCTTAGCTTAATTAATATTGATTAACTGATTAATTAATTATATTAAACTTAATTAACAAATTAATTAATATACTCAGTTAACTTAACTGCTAAGTTTGATATACTAGTTTAACAGCTTACTGATTATGAGTTCTAATTTCTAGACACAAGAACTCGTATTAGTGTATTAACTCAATTCAACTTTAACGATAATCACGAGATAAAACCCTCACAACGATTTACAAGTGCAATACTTAATAATTCAACGGATTCACAACGGATGACAGAGTATAGCCCGAGTTTGGACAGCACTCAAACATTCAAGTCGAAATCACAATGAATAACAAAGTATAACTCAATTTGAGCAACACTTAGACAATCGTTGGATAGTTATAATCGATCGGATAAAGTATCGTACCAGTGATTAGAGTTATTACCCTAATAACGGGCAGAGTTTAGGGATTTAGAGGGTAAAATCCCGAGCTATTATTTACAAAAATAAAAGCTGACGGAAAGAAAAGAATTGAACAGCGATTGAGTTAATACCCGGCATCGTAGCAGCACCCCGCTATACTAATTAGTGATTCGTGTGTGTTTTAGAACTGATTTTGTGATAACTTGACGTACAGGCCGAGATTTTACGTCGTTTCAATTTCAGAATTCAAGTCCCGATGCCTGCTATTTATATACCAAAATTGACATGCTTACGGACCGTAAGCCTTATCCCTTACGGTCCGTAAGGGGTACGAACCGACTATAGGGTAGCCACGTGTGGGACTAGCTTTGCTGAGTCACTGAATTCGAAAGTTTATATTTTGACAACGTTTTAAGAGGATAATCGTCAACTAGGTTTTACCCCTCTTGAGTTTTAGGGGCCCTGATCCTGATTCTGATTGTTCTGGAAATTTTAGGGATTGTGCAGGATTACTTGGGTGTCTTAATTAGGATTTCCTTTTTATACAATTAACATAATAAGTATTAATTTTAGTGAGAGTCGTTACATCCTCCCCACCTTAATAAAAATCTCGTCCTCGAGATTTGGACTATGATATTTTCTTGGGGTTATGTTTCTTCTTTTAATTAAGAGAAATAATGTATCGTGGAATGGAATCAAAAGATATTTCGAGGGGTATGAATTTTTTTGAAAATAAAGATGATTTATAGAAACAATTGGATTCAATATCTGAAATGAACTTACTTTGATCAATTGAGGGAGATTCTTAATTGATAAATCTCTATTTGTGAGTAGAAGTATGAAAAATGATTTGTTAATGATTATCCGAAAATTAATATTGTTTACTTAAATGGTACTGGACAATAGAATTTAGTGTATCGTAATCTGAGTACATAATTGTACCAAGAATATGTCAAATCAAACGAATGACTCATGAATAGGGTTTAACACAGGCTACAACTCTATTCGGACGCTACAAAGCGTTTGTAATGATTGAAAGAATTTCAATAATTATGATGACCGAATAAATTCACCGTTTTCAAAATTCAGAGTTTCAAGGAAGCGAATCTAGATATTTCAGAAGATGAAATGTTTAAACAATGAGATGAAATGGTATAGTTTTTCAAGGTGATTATGTTTAAGCCAAAAGATATATGATCTATAGATTTTTAGAATGAATGTGAAGAACTTTTTGGAATTAGTAAAATTCTTTGTCAGAAGAAAACTTACCTTGATTGGTACCTAAGGAAGACTTAAGATTGACTGGTTCAAAATGAAATGAAAACATGAAAATGTTTTGTCAAATATTGAATTATGATATGAGCAAATCAATGTCCTGAGATGGGTGATTTGTAAGAATACATGAAAAGACAATAAAGTTAGAGTATTTTTGTCTTAATACACAATTGTATTCAGATGATTTTAATCAAAATGTTTGATTTAAAGATAGGTGATATTTTGATTTACTAAATACCTTTTCCTTTTATGTTATCATAAAGTAGAATAATAAATAAATATAGATAGGTTTAAAATATTAAAACCCGTAATAATTTTGATAAAATAATGATATATGTTTTATAAATAGGTTTACCCAATATCGCAGATCTCACGATTATCATTTTTTTAAAAAAAATCAAGTATGTTTAACTATAAGATTAGGGTATTTTAAATCATAAAAGTAGAATAATAAATGTTTATTTTAATATCGAGCATACTTAAATATTGGCTTGCGTAAATGACATTTGATATTTTAATATGTATATATTATAAAAGAATATTTCTATAAGTATTTAATAGTTGTGAAATATTAACCAAGATAAAAATTTATTTATAACATGTCTTGTTTATGAATATTTAGACGATTATTTAGATAATTTTATTCGTCCCTTTATTTGTTTTATGAAAATATGTTTTCTCTTTACAGTACGAAGTATATATATATATATATTTCTATATATATAGAAAATATTTTTACATATAATTGAAATTTATTAAATAAGTATGATGACTTAATTTATATATATTAAATAGTTATTATCATGGTTGGATATTGGTTAGTGCCGCCTTGTTTAAGCATAGGTGGCCAGTCCATGCCTAACTAAGGCTATGCTACCCAATACCTGTCCTTGACAGTAATCTTAAAAATAATATTAACACCATTATTATTAATATTTTATTACAAATATTAATTAAAAATAATAATAATAATAACTAGTCATAAATGTAAACGAGATTAGCGCAATTTTCAAATTTGTGAAAAAGTCACTACAAGGTGATTGTGATGTAAAGAAAATGATTTAATGAAGTTGAAGACCAACAAGCATGTTATAGTTCAAGAGAATTGAAGTGCTGGTTGGGATTATTTTGAATATGATGGCTTCAATTCATCATATGGGACCTATGTTTTGTGAGCAAGTTAACTGATTTTGAATATCACGAGTTTTAATAAGGAAGTTCGGACATGATCACAACAGAAACCATGTATACCCTTCAAAAAGAAAATCGAGTTTTTCAAGAAATTCATTGATTCGATATTAAAGAATCAACGCTTTGTAAAAACGCGGTTTACAATGCAAAGATCAAGTATAGTGACATGATATTTGAACTTTTGATAAAAATAACAAATTGGAATGAAGCCCTCCAGTGGTCTTCATAAATCAAACGAACCACAAGAGCAACAAACAGTGCATGTGTAAAGTGTGGATTTACCAAGAAATGAAATAGATCAATATTTGCTACTATGAAAGAAATCCTCATGGTAGGATGACTATTAGAGGAAGTAGAAACACGAAAGTCAACCCTTTATAGGCAGAAGTCAGAATTGCAACGAAAGAAATATAAGAAATTCTTATCTGGAATTTCGTGTGATAACTATTTGTTAAATGACATTATCAGAGAATGAATGAAGTGAAATGAAATAGGGAATTTGCAAAGGTAGATGACTTCTTTTGTAGTGCCAATAATTATGACTATAATTAGACTGTGCCTCGATGGTTGTGAAATATTATTCCAAAGTACCTCCGTGATATTTTGATCGTTTGTAAGATCATGTGGCAAAGTGCCGATTTTTTGATTAGGAGTTCTTTTACTGATGGAATTAGTGTTGGTATCATCGTGCCTAATTTATATTTTTCAAAGATCTTGCCTTGGAAATCGTGTGTGATAAACTTCAACATCTGTGGACGTATAATTTAAGTTTCATGTATTTTCTTGTGTATTAGCACAACTTTACCTGCTTCTTACTAGCGTTAATAGTTTATGGTAACGCATTGGTAATTCTTATATATTTTTGATGGTGTCCCAACTTAATGGGTTTCCAGTATTATTTTGTTGCACGAGTTACGAGGTAGATGATCAAACGAAAGAATGTTTGACATCGAAGTTAAAGATATATGCGAGAGATTCCTGATAAAGAAATCTATATACATATGCTTGTGCTTTATTCTTAATTGACTTTTGGAATTCCTTATAGATATACATATCTATATTATATATTTCACATGTTGTAATATACATACCTTTCATAGGGTTAAATGTATATAATAGATTCATATTTCCAAAAACCAGTCAGATATTTGGTCATGATACTATTTAGGGAAATCTTGTTACTGGTTTGACATACCATCTATCCCGTCTTATCCGGTTCGCGCCGGAGCGGTAATTTCAGTATATCCGGACAAGCTGGAGAGTCTGCTACTCTATACCCAGTTTTGCCGGAGAAAATTTCCTATTTCCCATAAACAATATCTTTTCAAAAAGTGCCTCTTTTTATTAGGGCTTTTATCCAGAATCAAGGAAATTTGTATTTCCCTAACATATCTTATTCTCGACCAAATAATATCAATAAGCAAGAAGCAATTACGTGCTATTGCCTGCTAATCGTCATTTTTATGGAATACCAATTATACTTATTATTACTTATATAATTAATTTTATCTTGAAGCTTATATTAAGACAAAATTCTTAAGTTCGAGTCTAAATATCATTCAGAGTGCTATCAGATAATATTAAGTTTCTAACTTTCCGTTTAAGCTTAGGTATTATTATAACACCTAATTGTGTACACAAGTGGCTTAGCTTATACTAAGGCATCTTTTCTTATGTTCAAGTCTAAATGCTATCAGATGTGCTACCAGTTAAGTTAATAGCAATCTCCTAACTCTTTTATTTAAGCTTAAGTATTGTTATCACAACACTTATAGGCTTAAAGCAGTGGCTTAGCTCTGATACCACCTTTACTGTCACGACCCTCGACCCCATCCTAGCCGGAATCGGAAGCCGCGAGCAGTCCAGTGGTACCGGTGATTATTTTGAAAAATATTGCAGCGGAAATTTCATCAGGACCGTGAGTTAGGAAAATATCAGAGTTTAGAAACACCGGATTTTATTTAAATAGATGGAATAAATTCCATGTTTTACAAAGGTAGCTTTTAATAAAAACAATATTTCTTAATTTGATTTAATTAATAAAATAAGCCACTTCTTGAAGTCTTTCAGTGTCGGATCCACTCCTTACTCCAATCTACTGTAATTACCTGAAACGCGTTTTAAAAAGGTTTTGTCAGCGGGAAATACTGAGTGAATCATTCATTTTACTAAAAACGACACATTTGTTATAATTCACAGTGTTAAGATCTTTTACACATGTTTCTTATATCAACCAACTACCCACAGTATTTGTCACTCGACCGGATCTGTGACAGTGGTCATATCACCATTGGCTGCCCCAATGAATGACGTAAATCAATTAAATTTAGGTTCGCCCACCTAAAATGATTTAAACTGTAGTAATGTGCACAATACCCCACATACTGGCTGTAATTTGGTGATTACATCAACTTAATCACTGTAATTATAATTCTGAAAATAATTTGGAGTATTGTAAAACAGTTGATAAAAAAAAAAGAATGACTCACAATTCAGCATGCAGGATTGAGTTAACAAACTTCTTGATTCTATTTCTTCCGATAATTAAGCATGCACTTTATTATTCTGGATCTTCTGATGATTTAATAGTTTGTTTGATTGTAAGGGTGTAGTTGGGAGTATTTTTGGTAGTTAAATACATAGTTTAACAGAATGGAATACGTATTGGTGTAAAACCCAAATCAAACCTTAACGGTAGTCATGAGATTCGAACCTTAACGAATTTCACAAAAACCGGGTTAATGATCAATACAGCTTTTACGATAACTCACGAGATCAAATTCTCACAACGAACGACAAAGCGCGATACTTAAACATTCATCGAATTAACGACGAACGACAAAGTATAACCCTAATATGGGCGGCACTTAAACATCCATTGGATATATTGATCGGTCGGAAAATGAATCGTAATAGCGATTGAGTGATTATTGGTTAGAACACCAACGTATAGAGAGAAGAAGAAAGAAATGAGCAAAGAAGAATGAATCCTAAGCTTTCTATTTATAGGTAGATTTATTCCTTAGCTAGGAAGTTTCCTTAACCATTAAGTTTCCTTATCTATTAAGTTTCCTTAACTATTAAGTTTCCTTAACTATTAAGTTTCCTTAACAAATTAAGTTTCCTTAATTATTAAGTTTCCTTAACTATTAAGTTTCCTTAACTATTAAGTTTCCTTATTTAATTAAATAACTTACTTAGCTTAATTAATCTTGCTTAGCTTAATTAATATTGATTAACTGATTAATTAATTATATTAAACTTAATTAACAAATTAATTAATCTACTCAGTTAACTTAACTGCTAAGTTTGATATACTAGTTTAACAGCTTACTGATTATGAGTTCTAATTTCTAGACACAAGAACTCGTATTAGTGTATTAACTCAATTCAACTTTAACGATAATCACGAGATAAAACCCTCACAACGATTTACAAGTGCAATACTTAATAATTCAACGGATTCACAACGAATGACAGAGTATAGCCCGAGTTTGGACAACACTCAAACATTCAAGTCGAAATCACAATGAATAACAAAGTATAACTCAATTTGAGCAACACTTAGACAATCGTTGGATAGTTATAATCGATCGGATAAAGTATCGTACCAGTGATTAGAGTTATTACCCTAATAACGGGCAGAGTTTAGGGATTTAGAGGGTAAAATCCCGAGCTATTATTTACAAAAATAAAAGCTGACGGAAAGAAAAGAATTGAACAACGATTGAGTTAATACCCGGCATCGTAGCAGCACCCCGCTATACTAATTAGTGATTCGTGTGTGTTTTAGAACTGATTTTGTGATAACTTGACGTACAGGCCGAGATTTTACGTCGTTTCAATTGCAGAATTCAAGTCCCGATGCCTGCTATTTATATACCAAAATTGACATGCTTACGGACTGTAAGCCTTATCCCTTACGGTCCGTAAGGGGTACGAACCGACTATAGGGTAGCCACGTGTGGGACTAGCTTTGCTGAGTAACTGAATTCGAAAGTTTATATTTTGACAACGTTTTAAGAGGATAATCGTCAACTAGGTTTTACCCCTCTTGAGTTTTAGGGGCCCTGATCCTGATTCTGATTGTTCTGGAAATTTTAGGGATTGTGCAGGATTACTTGGGTGTCTTAATTAGGATTTCCTTTTTATACAATTAACATAATAAGTATTAATTTTAGTGAGAGTCGTTACAATCCCTGTCAGAGATAATAGACACAGGTATGCCATGCAAGGCTACAATCTTATCAACGTATAACTGGGCTAACATGTCGGAGCTATAAGTCTCCTTGATGGGTAAGAAATGCGCTGACTTAGTCAGTCTATCGACTATAACCCATATTGTGTCATTTCCTTTCTTCGTCTTGGGTAACTTGGTAATAAAATCCATAGTTACACATTCCCACTTCCACTCGGGAAGTTCAGGCTGTTATAGCAAGCCTGATGGCTTTTGATGCTCAGCTTTGACTTGCGCACAAGTCAAGCATTTCGCTACATGAGTGTCTACAGACTTTTTCAAGCCTATCCACCAATAATTTGCCTTTAGATCCTGGTACATTTTATCAGCTCCAGGATGAACGGAATATTTGGAACTATGGGCTTCCTGGAGGATAACATCTCGTAGTCCTCCGTAAATTGGAACCCATATTCGTCCATTCAATCTGAGAATTCCATCCTTACCAAGAGTTAACTGCTCCTCAGTTACTCCTAGCTTCTCATTAGGATAGTTAGCTTCCAACACAACTTCTCTCTGTGCAACTAACAACCTTTCAATCAAATTGTTCTTCACTTCAATACTTTTGGCATTGATTCGGATGGGTTTCAACCTTTCCTTTCGACTTAAGGCATCGGCGACTACATTCGCCTTGCCGGGATGATATCTGATTTCACAATCATAATCATTTAAAGTCTCCATCCAACGGCGCTGCCTCATGTTTAATTCCTTCCGATTAAACAGGTGTTGAAGGCTCTTATGATCCGAATAGATCACAAACTTGATACCATACAGATAATGCCTCCACAGTTTTAGTGCGAACACAACGGCACCCAACTCCAAGTCATGGGTGGTGTAATTCTTTTCATGCACCTTTAACTGTCTCGAAGCATAGGCAATAACTTTGCCTTTCTGCATAAGCACACATCCGACGCCCGTGTGCGATGCGTCGCAGTAAACTACGAACTCTTCGGTACCTTCAGGTAGCGTCAGCACAGGAGCGTTGCTCAACTTTTGCTTCAAAATATCAAAGGACTCTTGCTGCTTAGGGCCCCAAACGAACTTTTCCTTCTTCTTGTCAAGGATGTTAAGGGCGCAGCAATCCTTGAAAAATTTTCAATGAAACGCCTGTAATATCCTGCTAACCCCAGGAAACTACGAATTTCTGTAGGCGTCTTTGGCTCTTGCCAATTCATTACAGCTTCAACTTTAGCAGGATCCACTTGGATACCACGCTCGCTCACCACGTGTCCAAGAAATTGGACTTCACGAAGCCAGAATTCGCATTTAGAGAATTTGGCATAGAGTTTCTCCTGATGCAGAAGTTTGAGAATACAACCTCGTGGTCAGCTTGGTTCTTAGAGTAGATAAGAATATCGTCGATGAAAACGATGACGAATTTGTCTAAGTACGGCTTGCAGACGCGATTCATGAGATCCATGAACGCAGCCGGTGCATTAGTGAGCCCAAAAGGCATCACTAGGAACTCGTAGTGACCGTAACGAGTCCTAAATGCGGTTTTATGTACGTCTTCATCTCTGAATTTCAGCTGATGGTAGCTCTGATACCAACCTGTCACACCCCGATTTCCACGTGTATCACCGGTGGGCCCGGTAGGGGATTACCGTGACGTAGTTGGCAACAATATAGTCAAACCACAATATATAAATGCACAGCGGAAGCATAAAGATAATTATATTTAAACATTAAGTGTAATATCAATGTATCACCATTGTTGAAATAATAATCCACAGGGGATCAAATAAAAATAACAAAAGTATTGTTCAACAGACTTCAGGCATCTTAAGCTTGCGAGACTTCTAGTGATGCTAAGGAGAAATCCCAGCCAATTACGCATAGTACCTGCATTTAGTCTTTTTGGGGAAAATACGTCAGTTTACACTGGTAAATACATTCAACTGACACTTTTGTAAAAATGTTTAATAAAATTGGTTTAAATGCTCAAAGCACAAACTCTTTATAACTTGGGATAATTTATAATCAAATCTTGTAAAGAATTACATGTTACTATGCGTTCGGTCGCCCGAGTCATATCGGGTTAAAGTTTAATAGACACACCACATAGTATAAAACCGTGGCGTGTAACCAACGGCTACACTTTTATAGTTATAGACATAATGCCGGGTGTACGCCTACACCGGGATGTCAAGGTCGTGGCCATTCGTAAATGCTGCCAAGGATATCCGGGACATGGTCATTAAGCCCCCAAAGGCGTTAAGCCAACAAAACAAGTTTTTAAACGGGTCACATTGATAATACCCAACTACTAATGAGTTGGGGTCAATTGCCCGACCAAGCGGTATTTTAAATACCGTAACCCAAGCCCGTATAACGGAAAATAAGTCAAAAGTATTTACCTTTGCAAGTATAATTCCTTAAATTGAAATAAATTGCAGATAGCTTTTACTGGTCCCCTAAGCTGGAACGAAGGTTTAATTTAACCTATTAGAATCCTAACGGGTATTTAATTTAGCCGTAGCTTAGACCGGTCAGTTTCAAAGTATAGTTACGGTTTAATCGCGTGAAAGGCCAAAACCGTGAATGGAGTGTGATTTTTGACCCTACAAGTTTGAAGACTTGTTTTATATGGGTATAATAATCATACTCTGGATTTTGGGGTCAAAACAATATGGTTTAACCCGTTTCGGCTAATTCATGTAAACTAGTTAGATAAGCCGAACCGTGCGCGCAAAAGGCGCAACGGGTAACCGTAGGAGTCCTACCCTTGTTTCCTAAGTCAATATGCTTTAAAGAGGTTGTGGTATCAGTAGGATACCTTCCGTATTGCCCGTAACGAGTTTAAGTCCATTATACGCCCCGTAGGGTTTTTTCGGTCATTCTAAAGGCTTTTAAAGAGCTTTCTGAGTTCTACAGGAAATCTGAGTTTCCCAAACAGTTTATAAAGTTTAAAATACTTTATTTATTATTTAAAATCAGTAGCAACTGGAATCGGGTCAAAAGACCTTGTAGAACTCAAGTTATGGTCAAAAAGGGCATATTCGGTATTTACCGAACCGATGCCATAACCGTAGGTTATGAGCAGGTCAAAAATAATTAAAAATCTTTAAAATCCCGAAATATTATTTTACATCAGTGTGTAAAAGGTTTGGTGTCTAAATCTTGGTTTAGATAGGCGTTATGCTAATTGCGCCGTTAATTACCAAAGTTTTCTTTAATTGCGCTATTTAGCATAACTTCTATTCTAGACCTCGGATTGACGTGAAACTTTAGGGACATGCTTAGAATTCAGTAACCAAGTTTATGGTCCTTTCACATGTCTGAAATTCGCGTTTTAATTTGAAAAGGGCGTTACGGTCAACTTTTAAGCACTTAACGGAAAGGTGTAAAAGACTTGGACAAACGACGAACCGGTCACAGAGGGTTATACCATCATGTAACCTGGTCCTAAGAGAGTCCTAAGGCATATCTACATTACCCTAAAACGGGTCAAAACTGAAGTCAAAGCAAAAGTCAAAGTTTTGCGACTTTCGGCTCCGAACCGGGTCAATATAGTAAATGGCCGGATCAAACAAGCTTAGACTTGTTAATATACTTATTATCATGTTTTATGAGTGTTTAAACAGGTTGCATACTCTCCACATTACAGATTATGCGTAAATCGCAAAATAGTACTTCTGTTGACTTTTTCTAAGCATGTTTGACTCGTCATTTGAACTAGTTAGAGTGGTGATCAGGGGGAACCCTTTTAAGGGTTTATTACCCACATAAATACCAACTTATAACTACTTTCAATTCGAGATATGACTGAGCCATTGAGGACTAATCTCGAAGTCAAACCGTAATTACGACGGTTTGATTTTTAGCTACATAACCAAGCAAAAACTAAACCACAAAGGATTGAACGACTTACAGAAGTCCAATGCAGATAGGAGAAGACTTGAGAGTGTTCTTGAGCTCAAGATGTGATCAAGAAGGTGCGAGGAACATTGTTGCAACATTATGGCCTTTTATAGGCAATGAGGATCACTAAGATCATCACACAAGGGTCTACAAGGCTCCCTTGATGATGAACAACTGTCCCTCCGTGCTAAAATTTGATTAGGGGTCGCCCATATCTCTGGAAGATCTTGGCATTAATGTTTTACCGCTTAAAACAGCCAACAACCAACTTTCTGTCACTGGGCGTCGCTTACGGACCATATGGCATGGGCCTTGCGGTCCGTAAGCCTGTGGCGGAAACACTTTTACCCCTTCACCCCCTTACGGTCCGTAAGGCATGACCCTTACGGTCCGTAAGCGATCATCAGTGGCAAAAAAAATTAACCTTTCATGATTTGAATGGTCAACTTGAAAGTAATAATTTTGATGGATTGCCTTTAACCCATACTTGCCCAGATATCTACCCCATTATGCAATATGGGTTTGTAAGAAGGATGGGCTCATGGCTAGTTATTTATCTTGCATTATTTTCTTAAGACCTAAATTAATTAACTTGGATACTTTTGATTATTATTAATGGCCCGATTAAGATTAGGTGCTTATAAATTTGCTTGGGGTCTCGGGATTTATAGTGTCGAAGTCGCTCAGAGGTATAAAATTAACATGTCGACATATTCGAAAATCCTACCGCATATCTTAATTAAATCCGGGTTTATATTATTTTTGTCGTAAGCGACACGTGTTATTTATTTATTGGACACAAAAATTCGAGGTGTTACACCCGCACCACGGCCAACCACGAGTGAAGCAAATGTGCAGGAACTCCGCACATTTGGTGAGGAATTAGTTGAAGGAGGAGAGAGAATAAGATAAATAGGGGAAAAGCTCGTGTGGAAATACGACGAGCGGGAAATGCAATATTGGATGAATCGCCCCTAGTAATAATATATATATATATATATATATATATATATATATATATATATATATATATATATATACATATATGTGTGTGTGTGTGTGTGTGTGTGTGTGTGTGTGTGTGTGTGTGTGTGTGTGTGTGTAGTTTGAAAAAAAAATCAAATCAAATCAACTAAAATAGATAACCTAATACCTAGTGATGCATAACTAGTAGTGTGTTTCAATTCCAGTTGTAGATTGTAATACATATGAAAAAATAGTAAATGTCGCAATGCTTGACGATTTTGATCAATATGTTTGCGTGATTGTATGCATTAAATCTTATCCTGTGATATTAATACCTGGTAAATGTTGTAATCCAGATGGACAACGAAGTGAATCAGGAAAACCAGAATAACGATAATAATGGGAACCAAATAGATAACAGTGCCATCCAACATATAGTGGCACAAGGGATTATAGACGCTATGCCATATATTATCAAGACTGTTAAAGAAGCGGAAAATAATAAAACTAATAGTGGAAGTAAACGACCACCTACTGAACCCAGTCACAGCGTGAATAATGGACCATTACTTCAATTGCCTATTCCAAAAAGAAGAAGAGCCATGTCATATGGTTGTTCTTACAAAGAATTCTGGTCTTGCAAACCAATAGAATTCTCTGGCAATGAAGGAGCCATTGCAGCTCTACGTTGGATAGAAAAGATGAGGCAGTCTTAAAAATAAGTAAATGTGAAGAGGAAGATAAAATTATGTTTGCCTCTAATCTTTTTAAGAATGCAGCTCTAGAATGGTGGAATACTATTCTGCAGTCTAGGAGAAGTGACAGAGTCTATAATATGGAATGTGTTGGTGCATATGTATGTCGACTTCGTCTTGTATCGAGTCTTGTAATAGATTAGAAAGATCAGGGCACGGAATACGAGAAAAACGGGAAACATATTGGTTTTGGCCATTTCGCACGAAATGGTGATGTGGTCATTTTGCACGAAATGGAACATCCATTTGGCACGAAATGGACCTGGCCATTTCGTGTGAAGCATTTCGTGCGGAATGGCTATGCCTTGAGATTTCATTTCAAAGGATCTGATTCCGGTGCCGAAGTGTCTACTGCCTGTAAAAAGCTGTTATATCAATATACAAGACATTAAAAGTGATTCTGTGTGTAAATCAAGCTGATTCTAAGTCGATACGTTTGTTTCTGCCTCTCGTATTGATTAGAATTCTTCTGAATGACTCGTTTTGGTCGTGCAAACGATCCTACAAGTGGTATCAGAGCTCAGGAGGAAGAGTTCTTACCGTATTCATCATCATTTCATCAAAATTCTGATTTCTACACCTTCTGTTACACAGTTTTCAAAATTAAACAAGATTTTATGGTTAAAATGGGCTAAATTTCACATATAACGTGCGAAACACTGTTTTAACGAATCCTTGAAAGAATTAGACCTAAAGTCAACCTAAAACCTGATCAATTTGACAAAACATGGCCGATTGGATGACATCAGCAGCATTTCGCACGAATTGAGTTTTTCATTTCATACGAAATGACTTTTTAGATCTCCATTTCGCGTAAAGCTGCCATATCATTTGAAATTGTCATCCATTTCGTACGAAATAGACCCATTTCGCACCAGATTGTCATTTCGTTTGAAAGAGTGTATCATTTCGTACGAAATCGTTCATTTCGCACGAAATCATCGATTTTGCACCAATAGGCATTTCATACCAAGATTCATTTCGTGTGAGACCTCATTTCGTTTGAAATTTTGTGTTAGTGAACATTTGATACCGAATCATGGATTCTGAATTTTACAATACGTTTGCTACTGCCCCGAGCACTCCTGTTACCGTTGCTCAGAGTATGACCATGGAAAATGAAACGGGAACATTACAGAAACCTCCAAAGTTGATGGGTATTCAAAAGTATCATAGTTGGAAAGAACATTTCGAAAATTGGGTTCAAGCAAATCATCTAAGATCTTTGGAAAGTATTGAAACAAAGTATGCTAGACCACTGTCGGATTTGGGAGTTGCAAAGATTATCTCGGAATTTTCTGATAAAGAGAGAGATTCGTACAAGGCAGAAAAAATGATGGTCAGTTTATTTCAACAAGCTGTGAAAGAAGATATTTTCATATTACTTCAACATGATAGTAGTGCTTATTCGATTTGGGATGCTCTTCGCAAAAAAATTCGAAGGAAGTGCCGAGATGATTAAGAGTAAAAACTCATTATTGAAGAAAGAATTTGAATTGTTTACAAGTGTACCAGGTGAAACTACAAAGACTCAAATTGAGAGATATTGCCATCTAGTGCATTCAATGTCGCGATTGGAAATTATTAAAACTCCAGAGGAATGGGTTGAGAAATTAGCAGATGCGTTACCTCAAAAAGAATGGGGTACATATATCATGATTTTGAAAAATTCCGGAGAGCATAGTAGATTGTCGATTGCATAGTTCATTGAGAAACTTGAGGGACACGATCTTGAACAACAAAAGATTGCTAGAATGAACAGTTCAAGCGGTCAACAAGACATCAAGATGTACTACAGAGGAAATGTTCAAGATGTTGAAGCTAGTCCAAAGATCCAAACTGCTTTCAGCGCAGAGAACTCATCTGGATTAGTTAATCAAAGCTCAATCAACACTAGTAGTTTTTCTTCATATCCAAGTGTCAATCCGAGTGTTCAAAGTTCAAACAAGAGTAATAATCTTGTGCTACAATGCAACATCGCGTTGCATCTTCAAAATGGTCAAAATTTATCTGAAGAAGTCGCTAAAGGTCATATGGCATTACTGGATACAGTGTTAGAATCATATGAGGGATTGGTTGCTGGAAGGATCGGAAATCCTATGTTGACAAAAGAGGATTACGATCAGATAGATGCTAAGGAAATGGAGCTTATGGATATTAAGTGGTGTTTAGCAAGTGTGTTGAGGAGAGCCGAGAAATTTAAGCAGATTACATGAAGAGATGACTTTCGTGATGCAAATGTTTCTACTTTAGGTTTTGATAAATCTAAAGTTACTTGTTTTCGATGCAGGGAAAAAGGACATTTCAAGAGGGAATGTACCAATCGAGAAGCAGGTGGAGCTAAGAATCCGTTCGGCAACAATGATTATTATCAAAGAGCGATTTATCTTCAAGTTGCTCAACAACCGCATCAACAACAACCTTCATCATCCAATGCTAATCAGATTGAAGATGGAAAGAAGAAAGCTTATCTGGTCAATCAAGATGATGAAATAGTGGCAGAAGGCTTTTGCTGGGACAAATATATTCCAGCTGATTCAAAGTTTGGAGCATTCATTGCACAAATAGTTCAAGAACCAGAGTTGATAAAAGAGTGGATGGATGTTTTTGCAGATGATGAGAAAAGACAAGATGAAGAGTCTGTTTCTTCAGATAACTCAGAAAAGACACCAGATTTTGATCAAACATCAACTGATAGTAGTGATGATGAGGAAGAAATTACTCAAATTAACATTGGAAAAATTCATTTATCTCCTGAAAGTTTCAAATTTTATTTTGCAGATAAATTGGAGAAGCTAAAGGAGAGGCGAGGAGCAAAAGAAAAGAAAGAGGTAAAATGCAAGAATATTGCTAAGGAAGAGAAGTCTGAACAAATTGAAGAAGTTAAAGTTGCTGAGAAGGTGATTGAAGTTGAAAAGATAGTCGAAGTTGAAAAGATTATCGAAGTTGAAAAAATTGTTGAGATTACAAAACCGTGTCTAAAATGTTTGGAACCATGCAAACATTGTGAAGAAAAAGATGAGAAGTATAGTGAGCTTGACAAGATGAAAGAAAAATTATTGTTTGATGTCAAGTATGTGAAAGAATCGTATGATGTGTTGAACAGAACGGTGAATAGTTTGCAAAAGACAAATTCTGAAAGAGAAGATGCTTTAACCATGATGAATGCAGTGATGATGTCTAAGCAGAAGGCTATCAATCGCTATATTGAGGAGTGTGCAAAATTGAAGCAGGAGTTGGAAACTGAAAAGATTGAGAATGAAACAATCAGAAGATTGCTGCAAAGTTATTCAAGTTCTGATTATTTGATTTATATAATTTATCCAACTGTTGCAGGTTTTGAAGCATTTCAAGACAAGAAGATAGAAGAGAAGGATACTGGTAAGAAACAAAGTGTCAGTTATAACAAGTGTCCACCTCCGATCTGGGAAGGTTATTCTCCCAGAAAACCAAATGAGGAACAAGTAAAAAAGGTTGTCAATATAAAGTTAAAGTCCGAAACAACTGATGGTTTACTAGATAACATTGACGTCATGTTCACATCGTCTGACACTGATCATGAGTCTGAGTTAATAAAAAAGGTGGTTGATCAGGTGTTGGATAAGGATGAGGAGTCAGAGTCAAAGTCTGAGTCAGAAACTTCGAGTTCGTCGGTCAACAGTTCAAAACCATCAGTCAAAAGGGTGTACAATAAAGAATTTCTGTTATCAAAAAGTAATTTGAATGATGAAACATTCAAAGTTGCATATACTTTGAGTGATTCAGACAAATTATTTTCTGATGAGGAATTTCCAATAAGAGGGGTTAAAACTGAAATGATTAACAAGATTTTCAAACTAACAGAAATTAATATTTCTGAAATAAAAGATGTAAATCTTGCTGAAAAGCCTAAACCTTACACCTCAAGAGTTCAACAAAGGTTGAACAAGAAAAAAAGGTTACAGTTCTGGCTCTGGTTTCCAAAAGAAACCAAACCATAACAGTAATTTCAAAAAGAAGGGATTGGGTTTTATTCCACCCGAAAATCATAAAAATGAGAAAATTTCTAAAACAAAAACAATATTTGTTTCAGGGTCAAGTTCTGAAAAAGAAGAAAAGAGCTCATTCTGGAAACAATCGAACAGAGAGTTCTTTGCAGAAAAACAAAAGTTTGAGAAGAATGGAGCTAATCAGAAAAAGGAGACAAGGACCTGTTACCGATGTCAAGAAGTTGGTCACATCGCCTGGAACTGTCCAATGGCAACTAACATAAAACAGGAAGTTGTTTCTAAACTTAAAGAAAAAGTTGTTGATAAAACTGAACCACCAACTGAAAAATTCAAAGTGTTTAAAAATTCAACATATGAAGTTGGTGAGAGTTCAAAATGGTTTTACAAAAGAAGAGTGAATCTTAACAACCAAACATGGGTTGTTAAGAAATCAGATGTGAAATCTGGCGATGAATCTAACTCGTCAAGTCAGAGGAGCCACAAGTTGAGTTGAAAAGTGAAAATTCAGTACCGCCAATGGATGATGTCAACTTTTCACCATTGCGGGCTGAAAATTTAAAATTAAAAGTTGGAAAAGTAGAAATTTCGAATCAATTCTATTCCAAAAAGAAAGAATTTGATGTCGAAAAGGTGTTTAATGGAAAAGTGAAAAATATTTTTGGAAAAATGGTCGAGGGTAAGGCCAAAGGGGTAAAACAATTTTATGAAGCAAAAAGAACTGTTCAAACCCCGAGTGAAACTGAGAAGGTCACACCCAAAGCTAGTCAGGCTTGGGTGTCTGTATTTCATATGTAAAATCCTGACTTGCCGGAGCTCCCAAGTTGGTAATCGTGGAGTAGGAATCGGCATCATTCTTGAAATATTTTTGTTTGGAAAACATACAAGTGGTGAAACTCAAAAATGTCATATTTCAACTTACAAGTGGTATGGTTGAAGTGAACATACAAGTGTTTGTTCCTACAAGTGGTTAATCAAGGTCATTAAGTTGAACTTGATTTAACTTTCATATAAGTGATTGAAAAACAATGTGATGAAACCCCTAACCTACAAGTGGTTGGTGAATTTTAACAAAACTAATTTTCCAGAAAAACCATTTTCATTAAAACAAACTTAAGTGTTTTGAAATCAGAATGGGAAAATAGTTTGTTGTCAGGGGGAGTTCTGATTGTTTACGCCAAGTGAATGGAGAATTGAAGTAATTCAAATCGGTTTGTCAAAACTTTCTTTTAATGGTTTTGAATTTTAGGGGGAGTAACAAATTTCAGAAAATCCAAAAATATTAGAAAATTTGAAAAATCCAAAAACATCAAAAAATTCAAAAATGAGTTTTGTTGTGAAAAAGAGGAAATGATAGTACATCAGTGGACTATCACAGCACGCTAAAGAATTAGAAAGTCAAATGTGATAAACGGTCTCACTGATGATATGCTAGTAGGTTTTTATACATTTAGTAGATTGTTTTCGAGATATAAACCTAAATATCAATTACTTACTTATTTCGTGGGGAACATCTCTCGGATATATAGGTAACCCCTGAAATCTTGTTTGAAAGATTTTATATTTCTGACATACTAGGTCTTTGTGCGTGATGATATCTGGGGTATTATACCAGGACTTCTGATTTTGCGGAAGCAATAGCCTAGTCCTCGTATAATGCTTTGCACTACTTTAATCATAAAGTCCACCCTCAGCATAAAAAATGATGAAACATCGAAAAATGCTAATCATGTGCTGTTGAAGAAAAGATCCCCAAACGGGACACACCGAAAGATGAGCCATCATCTCTTTGTCTGAACGGAAGTTCTAACCTGAGCTCTCATGGTTTCGCATTACCCGTTTACAGATATCATTAGTGTACATTCACCTATAAGACTGAATATAAGAGTCTGGATACGGGAGTATATTCTGAGGTGGTACACACGAATAAGTTTAAGTGCTTAAAACACTAAACTCGTATCTTGAAACAGTTGAACTTTGTGTGAAAATTTAAGTGGACCAGTATACTGACTATCTAAGTGAATCGTTTAGAACTTAAAATGTTTAGAGCTTAACGGTGTTAGTGATTTGTCTCATAAATTGATATGATCCTCTTACACAAACTCACAAAAATAGTGTCTGTAAATATTTCTTTAACTGCATTTTATTAAAAACAAAAATCCAAAAAGATTTTAAGTGTGTTTTAGCATAAATTTTTGAAAATAAAAAAATATTTTAGACAACTGATGATGAAAAGCTGATTTTCAAAATTCCAAGTGCTAATCATAATGAACAGGTTTGGGTAAGTTTGTTCGAGATGAAAAGTGAAGTTAAAAGGTTGAAATAATTTGTGAAATGTCATATTATAACAAATGATGTTTTGAGTTTGTTTCTTCAAGTGGTAAACAGAGAATAAATTTGTAAAATTTTAAATTTGTGAAATTAATTATGAGGTAGAGATTTGTGCAGGTTCCCGTGTCTAAACATGAGCAGAGTGTGAGCCATGTCACGATCTTGGAACAAGAGCTATTCCAGACTGCGATCCCAGCTTATCGAAAGGGAGTTTGGATGATAGAAAGTCAGATTTGAATCTTGGTCTCCACACAAGCTGCTGATGCTGATGAACTTAAGAAATCAAGAAATCTGATCAAGAGAAGATAGAGTCAGATTGAGATCCTGGAAGAAAGAAAGAGAGAGAGAAGAAAAGAGAGATTGAGGATGCTTACATTGTCAGATACTTCGGAAAGAGTGAGAAGACTGATAAAGACTGAAGACGTTGAAGACTCGACACTGAAGACTTCGTCAACATCCAAGGGGGAGTCTATTGGTGCATATGTCTGTCGACTTCCTCTTGTATCGAGTCTTGTAATAGATTAGAAAGATCAGGGCACGAAATACGAGAAAAACGGGAAACATATTGGTTTTGGCCATTTCACACGAAATGGCGATGTGGTCATTTCGCACGAAATGGACCTGGCCATTTCGTGTGAAGCATTTCGTGCGGAATGGTTGTGCCTATAAATACGTGCCTTGAGATTTCATTTCAAAGGATCTGATTCCGGTGCTGAAGTGTCTACTGCCTGTAAAAAGCTGTTATATCAATATACAAGACATTAAAAGTGATTCTGTGTGTAAATCAAGCTGATTCTAAGTCGATATTTGTTTCCGCCTCTCATATTGATTAGAATTCTTCTGAACGACTCGTTTTGGTCGTGCAAACGATCCTACAGAATGGATTGATTTTAAGAACATGGTTGAAAGAAAATTTTGTCCTTCCAATGTAAAAGAACAAATCGCTAATATGTTATTAAACCCTAGAATGACTGGAGTAGACTGCAAGGGTTACACTACCGTATTCTTCGAATATGCTAGAATAGTGCCAACCCTAGCCTCACCAGAACCAGTATTAATCTCCCGTTACATCTGGGGATTAATCATCGAGATTAGAAACGTAGTCAAGGTAGCTAGACCCCAAACCATAGAAGAAGCTGGAGAGCTAGCCAATACCTTGATTGATGAATTAGTACGCATGCAAGAAGAGAACCAGAGAAAGAACCTAGTCCAAAGGCTTACCCAGGAATTTCGATACGGTAATTCCAACCGTGAAAAAAATATAGGTTCTACTTCCGCACCTTACTGTAAGTACTGCAATAAAAAGCATTCAGGAAGCTGTTCCATATACTGCAACTTCTGCAAAATATCGGGACACTAGGAAGAAGACTGCAGGAAGAAACCCAGCAATGGAATATGCTTAAATTGTGGAGAAAAGGGGCATACCAAGCCAAACTATCCGAAACTAGCTCTAGCCATGAATAGCAAGACTACTAAGAATGCTAGAGCATTTGTTCTGACTGCGGAAGAAGCTAAGATGATTCCGGACGTGATTGCCAGTACGTTTTTAGTTAATGATATTTTTGCTAAAGTATTATTTGACTCTGGTGCGAACCAAAGTTTTATTAATACTTCATTCTGCAAACTTCTCAATCAACCATTAACTAAACTTCAACAAGAATGTCTGGTAGAAACAACAAATCGTGAATCCATTAAGATCACTGAAATCTTGCAGGGAGCAAGAACAGAAATATTAAACCAAAATTTTAATGCCAACCTTTACCCAATGAATCTGGCTGGATTTGATATCGTATTAGGAATGGATTGGTTAGTAGCCTACTATGCTAGTATTCTATGTGATCAAAAGTCAATACAAGTAAATTCACCAAGGGGTGAAAAGATCACAATTAAAGGAGATAAGCCAACCAGGTCCACAAAATTCATCTCTGTGATGAAAACAACAGGTTATGCAACGAAAGGATCACTAGTGTATATGATTTCCATAATCATTAACACTAAGGGAAAAGAATTGAAATATATTCCCGTAGTATCTCAATTCTCATATGTTTTCGAGAATAGTTGCCTGGATTACCGCCAGATAGAGAGGTTGAATTCAGAATTTACCTACTACCAGAGACAACACCGATTGCCAAGGCACCTTACCGTTTAGCATCAGCAGAGATGCAAGAACTAAAGAAACAATTGGATGAACTTCTGGAGAAAGGTTTCATACAGCCTAGTTCATCACCATGTGGAATGCATGCATAATTTACTAGCCATGTGCTAGTCAAGTCCATCTAGAAATCAAGATTGAACGAGTTAGTTGTTTTTTGGCCATATGTTATATATTTTCTATTTTTGGTAGCCTATATATACATATGTATATTTCTATTTACATGCCAACATTATGGAGTTCAATCTAGGAGAGCCGATGCCCCTTAACGAGCAGCCGTTGCTTGCTCCTGCCGTTGTGCTTCATAATTTTAGCATCTTGTATTTCAATGGTGGCACTCCAATTTTTATGGTGTGTGTTGAGGCTTTGCAAGCCGAAGCTGATGCTTTGTTCGAGCCACTTAATGCTGCTGGTCAGCCGGTTAGCAAAGAGGTGATTAACGAAGCTGAGCCAATGCCTGAAGTTATTCAGGTGGTTGTAGATGGTTCTGGTGCATTAGACTAGGAATTTGTAACGAGATGTACTCTTTATCATTAATAAAGTCTATGCTTTTGTTAATCTTGTATTTGTGTTTTGTAATATATTGTTTATGTTTGGCATTTCTATGTTAATTTGTTACAAATTGTTGATATAATGAAGCACAGTAACTTGTTGACTCGATAAGAAACCTTTACAAATTGTTCATGTCCTCACTAATCCTGTAGACTGGTTATGTTCTAGTTGTGTAATTAATAATACAATATTATTAATTATTAAGTTAATCTGTGATTAACGTCGTGTTTTACTTTGAATATTATAGTTTAGTGTGTTTGTAGTCCTGGACTTGTACACTGTTGAAGTCGGTCAAAATAGTGTTAGGCTTGTCTGCAAGTTTTGCTTGCATATAGTTTGATCTGTCTGCAAGCGGGTCAAAACAATGTTTTGTCTGTCTGCAAGTGTCCTTGATGTTGTGTTTTACTTATTTGTGGTTTAGGATTACCCTTAATGACGTTGAGACTAAGCTCGTTAATCACGTTCACTCGATAACTTTACCTTAATCGTCCGCGCAGCGGATTGTTAACCACAGTTAACTGTAACTTAATCCTTTTTGGTCCTTCTGCAAGTCTAATGACTTGCAGTTTTGGTCTGTCTGCAAACCTGCATTTTGCAGATGATGATGCTGATTTTGTGATCAAGCAGTTAATTAACTTTATTAAAATTAATTAATTAATTAATTAATTAATTAATTAATTTTGTGGTTTCATCATCAATGTGTTCTTCAGTTACTGGGAAATTTGTACAGACACGTAATCACAATGCAATTAACAGTAGATGTTTTAATTCAGATAGTGAAATGCAGTTGTAGTATGCTGTTTCCGATCATCATGTTCTAACTATTCCGGCAAAGACGGTCTGAATCTAATTACAAAGATATTCCGGCAAAGTCGGTCTTAATCTAATTACAATGAGTTTCCTAAACTAATTTCGACTTCTTTTTCCGGCTAATTTTTTCATAGTCTTCTTGTTGTTCTTCTCGTAGCCATAGATCATCGTCTTTTTCGATGATGGTCTTTCTTTTCAGGTTGACCTGTACCTGAACCTCCGGCGAAGCTTTGTCTTCTCCGATGATCTGTGTATCTTTCGTCGAAGATTCCGACAAAGCTTTCGAAGAATCTTCTTCAACCTTGTAATCCCTTTGAAATGTATTCGGCTCTGCAGAACTTACGTATGTCTGTTGTAGTCCTTTAGCGACATCTGCAAGTAGTTTCTTCCAATGAGTTGCAGGTTTCTTCTTCTGCAGAGTAAACCCTAGTTTTTGCGTTGGTGAGTTGCAGGTTTCTTCTCGAGTCAGCATCATCGTCTCTGTGTTGTCGTCTTCGTATACGATCATCGTCTTCAAAACAATAATAGATGAAGATTATTGCCGAAGTTTTGAAATTGTTAGTGCATGCGTCTGTCGACTTCGTCTTGTATCGAGTCTTGTATTTAGATAGATAGATCAGGGCACGCAGTACAAGAAAATGTCAAAAATAGGTTTGGAGGTAATTCCGCACGAAATTACTGGCTAATTCCGTACGGAATTTAATTCCGCATGAAACTGATTTCGTGTGAGCTGATTCCGTGCGAAATTAGAAACCTATAAATAGGAGTGTCTTGATTTCATTTGTAACTTCCCGGCTTGAGTACCGAAGTGCCACCGAAGTGTCTACTCGCTGTAATTCTTTGTCAAATCAATCAAGAGACAGTTTAAAGTGATATTCTAGCTTAATTGAACTCAATACGTCTGTTTCCGCCTTTCGTATTGAGTAAAAACTCTTCTGATCGACTCGTTCGGGTCTGAAAACGATCCTACAAGTGGTATCAGAGCTCAGGAGGAAGAGTTCTTACCAATTCAGCTGCAAATTCTCAATTAACCGGTCCCGAGATTCTACAAGAAACGACTGACAAAATCCACCAGATTCGAGACAACTTGGTGAAAGCACGGAACAGACAGAAAAGTTACGCCGATAAAAGACGCAAGCCCCTTGAATTTGAAGTTGGTGACCACGTACTCCTAAAGGTATCACCTTGGAAGGGTGTAGTCCGATTCGGCAAGAAAGGGAAACTCGCGCCTCGATATGTTGGACCTTTTAGGATTCTGGAAAGAATCGGAAAAGTCGCCTACAGACTCGATTTACCGGAGGGACTTAGTAACGTCCACCCGACTTTCCATGTGTCAAACCTCCGAAAGTGCTTAGCTGATCATGATTCAATCATACCACTCGACGATCTTCAGGTCAACGAAACGTTACACTTCGTGGAAAAGCCTGTCGAAATCATGGATCGCCAAACCAAGCAACTCAGACGCTCTCGCATCCCGATCGTGAAGGTCCGATGGGAAGGCAAACGAGGCGCAGAGTTCACTTGGGAACTCGAAAGCGACATGAAGGCTAAGTACCCGCAGTTGTTTAGATAGATCTGAAGCATCAAATTGGTAAAAACACGGTGATGCTGTAACACCCCGTGTTTTCAGCTTAATTTCGGGACGAAATTCCCTAAACAAGGGGAGGCTGTAACACCCTGTGTTTTCAAATGTCAAAGTCAAAGTCAAATGTTGAATTTTATTATAATTAGTCTATTTTTTTAATTTTTGTATTATGTGGAGTAAGTGTTGTCTAATCAAAATGAAACGATTGTTAATCGACTGCGAATCGATAATCGACTTCGAATAATAGGAAGTAATAATGCGATAAAGTTAATCAATCAACAATCAAGCTAATCGAATCAATCATCGAACTCGAAACCTCGAACAATGCGAACTTTGGTGCTTTATACGTATGTGTGTGCCTTATGTGTTACCAGTGCGTGTTTACTTTTGTTATGTGTGGTGAATCAATCAAGTCGAATCGAAACTTGAAAAGCAATCGAACTCAATCGAAATCGAACCGGATTTGGAAATAAGGATGCTTATATGTTAGATATAGTAGTTGGGATTAAAAGTAATTTGATTAGAAAACTCTATCATACTCAAATCATCGTTCATCGAAATCGAAATATAAAAAATCATCGCAAAAACACTCAAGAGGTTGTGCCAATCGAACAGGATGACCTGATCGAACAGGCCAACCGATCGAACCTGCTGTTCGATCGGACAGCCCTTTCGATCAGCAATCCTGGCAGATCGGACACACCTTTCCTCTTTTGGAAGCCTATAAATAGGGTTGTCCTTGTCTTCATTTCCACTTTTGGAAAGTTCTGACCGGCCAGCTCCTATTCTTCACTATTTCTCAGATTTCTCTTCGATTCGGTAAGTTTTCACTCTAAATCTTGTACGTTCTTGTTCATTTAATGATTCTACACCTTTATATCTTTCAAAACTTGGATTCTAACCGTGAAATCACCAAGATCTAGGTGTTCTTGGGTGATGTCATCATGGTGTTCTTCAAGAACATCATGTTTTGGCATCATTCAACCGTGAATAGCTTAGATCTAGCCGATTTCCACATAAACAAACTAAGATCTATGGTAGATCTTAACATTTCATGGTGTGAAAGATTGAAAGACGGATTTTCCAACTTTCTTTCAACTCTTTTACACTCAACGCACTAAAACCGGTAGAAACGGAGTTTGAACCAACTCACAACTCATTCTAATTATCACATGGTTCAAGGTTCGGATTCTAACTACGAGGTTCGCCGATTTCGGGTTAAACGTTAAACTGCCGTTCCGAACAGTTTACTGGCCGGACTTGGGTGATTCCTGCCCGAACCAGTGAAACAAGTAAGAACCTTAGTTCTATGGTTCAACTCGTCATCAAAATACCTCAAAACCATAACAAGTAACCAAAACAGCCAAGTGTTAGACGATAGGCCAACCAGGTTAGAAATGCTGGCCAAACGGTTAGACTGTTCGAACGAACAACCCAACCGAACGGACTTCCCAGCCGATCGACCGGTCCAGCCGATCGGCTAACACATGGTCCCACATCTATTCAATTCCATGAAGTGTAGTATTGACGAAGTGATGTTCGATCGAACCTAGCACTCGATTGGTAAACATTACTCTTAGGATCATGAGATACTATGCTTCAACACTTAACCATTTCCAACTCGATTAATGCATTGGAGTGCCACCCGATCGAGTGACATCTTGCCAAGGGACTGCACTCTTGTGACTAACCGATCGGTTGGGCTAACCGATCGAACGATCCGTTCGATCGACCGACCTGAAAGGTAAGGATGCCTCAATGTGTCCTGATAATGCTGCAAAAACTTCAAAAGTTCAAACCATCATACACAAACACATCTTTCCCTAAAGGAAGAAACAATCCACTCGAAAGGACCAGCCGATCGAGCCTACCGGCCGATCGAATGGGACTGTTCAAATGGACTTTCAAACCGAACGAACAGCCCGTTTGATCGAACCTGTTGTCTGATCGACCGGACCAATCGACCCAATATCACTTGT